>NW_012114411.1:1109604-1138246 GCF_000951035.1 Colobus angolensis palliatus | reverse complement strand
GCACCACTGCACTCCAGCCTGGGCAACAGAGCAAGATTACATCTCAAAAAAAGAAAAAAGAAAGAGAGAGCCCAGATCTTCCCTTTACTCCTTTTTACAGTGTGTAGAGAAGCTTACATTTCCCAACAATGGTCTAATTCATTATCTTTTCTTTTTGAGAGAGTCTCAATTTGTTGCTCAGGCTGGAATGCAGCGGCACAATCTCAGCTTACTGCAAACTCTGTCTCCCAGGTTGAAGCAATTCTCCAGCCTCAGCCTCCTGAGTAGCTGGAATTACAGGCACGTGGCATCCCACTCGGCTAGTTTTTGTATTTTTAGTAGAGACAGGGTTTCGCCATGTTGGCCAGGCTGGTCTCGAACTCCTGCCCCCAAGTGATCCTCCCACCTCGGCCTCCCAAAGTGCTCAGATTACAGGCGTGAGCCACCTTGCCTAGCCTCATACATTATCTTTTCTGATCCTCACAGCAACCTCAGGAAACAAGCTGAACAGGCATCATACATCCATCACATGGAAGGGAAAATAAAGGCTCAGGAAGTTAACTGACTTACCGTCTTCACACATCTAGAATCAACCTACATTCTCCTTCCGTCTTATCTATGACTCTCATTCAAAAGGATGAATTCTAAATGGTAATTTCCATTGACATGTGATGTGCAGAGGACTGGAACAAGGGAGGAGGAGGAGGAGGAAGATGGCAGCTGTCTGAAATCATTTGTGTATTGAATCAGCCCTCCTTGGCTTCTTTAGCATCTGGTACACACTAGAGCATCAAGTCCTGGCCCTAATAAAGACCAAACAGCAATAAAGCCACAAAGAAGAGATCTGACTGCTCTGAGAAGCATAATTAAATTCTCAGAAAACAGATTCGAGTGCTGGACCATTTGCTTTCAATATTATTTATTCTTTGTTGTGCAAATGTGCCAGACAAGCAATAAAGGAGAGACACTGCTGTAATGAGCACAATCTAAGCTCATTTTGCAGACCAAGCAAGGAGCTGGATGGACCAACTGCCCAGGAAAGAACCCTCCAGAAAGGAGGGCCTGAGCTCTGAGTGAGAAGCAGCATTGACACTGGCCACACTGGGAAGCTTTTGATCTTCCTTTGAGAGGCTTTCTACACTCATTTTACTGCCTTTAAAATTATAGTGCGGGCCTAATGGTCTCTATATTCCTATCCAACAATGAGTTTTGCAGAGGAATTTTCATTTCCTTGGCATCCTTGAAAGAAAAGAGGTCAACAAGCTCCTCTACCTACAAACAAGTACAATTCTTGAAGACTCCCAGGAGCCATCTGTTCTTAACATATATGGCCAACGTGGCCTCCAAGTTTCACTTTGCTCCTCTACAACCGCACGCCTCTTTTCTCTCAGACTGCTCACACTGACTGCTTCTGCATCTATCAGGACAACATGGGGTTAACAATAATCACGGAGCACCTCCAACATAAACAGCAATACAGGGAGGAAAATGCCAAGAACTAAAACAAAATGATGATGGTGCCTGACTGCCCTGCTGTCAGTCAGAAGCAAGAATCAGTGGCAGCCTGTGCTTCGAAGCGTTGCTTTGTTGATACCAATGTTCTTTCAGTTGAGAGTTCCTAAGTAGCAACGCTTCAGACTCTGCCTGCAAGGAATCTGGGCCCACACCTCAGGAGAGCATCAGAGCGGGCAAGAAAGCAGAGCGAGGGGTCATGGAACCTGAAGCTGTGCGCACTGCAGAACTCAGTGGAAAACCTGAGAGAAGCCCTGTCCCAGGAGGTAGTAAGAGAAAGGTACAAAGTGGCCTAAAGGTACAAAGTGGGTCTTGACATGTTCCCAGGGAATCTCAAATTTAGCTTTTCTAGGTTGAGCACCATGATGGTTAATTTCATGTCAACCTAACTGGGTTAAGAGGTTCCCAAAAGCTGGTAAAGCATCATTTCTGGGTGTGCCTATGTGCATGTTTCTGGAAGAGATGACCATTTGAATTGCTAGTGAGTCAAGAAAGTTCACCCTCACCGACGTGGAAAGGCATCACCTAATCCACTGAGGACCTGGATGAAATGAAAAAGCAGAGGAAGTGTGGGTGACTTCACTTTCTCTTCTTCAGCGGGGCTACCTATCGCCTCCTGACCTCGGACACTGGTGCTCCTGATTCTTGGGTCTTTGGACTCTGGGACTCACACCATGACCGCCACCTCCCTCCAAATCCCCCCAGTTCTCCGGCTTCCGGACTTGGACTGAATTACACCACTGGCTTTCCTGGGTCTCCAGCTCCCAGACGTGCGTGTGTGTGTGTGTGTGTGTGTGTGTATGCATGCATGCGTGTGTGTAAAATGTGTATTTGGAACATATTTGTGACATTTAGAAGACTGATCCACTTTTTGAGAATATATTACATACATCACATACACACACACACACACAGACACACACCCACACACACATCTTATTGGTTCCGTTTATGTTTACTGGAGCAGCTTGACTAATACAAGCACCCAACTCTTTGGCTAATATGCTCAAGGTCTCTACCGGAGAAATCCACGTATCAGTGGACCCGGGAAAGCAGGTGCCCTGTGGGGCTGTTATCCATATGAAATCCAGCTGAGGCCCTCAGAAAGGAACTAAGTCTCCTTGAGGAAAACCCACTATCCTAAGTCCGGTATATTCCCTGCCTAAGAACTCGAACTTTTTAACACTGTAACTTTAATATCAGCACAAAGCAGGACTCCAAGAGAAAATACTCGAACCTGATCTTCCATACTAAACACTATCTTGCAGGGGCCCATGGCCCTAACTCTGAAAGGTTGGCCCAGTCATCATGGAAAAGGGGGAAAATCATTTTGTCAGAAATCACAAAAGAAAAACCCCCAACCCAGTTATCACCTGCAGTCAATCCTCGCCTCAAATGTATTCATTCATAAGGGTGGAGTCAGCTGGCTAGGTCTGGCCCAACCGGAATTTTCTGTGATAAGATCTCCACTCACAAACGTCCCGCCCCTCTCCCCGGGAGCCTGCTCTTGCCCACTCCCTCCTCTCTCACAGCCCCATTCCCTGCTCTCCCTTCTTCCGTTCTCTTACCTCACCTGCGCTCTCCTCCCTTGTTAAAAGTAGCTTAGACTGCCAGACAGCTGTGACACACGCCAAGAGGGGACCTGCTACTCAGCTGTAAACCCGGCGACCAGGAGTTTTTGGATCATGCATCTCGTTGAATGCATTTAAATATATTACATGCAGCCACCTGGCCACATCAGGCAGGGCAAGGAGCAAATGCTCCTCCCAAAATCCCAGGGGCACAAGTGCACACACACAACACACACAGACTTACATGTCTACCCACATACTTATATGCATACACATGTACATACAAACACATACACACATGCATAAACATACACATGTGTGCACATACATGCACATACATATATTCACATATGTGCACATCTAGGCATACACACGTAGGCACATGCATACATAAGCACACACACACAAATACATACATGGTATACACAAATATACACACATGCTCATCCATATACATGCACATATGTGGGCATATATATGCACACACACATAGGCACATGCATGCATAGGCACACACGCACATATACATACGCATATACACATGTATACACAAGTATGCACACATGCACACACACACACCCATGCATGTACACACATGCATGCTAATACACTGAAGGGGCAACAGTGCACAACTGATGAAGCCTGTGCCAAGGGGGAGAACGTGGAGACACCACCATCTCAAAGGCAACACTGGACTGGCAAAGGCAGTGAACTGCACCCTGCAGTGAAGATGGGCTCCAAGGAGAAAGTGAGCATGGCAAGTAACACACCTTCCAGGGTCGCAGGCACACTATGGGGCTCGACTCCCAGCCAGGCAATGGGTCCTACACACACCTCCTTCCCAAAGCTCTGGCTTCACCCTCTCTCCACTCCCACTGCCAGCCCTGGGCAGGCTGACCAGCCTGATACCTGGAACGAGAGTAGCCATGACTGAGGAGCAAGCATCCCGGTGTCTGAGGACCCGGGCTAAAGCCTGGCACTGCTACTTCCAGGACAAGGCCTAGGGCAGGTGGCAGCATGTGTCCTCTCCTCTGTATGGTGGAGGTAAATGATGGTGTCTGCCTTGTGGAGCTGCTGAGAGGACAGGCTGAGGCTTCCCATGGGATGCAGGTCAGTAGGGGCCGGGTCCTGCGGTCCAGGACCTGCCTTGAACCCAGTGCTGCCCATGAGCCAAGACACCTCATCTCCCCACACCTGATTTTCTCACTGGTAACCTGAGAAACAGGCCAGCATTGGCAATGTTCCCTCCAGCTCGCACGATACATCACCGCCTGATTTTCCGTTCCCCGGCTGGGGTCTCCTTCCTTTGGATTGGCCTTTCTCTGCCCCATCTTGCCCAGCACCATTGAGGACCTTCCTAAAGCTCTGCATCCATCACAGCGTCACTCAGCCCAGAGTCTGCGATGTGCCTCATTCCTTCGGTCCAGACTGCCTGTTGCTCCCAGCACAGAGCCCTCTGCCCTATGACAGGCCCTCCTCACCATGCCACGGGCTCCACACTTGCTCCTGACCCTGAGCCTGTGCCTGCCCTGGTGGCTGCCTGCCCTCCCTGCAGCTGCCTCAGTTCTATCCCAACCCAGCACAGTCCAGGCTTCCCCGACTCTCCCTGGGGCCTGCAGCTCCAAGCGCTTCCATTCCGTTCTGCCGCCACCCCTCCTCCATGGAGGTCACAGCAGCATTGTCACCTCAGCAACTCCACACACTGCCCCAAGAGCATCAGATGGCTTTTGGGGGACCATACCCTTGAGACATACCAGGGTTCTCAACCCAAGCACCCCTGACACTCGGGTTGGACAATGCTTTAGGGTGGGGAGGCTGTGCTGTGCATTGAGGGGTGTTTAGCAACATCCCTGATCTCCATCCACAGACACTAGAAGCGGCACACACACACCCAAATGTTTCCAGATGTCACCAAATGTCCCCTGATGGGGAAAAAATCACTCTCAGTCGAGAACTGCTGGAATATGCTTATCTCCGCCGATAAGCCAGGAATTCCTGGTGAACAGAGTCCATGTTCTTCTTCTCTTTTTATTTCCTCCAAGCACCTAGCACAGAGCCGTGCATACAACAGATACTATGTAAATACCTGGAAAGAACAAACACATGAATGGCACATGACACGGCAATCCTGCGGAACAGCGCTGAGCACAGGCACTCAGGCCCCAGGTAAGCCGAGGCTTCTGCACACCTGAAGTCCCCCTCGCCCCTTACCAGACGATAAACTAGTACCAGAATTTCCCAATCTCTGCACCTCTTAGTGAGTTTCAGCCAGTGCACAGTGCTCTGAATATACGAGGGCTCAATAAAAATGTGAAAGCTAAGTAAATTCTGCCCCTAGGGCACTATTTATGGGAAAAAAAATAACTAAAATAAACAGGAAATTGCTACGACCCACTTAGGCTGGGACTACCGACTTCCCCTTTCCCTGTGTTTTCCACCATTGCTTTGTGAGCAGAATGGATTGAGTTGAGGGCGAGGTGGAGTATGGGAAAGGGCATGGATTTTGGAGTCGGGGGACAGGGATCTGGGTGCCAGATATGCCCATGATTAGCCCAGAGGTCTTTGGCACGCTGCCTCTGGAAGCTTCACTTTCCTCATCTGTAAGAGGAAATATAACGCCAACCACAGGAGGTTATTGTGAGGTTGCACTGAAGCAAACTACGTGAAAGTGTTCACACAATAGGCAGTTAATAACAGCACAGTTTCATCGTCTTCAGGCTAACAAGAGAATGTGATCATGTCATTTTTAATCAACAAATAAGAGGCATACAACATACCTGTGTACTTCACTGCTAAGTCCCTTGCAAAGAATCCACACTTGGTGTCTAATAAAAGGAAGGCTCATTCAAGGACAAATTGGCAGAATGCCCAAGCCTCTTTAGCTGGATAATCTTATCTAAACTGAAGCCCAGAAAGGTTCAGTGACTCGTCCAAGGTCACAAGGCAAAGGGTGGGGTCAGGCTTCATAATCTGATCTTTTCTACTGTATACCTCAACTTCTTACTTTTCCAGTAGAATTCTCAATCTCTGGAGTGGCATGCCACCCGGCCCAGGCAATGGCAGCAAAGGCCCCTCCATGCCCGCAGGGAAAGGTTCCCAGTGCTGGCTGGCTGTCACCACCAGAGCAGACTCACCCTGGGCAATGCTATGTCTCACTGACCTCTAGGCTCAGTGAAGTCTGAGAAGAGGTGAGCCAGGTCCCCAAAGGGACTAACTGTGACCCAGGAGACAAAGAAAGAAGTCAGACAGCAGTTTTTTGGAGGGATTTTTTTGTTTTTGTGTTTTTGAAACAGAGTCTTGTTCTTCTTGCCCATGCTAGAGTGCAGTGGCACGATCTCAGCTCACTGCAACCTCCACCTCCGAGGTTCCAGCGATTCTCTTGCCTCGGCCTCCCAAGTAGCTGGGATTACAGGCACTCTCCACTATGCCCAGCTAATTTTTGTATTTTTAGTAGAAAGGGGGTTTCACCATGTTGGCCAGGCTGGTCTCGAACTCCCGACCTCAAGTGATCTGCCCACCTCGGCCTCCCAAAGTGCTGGGATTACAGGCATGAGCCACCACATGTGGCCCAGATAGCTTTCTTCTAACTCCACATACTTCACAGAGCCAAAGACTATGCCTTCTTGGAGCATCCTGGTGCTGTCACGGTCCTAAATGATCCATGGACTGGTCCTCTTCCTGTAATTCCCTCTCCTTGAATAGACCATGGCCAGTGTTAATCTCTCCCAGAGCTATGGTAAGGTTCCAGAATTCTGCTTGGCAGAGACACCCTGTTATGCAACGGGGCTGCTAACTCCCACCAATCTCTTGTTGAAGACTTTCCTCAAAGCAGCTAAGGGCAGACAACCAACCAACGACCTTAAGTTCTTCGCTGCTTGGTCTGCTCTAAGGTGAAAATCCCTCCTCTCTCAAACCCTTGTGTTGGAGAAAAGCAGAAAAATAGCCCTCCTTTGTGTGCTTCCAGCCAAATCCTATCATAAAACCCTGGTGTGCCACCTCCCAGACACCGAGCCTCCTTGGAAAACATTCGGATCTGGGGGGAAATCAATCCTGATGCCTCAGGGCCAGCCACATCAAAGTGTTTATTTCTGCTTTCGGTTCTGACACATCTTTCTTTTTTCATTTGATTTTTTTTCAGAAGGAACTGGAAGGTAAGAAAATCATGAAATATGCATGGAGATATGGACTGTGGGCAGCAGAGACAAAGCAGGATTCTTACCAGAATGAGAAAAGAGGGATCCGCTCCTGGCAATGAAATGAGACCCAAGACCATCCATCCGCATCTTACGGAGGTTACTGGTCACCCTAAGTGACCTCATCAGTTCAGCCTCTGAGTACTGAGATTGATAAAAAGACCACATAGGAAAGAACTGCCCAGGAAGCCTTTATTTTCCTGGTCTCATTTCCATTCCTCTTGCTTCTAGCTCATTAATCAGCAAATAGCATATATAACTTTAAAGCACTAAGTTCAATATGGATGCAAAAAAAAAAAAAAAGCTGTAATCTACAAGCCAAGCAAGTAGATTTCAGGTATGACCCAGGGGAAGGCATTTGCCATCTATGCCTTGATTTATCCACTGCTAAAATTGTGCATGAGTATCTGCTGCCTAAATTCTATTGTGTAAATGCACAGAAATCCTTAATGAGATGACATTCTATGGAAGAAACAGCCTTATAGACAAAGCAAGGCAATATTATTATTGCTTCTCATCATTACCTCTTCATCTGCAAAGTACTAAATTGTACCCCCAACCAGTCTGAATGTAAAGAAGTACAGAGTTCAATGGCAACAATGACTTTGATGATGTCTTGGGGCTCCGAGGTCTGAAAATTAGCTACTTTTCCATCCTCTCTCACCTTGGAGGTCTGCTTCCCCATCACTCCCTACCACCCAGCTCCCTCTGGAAGCCAGAGTTTCTTTTCAATTTCACCTCCACTCTTCAAGCAGCTGTGGCCTAGCCCTTCCCTAATGACATCCAGTGATGAGAGCTAACTCAACACTTCCTGAAGTGTTCCTCCTCTACTTTAGAATCCAAGCTTTATCCGTGCTGAAAATCGAACACACCAGTGGATGTGGGATTCAGCCATATCTTAGCCAAACAGTTCCTGAATACCTCTCTCTGTGCCAAACCCACCTACTCCTGCCCTAAGGCCTTACCTACTGGATAACGCAGAAGTCTTCTCCCTCGTTCTCCTGGTGCCAGGTGCCCACTCTAAGTTCACAGTCACAGAACAAATTAGCTCTTTCCGTCCGGCTCAGGCCCTCGGCTTGGAGCCCCAGGTCCACACTAAGTCTCTACTGTTCTAATCACCCTCACATTCTTCCTTCATCTGTTTCCCTCTTTCCTCCCGCCCTTTCGCATATGCTTTGGTTGTGTCCTCACCCAAATCTCATCTTGAATTGTAGCTCCCATAATCCCCATGTGTGGAAGGACCCACTGGGAGGTAACTGAATCGTGAGGGTGGGTTTTTCCCGTGCTGTTCTCATGATAGTGAGTAAGTCTCATGAGATCTGGTGGTTTTATACAGGGCAGTTTCCCTGCACATGCTCTCTTGCCTGGTGCCATAGAAGATGTGCCTTTGCTCCCCATTCGCCTTCCGCCATGACTGTGAGGCCTCCCCAGCTATGTGGAACTCTGAGTCCATTAAACCTCTTTTTCTTTATAAAGTATCCAGTCTCAGGTATTTCTTTATAGCAGTAAGAAAATGAACTAATACAGTTCTCCATCCCACCCAAACAAATATCTTCCTACAACACCCTTCATCTACTGTCCCCAGCCTCTGGACTTTCCAATCTAATCACCTAATTTGCACTTTCTTGCTGCTTCCAAGGCTGAAGTTTAGTCAATTTTCATGAATCACGCTTTTTCATTGGACTTTTCAAAATTGGACTTTTCAAGCCCAGACATTTGGGATACAGACATAAAATTAAAATAAAATATATTAGAGTTTGAGTAGTTGCATTTCATAATTTTAAACAAGTAAAGTTTATGTCAGGTATTGCTGTAAGGGAACACACACCAAATCTTAAACCTAGTAGAATTTAAGCCCATCACAACCATAAAAACAAATTCAACTTTTTTTTTTTTTGAGATGGAGTCTTGCTCTGTCACCAGGCTGAGGTAGAGTGGCGCAATCTTGGCTTACTGCACCTTCCTCCTCTCAGGTTCAAGTGATTCTCCTGCCTCAGCCTCCTGAGTAGCTAGGACTACAGGCACGCACTACCACACCCTGCTAATTTTTGTATTTTTAGTAGAGACGGGATTTCACCATGTTGGCCAAGATGGTCTCAATCTCTTGACCTTGTGATCCACCTGCCTTGGCCTCCCAAAGTGCTGAGATTACAGGCATGAGCCACCACGCCTGGCTCAACTTGTTTTTAAATGCTGTTAACAAAATACATGGAATCAACTCAAATGCCCATCAGTGAGAGACTGGATAAAGAAAATGTGGTATATATACACCATGGAATACGATGCAGCCATAAAAAGGAGCGAGATCATGTCCTTTGCAGGGACATGGACGGAGCTGGAAGCCATTACCCTCAGCAAACTAACGCAGTAACAGGAAACCAAACACTGCATGTTCTCACTTATAAGTGGGAGCTAAACAATGAGAACACACAGACACAGGGAGGAAAACACCACACACTGGTGCCTGTCGGGACTGGCTGTGGGGGGAAGGAGAGCATTAGGGAAAACAGCTAATGTATGCCGGGCTTCAGACCTAGGTGGTGGGTTGACAGGTGCAGCAAACCACCAGGGCACACGTTTACCTATGTAACAAACCTGCACATCCTGCACATGCACCCCAGAACTAAAATAAAAATACAATTTAAATGAATAAATACATGCTGTTAGCAATGGGTTGTTTCTGTTGTATTGCTAACGAAAGTTAGGTATTGTCACAGAGACTCCAAGCTGTTCTTCACCAGCTATTCCCTCTTCTAGGGCATCAGGCCCCTGGTTTGGGGCCAGACCCACCTCCCTCAGAACGGAGGCCATAGTTCCGCCTTTGCTTGGACATTACTGCGCATCAAGCCTCTCCTCATTGACATCAGCTCTGGACCCCTTCTTCTGTGTCCTCTCCTCCATTCTGCTGTCTGGGGTGTGGATGCCCCCATTCAGGACCATGCAATCAAGCCATATAAGACAGAGCAACAAGACAGAAACAGCCCGAGTCCCAGACGCCATGAAGAGCCACACCGAGCCTAGAGAAAAACAGCCCCTACCCTGGTTTGACCGCAGTTATTTGCAGTCATAGTTCTATGGCTGGCAGGCAATCTTCACCCTAACTGATACAGTCATTAAAGTTTAAGTGTCTCGGGTTTAAAACCTTAACACCAACTTCCTAAAGACATTAGCAACCAAGGCAATTTACTGAGAATACATCTGTCTACATCCCTTAGAGAACCAGGGAACATTTAAGAAAACACACACATAGGCTAGGCATGGTGGGCTAACGCCTGTGATCCCAGCACTTTGGGAGGCCGAGGCAGGAGGACTGCTTAAGCTCAAGAATTCAAGACCAGTCCGGGCAACATGGTGAAACTCCATCTCTACCAAAAAAAAAAAAAAAAATAGAGGGCATGGCGGCACACCCAAGTAGCTCCAGCTACTCAGGAGGCTGAGGTGGGACAACAGCTTGAACCCAGGAGGTAGAGGTTGTAGTGAGCTGAGATAGTGCCACTGCACTCCAGCCTGGGTGACAGAGTGAGGCCCTGTCTCAAGAAGAAAAAAAAAAACATATAAAGGAATATTTGAGAAAAAAAGTTTTACCAACAGTAGGTAAATATGTATTTCTAATTTTTTAATCTTTCACCCACTAAATCCTCAACAGACAACAATGACTCCTGTTGGACATTCTTCCTTCCTGATTCTGTTAATGTCACATTGGAGTCTTTTGGTTCTTTCAAATTGTCCAGCGGTTTAATCCTCAACTTTCCAAAGGACGGCGAAAGTTCAATGAACAATGTACAAACATGAGCCATTCTGGGATTCTGCATTTCTCAGAGAGCTAAATGTTTTGTGCCATTTATGAGAAAAGAGTCTTTGAATTTAAAAATTCAGTTAAACTTTTTTAAAACTGGAAAAAACTGACCTATCAAAACAGAAGTGTCTCGGATCATCAGAAAAGGCACATCATGGTTATAACTAACTGAAAACATCCCTTGATAACATTTAGCTCATTCTAAAGACCCACTCCAATGGCTAGCACTATATCCTGCATTATTATAAGGTCATTTGCACACACACCCATTAGAAGAAACAGATGTTCACCTGAATCTGAAAATTTTTTTAAAAAGCAAGTAAACTGAAGCCATTTCCTTCTTCACAAACGGTATGGGCTTTACCTGGAGCAACATATTTTTTTGTTCTGAGACACTCACAAGAATGACAAGATGTGCTTGTTTCAGAATTCACCTGGAATAACCAGATTCTAAGTTTACAGCCCACAAGTTTATGGCTCAGAAGTTCACAGTCCACCTTTCTTTTTAACTGAAGGATTTTGATAGTGGTGTTTTTAATTCACAGTAAGAAGGTTTTCCATGAGAAGAAAGTCCATGTCTGAGCCACTCTGACCACAGCAATCTCGTTTAGAATCAGTTGTATTACTAGATCTCAAATCTGAAACAATGAGACACTCGGTTCTTAGTCAACCAAACCAATCATGGTGAAAAGTCACATGAAAATTCAGGGCCAGGCCGGGCACAGCGGCTCACGCCTGTAATCCCAGCCCCTTGGCAGGCCGAGGCGGGCAGATCACCTGAGGTCAGGAGTTTGAGACCAGCCTGGCCAACACAGAAAAACCCCGCCTCTACTAAAAATACAAAAATTAGCCAGGTGTGGTGGCACACGCCTATAATCCCAGCTACTCGGGAGGCTGAGGCAGAAGAATCGCTTGAACCCAGAAGGCAGAGGTTGCAGTGAGCCAAGATCGCCCCACTGCACTCCAGCCTGGGCAACAAAGGGAGACTCTGTCTCAAAAAACTAAAAAAAGAAAGAAAATTCCAGGCAAAAGCAAATAGGAAATGGACATAAAAATATCTGGCTTTATGATGCACTAAACTGAAATGCAGGGGTGGGGGCATCAGATTTATCTTCCGACCTATGATTTCCTAATATAAATATCTATGTGTGTGTATGTAACACTAATATTAAAAATTAGCATGCATTTCCTAAGTACACACCATTTGATAAAGAAAAATGGCTAAAAATAAGCTGTGTACCAAAAATATACAAAGAGAACCTGGCTTGGGATTCAGCATTTTTCATAGATAATCTACCACAGATAATCTGGCTCTATAACTAAATTTAAGCTTCTTCTAGCATTTCTCTTCCTCTGATGGACTGTGCTATAAATGGTTAAGATTTTTTTCTTGTCAATAATGGCACAACACCTGTCAGACGTGAGACACCCAAACTTGCTGGGCTTTTCATGACTCCTTTGGGAACCACAGCAGGCTCAGTATTTCCGCCTCCGCCAGCACTGCGCTCAAGAGATGTTCACTACATTAATCTAGGTCTCAAGTCCCAGGAGAAACGTCCTGCGATCTTCCTTCATCCACCAGCGTATTTCCCCTCACCTCTGTCCAACAGCATCCCCACATTTTAAAGCAACATGCACCTTCCATTTGTCCTCCTAAATCTCAGGTGAGAGGAGAGGCTTCCAACAGAAATCCACTGTGACCTCCCTGTGGCGGCTCAGCTGCAATCCACTTAATCCCACCCCACATAACCTAGAAAACTAAAAACAGATATACAGGCAGGGCACAGTGGCTCACGCCTGTAATCCCAGCACTTTGGCAGGCGGAGGTGGGCAGATCACCGGAGGTCAGGAGTTCGAGACCAGCCTGGTCAACATAGTGAAACCCCATCCCTACTAAAAATACAAAAATTACAGGTGGCAGGCACCTGTAATCCCAGCTACTCGGGAGGCTGAGGCGGCAGAACTGCTTGAACCCAGGAGGTGGAGGTCACAGTGAGCTGAGATTGTGCCACTGTACTCCAGCCTGGGTGACAGTGAGACTCTGTCTCAAAAAAAAAAAAAAAGAAAAAGAAAATTGCAGGTATGTGTGTATACATGCATTTTCTTGTGAGAAGATGCACAGCTTCCACCTGATGTTTCAGACAATGTTAAAAGGTTAAGAACATGTACTCAGTGCTCATGGAAGTTTCCTTCCTGCCCCAGCATGCTGAAAGATGCGAGGCTGCTGATGCTGGCCACATCTCCCCAGGACCCCTGTGAGTACCCCAAAGGTAGCCCTGCCCAGTCTCACGCTTCAGTCTGTGCTCCTCAACCCTTACAGAAATCATTCGCTAGCCACGCCATCACTTCTTACAGGACACACCAGCAGGACCTGTCCTGGGGTAGCCCAAGGGACAGACTGCAGACCACAGCAGGTTGTTTCTAGAAACTGTGTCATGAAAAGATTTGCCTATATGGCTCACTGAACATGCCACAATGCCCTGATATCAACAAGAATACAGAAAGCAAGTGTGCGAGGGTTTCATCCACAAATAAAATCACCCTGAACCTGCCAGGAACAGGAGCAGAGCCAGGGAAGCCGCGTATCCACCATCAGCCAGAGACAGAGGGAGTGGGGCTTTAAAATCAGTCCCAAAGATGAACAATCCTATACCAAGAAAGTAACAACGGAGAGTCACCTACAGCAACAGGAGCAGCCGTCCTTGTGTACAGCTCAGGGGACCTCAAGCTAGCAGCCCAGAGGCTCAGACATGCAGGTGTGGCTGGGAGCCCACAAATGACTCCTTGGGGTGGTGAGGATCTGCCCTTGGGCCCTGTGGCCCTTAAATGGTCAGTGTCACCATGTGATATCATGACCGTCACACAGTGGCTGTGTGTGCATTTTTGTTACTAGTTTCACTTCATTTCATCTGAGACGAGGTCTCACTGTGTTGCCCAGGCTGGTCTTTAACTCTTGACCTCAGGCAATCCTCCCACCTCCACCTCCCAAGTAGCTGGGATTACAGGTGTGTGCCACTGCATCTAGCTAATTTTTTGTAGAGACAGGGTCTCACCATATTGCCCAGGCGAGTCTTAAACTCCTGGGCTCAAGCGATCCTCCCACATCAGCTTCCCAAAAGCATGCAAGCGGATGGCAGGTATGAGCCATTGCACCCAGCCTTTTCTTTTTCTTTTCTTTTTTCTTTTTTTTTTTGAGATGAGGTGTTACTCCAGTTTCCTAGGAAGCACAACCCCACAGTTTGATTTCTCTGTTCATGGCAGGAACAGCAGAATTTCACCAAGATGGCTGCTCAGGCTGCCACAAACCTGGCACCATGAAGGGCAGCCCCAGAGTGGAAGGAGCTGGGCCTGCAACCGCAACAGCCACGGTAGGGGCTTCCCACTGTCATCCTCTCAAAGACACTCTGTGAAAAAAAGAAACAAATTAAGCCTCCAGTCAGAAATGCATTAAACAGGCCAGGCACAATGGCTCACACCTGTCATCTCAGCATTTTGGAAGGCTGAGGCGGGCGGATCACTTGAGGTCAGGAGTTCGAGACCAGCCTGGCAAACATGGTGAAACCCCATCTCTACTAAAAATAAAAAATTAGCCAGGCGTGGTGGTGGTGCCTGTAATCCCAGCTACTTGGGAGGCTGAGGCAGGAGAATCGCTTGAACCCGGGAGATGGAGGCTGCAGTGACCGAGATGGCACCACTGAACTCCAGCCTGGGTGACAGCGTGAGACTCTGTCTCAAACAAAAAAAAGAAATTCTTTAAACAGAAGGAGACTAAGAATCATGGCTACAGAGCTTTTAATGACTTTACCAACAATTAGCAACCGGGGCCGGCCTCCCTGTGCCAGACTCTGCAGGAAATGCTCATGATTTCAGTCCATCCTCTCGGCGATACTGGGAGGTGCTTCCCCACTCCGTAGGTGAGAAAAGGCCGGCACAACCTGCCCACTGCCCGCAGCTCAACAGGACACCTAGGGCTGACTTACAGGATCTTGTATTCTGGTAGAATTTTCTTTCATACAAGGAAATTTCCCCCCATCCACCCCCTCACAACAGAAAAAATATATACATTTCCTTATTTTTGTATCACCTCCAAAAATATTTTTTGAATGACCTTGGCCTATGAGGCAGAAGTCATTTTCTAACAATAAAAAAGGGTTAGTGCTCCTGGCAGAAGCACTATCACCTTGGTTCAACCTCTGTCACTGGTGTGAAGACCACCACATCCAGCCCGATGAACTCAATTAATCACGATCAGTTACACACCAGAACAGCACAGCCAAATGTTCCCAGGGACTTCCTAGCAAAGCCTGAGGTTCCGTCTTCAAACACCTGTACACACACGCGTGCACGCGCACGCGCACACACACTCTCATACCCTCCAGTGATGCAGTTATAACCAAGTGAGCATGCGGCCAGGCGATTCTGGCAAAAACACAGAAATCAGCATGTCTCAAATCCCAGCATCTGCACAGAACCATTTTCCTTATTTCCCTTCATAGAAATTCCCACCTAAACATGAGTTTATTTCTGGAAATCACTTTGTTCCATTAATGTTTTAAGAACAATTTTTTATGGATACCTAATAGTTGGACATATTTATGGGGCATGTGTGATATTCTGATGTGTGTGTACAGTATGTCATCACCAAATCAGGGTATTTAGGATATCTGTCATGCTCTAACATTTACCATTTCTCTGTGGTTTTTCTTTTTTCTTTTTGGCTCATTGCAACCTCCGCCTCCTGGGTTCAAGCGATTCTCCTGCCTCAGCCTCCTGAGTAGCTGCGATTACATGCATGTGCCACCACACCTGGCTAATTTTTGTATTTTTATTAAAGACAGGGTTTCACCACGTTGGCCAGGCTGGTCTTGGACTGACCTCAGGTGATCAGCCTGCCTCAGCCTCCCAAAGTGCTGTGATTACAGGCATGAGCCGCCGCACCCGGCCTCTTTGTAGTTTTTCTTTTCGTTATAGAGTGAATAATTTCACTATAGAGTGAATATCGGTGAGACTGCCCTAACTCTATCATACTAAGAAAGTAATAATGTTCCGCTACTTTTTCTCAACGCCCTCCCTCTGTCCGCCCTCTGTCAAAATACCTCTTTCTCCCATATCACTATCCTGTCTTCCCATTAAGCTGAGGAGCCGGTCCCCCAAATCCCCCTCCACACCACAGGACCTAACAGCCCTGGGCAGCAGAATGACCTTATTCCAGCACCCTGCAAGCAGCTGGCTTTAATGACAGTTCCAAGAACTGTCTCACCATTTCACCACACTTATCACACCCAAAACAATGTCCTCAGGCAGGACGGAAAGAACCTGCAAGTGATTGCCCAGGCCCAAGTAAGGCTTCACAGGAGCGGTCAGGGCTGGGTAGAGCAGGCGAGCTGCTGTCACTCAGAGGCCCTCAGAGACGGCACCCAGGAAACCCTCCCGACAGCAGTGGCTGAAGACACACCTGCAGGGCACCCACGTCTCCCCTGCTCCAGCCAAGGTGCCACCAGCACCTCCAGAGCCCAGACCCGTGAGTGTGGCTGCCCCGTTCATGCCTGCCCCACACTCCCTCCAGCCAGGGAACATCCCGTCCAGCAACACTTTCCTCTCGGGCTGAATGCTGGAATGCTGGTGTCAGGTGTCGGGGCACCTGGCAGCTGCAGGGACATCATCAGCCTGTGGTCCCACAGAACCAGCTTCACCTAAAAACAATCGCTGACACCAGAGAGTTCACCTCAGGCAAACTTCCCTGAGAGCTGCAGGTAACAGGTCAGAAATGATGGTGCAGGAGATTAAACAGAGGGGAGAAAGGGCTCGTCCAGCATAACTACCGTGAAGGCAAACGTGGAAGTTATCCCATTCATTTATGTCATGTAAACCAGGCATCCCCAACCTCTGGTTAGGAAGGAGATGCACAGAAGAAGTGAGCAGGGAGAAAACAAGCGAAGCTTCATCTGTATTTCTCCCTCCTCCCAATGTCACCCCAAGGGCCCATTGTTAAACACTTACCAGCACACCACTGGGCTGTTTCCCTATCGCTTGATCGAAATGATCCTTATGGAAGCACAAATGACTGCACTATCACTAAATCCAAGGGACACTTTTTAGTCTTTATTTTTCTTCAACTCTCCAGGAGGGTTGAGAGCTGATCCTTCCCTCCCTCCTGAGCCTCGTCTCCTGCCTGGCTTCTGGGGCTCTCTGCTGACTTTTCTTCATTTCTAAGCACAGGTTCTCAGGAGTTCTCAGCCTGCGGGCCATGCACCGGTACCAGTCCGAGGCCTGTTAGAAACCAGGCTGCACAGGCCGGGCGTCGTGGCTCACGCCTGTAATCCCAGCACTTTGGGAGGCCAAGGCGGGTGGATCACAAGGTCAGGAGATCAAGACCATCCTGGCTAACACGGCAAAACCCCGTCTCTACTGAAAAATACAAAAAATTAGCCGGGCGTGGTGGCGGGTGCCTGTAGTCCCAGTTACTCGGGAGGCTGAGGCAGGAGAATGGCGTGAACCCGGGAGGCGGAGCCTGCAGTGAGCCGAGATGGTGCCACCGCGCTCCAGCCTGGGCAACAGAGCGAGACTCCATGTCCAAAACAAAACAAAAACAAACAAACAAACAAAACCAGGCTGCACAGCAGGAAGGGAGCGGCAAGTGAGGGAAACCTCATCTGTCTTTACAGTCGCTCCCCATCCCTGGCATCACCGCCTGAACTCCGCCTCCCGTCAGATCAGTGGCGCCATCAGATTCTCATAGGAGCGTGAACCCTATTGTGAACTGCGCACGCGTCGGATCCAGATTCCACGCTCCTTATGAGAATCTAATGCCTGATGATCTGTCACTGTCTCCCATCACCCCCAGATGGGACTGTCCAGTTACAGGAAAACAAGCTCAGGGCTCCCACTGGCTCTACAATGATGGTGAGTTGTAGAATTACCTCATTATATATTACAATGTAATAATAATGGAAGTAAAGTGCACAATAAATGTCATGTGCTTGAATCATCCCAAAATCATCCACCATCCCAGTCCACAGAAAAACGGTCTTCCATGAAACCGGTCCCTGGTGCCAAAAAGGTTGGGGACTGCTGCTGGAGACAGTCTGTATTCACGAAAATCTCCCCTGCCATCTGCACTATCTGGAGTCACTGCTTACGTTCACAGTGAGTTGATCCATGGAGTCAATCCCTCATTCTGTGCCCTGTAGAAGATGCTCTAAAGATAGTCATTTCGTCATACTATACTCATCCAGGGTGCACAGGGGAAATAAGGAGTGTTAACCACCATCACATCCAGGACTTGGACACCCACCTCTGTGATTTCAGGGGATTTGGAAGGCTTCTCCGGAAAAAAAAAAAAAAAAAAATCTGCACCCCTTCAACAGTCAACCCTGCAAACCTGACCCAGACTTGCAACTCTATGAAATACAATAGCAAGCTGTTAGCAGTCACTTCTACTTAGAGTGAATGGGGTTGGGAGAATTAGAGGGAATGATGGCTGTGAAGGGAGTGGAGCTTGGAAAAGAGGTTTCCTGGGACCTTAGGAAATACCATTGGATTTCCCAGGCTTGTGTTCATTAAAGGAGGTCGCCCTGTTGAGATCCTGAAATGCCAAGCTTATTTCAACAAGGCCGGAGGAGCCACCAACCCATATCTATTTAATAAGCGTGGATTAAATAGGTATTTTTACGCTGCAGGTAATTTGCTGTCCCAAATTCACACTTTCCATTTCAGCTAATATTGACATTTGCTGAATACGGCTCAGGGTCTACAGAGAACCAACACTCTTCTGTTAGAACAGAGAGAAAAGTCACAGTCCCAGTGACTCCTCAGAACAGACAGCATCTTTCTCAAGACAAAAGCTCCTTGTGGGATCCACAATAAGTGATTCCAGTTACTTGACACCTTTCTTCTGGGATCTGTGGCATTGCAATGATGAGCTAAGCTCGCTGCAGGCACTGATTTGAAAAGGACTCAGGCATGACTTTGGAGTCAACCCAATAAAATCAAACTCAAATCAACAAAAGTACAAATCAACTCAAGCTGTCTCTGCCACAGGCCAACTCCCAGGTCCATGTTAGCTGATAAAGAACAGTCCCTGAAATAAGTCATCAAATTATAAGCCTTGTGAATTGATCAATATGGTCACTCAATTTTATGAATTAGAGGCTGGAAGCAGTGTGGGGTAGTTCATTTGAAATAATACATGTATTCTTGGAAGAGTTCATATAAATCAAAATTTTCCATATAAAAGAGGAAACCAGATAATTAAACCTTGAGGAGAAGCCTATTTTAATGTAAAAATTTAGCTCCTAAAATGATGAGAACATATGAACATAATGCGAGGGACAGCAGACACCAGGGCCTCCTTCAGGGTAGAGGATGGGAGGAGGTAGGGGATCAGAAGAAATCACTATTGGTTACTAGGCTTAGTACCTGGGTGATGAAATAATCTGTACAACAAACCCATGTGACATGAGTTTACCTGTGTAACAAACCTACACGTGTACCCCTGAACCTAAAATAAAAGGTGTATTTTTTTTTAATTAGCTCCTAAATTTCTCCTTTTGCCTAGGTTTAAGTTTTATGTGTGAATATTTTTACATTTTCAGAGACAGTATCTCACTCTGTCACCCAGGCTGGGGTGTAATGGTGCAATCATGGTTCACTGCAGCCTCAAACTCCTGGGCTCAAGTGATCCTCCCTTCTCAGCCTCCCAAGTAGCTGGGACTACAGGCATGAACCACAGTGCCTGGTAATGCATGAAATGTTTTAAAAGTGGACCCCTCAGGGCTGTAAGCCTCTGGCTCACTGCCTGTAACACAAAGATTAAACAGAGACCCCAAATTTCACTGCTCTGCTTCACTGCTGCCTTTTATAAAATCTTTTAACAGAGAAGCTGGCATTTTGGCTGGGCTACAAAGTAGGAGTTTACTCAGCAGATAGTTGTATTAGGGTTCTCCAGAGAAACAATACTAATAGTGTCCGTGTGTGTGTGTGTGTGTGTGTGTGCGCGCGCGCGCACATGTGCATGTGGGTACGTGGTGTATTATTTATTATAAGGAATTATAAGAGACTGGCAAGTCCTGGCCAGGCGCGGTAGCTCACGCCTGTAATCCAAGCACTTTGCAAGGCTGAGGCAGGTGGATCACAAGGTCAGGAGATCGAGACCATCCTGGCTAACACAGTGAAACCCCATCTCTACTAAAAATACAAAAAATTAGCTGGGCGTGGTGGCGGGTGCCTGTAGTCCCAGCTACTCAGGAGGCTGAGGCAGGAGAATGGCCAGAACCCAGGAGATGGAGTGTGCAGTGAGCCGGGATCATGCCACTGAAAAGAAAAAAAGAGAGAGAGAGACCGGCAAGTCCTAAGACTTGCAGAATAAATAGCGCACGTGCACGGGTGCATGGGTACTTGATTTATTATAAGGAATTACAAGATGCTGGCAAATCCCAAGACCTGTAGCGTATGTCAACAAGCTGGAGACCAGACTCTCTGCTAGTCTTGCGGCACCCTGCCATGGTCCCTGGGAGGGAAACTGCCTTCAAATCAGGCCCTCTGGGTGACACGGTAGCTAGAGCCCAGGATGGATACCAAGGACTCACTTGAACAGAGCTGAACTTGGCTCTGCTGCGAATAGCGCTGCTACAAGAGACAGACGCACACTCACAGGGCTATTAGGTGTTAAGCCCTAGTTAATCTGCAGGGGAAAAAAATAATAATATGACATCTTGGCATTTTTAGCAATTCTCTTCTGAAAGTTCCAACCTTCCTTTGTCGGTAACCCTATCTGAACTCATGACTCCTCGAAAAAACATTAACATTTCCTGTTTGCAGATAAAGAAGCTGAATTCGAGTTTTGAGCGGTATGGCAGAGGCGCCACAATCTGCCACAATCTAAGTCCCACCCTCCCTTCCAGGACTCCCGAAGCACTTACAGCCCCAACAAGCAGTGTCTCTGCAGCCTGCAGACCCACTGGCTCCCTGTGACCAGCCCTCCCCTCTCCTTCACCTGGGACAGGCAGGTGGTGGCAGATACATGTGCAGCTGGGGGCACCTCGCCACTGAACCTGGGAGCCAAGCTTCACTAACATCGTGCTGCCTGTTTCTACTCACTCCCCCACGACAGAAGGCACAAGGAGCTCCACGGCCAGACAGAATCCCCAGGAAGCCCTGACCAACCCAGGAGCCACCGGTGGCCACAGTCCTTCGGCTCCCCAGGGACAGCCAAGAGGCAGCCACGTCCCTCTACCCCGGTAGCTCCTCCTCCCCTAGCTTGGTGTCACTCACTCGCTGCAATAATCTGCCTTCGCCATGTTCGCTAAAAATACACTTCGCCTCTCGGTTACACTTACTAACGCATTCTATTTCAGGCCTGTTTGCATTCTTGCTTAGAAATACCCGTATGGGGAGCAGTGAAAACATGCAAGACGTGAGGGCGACTTTCCCTCCCGAAAGCCTCCACTCTGTCCAGCTGTGCTCGGCACACCAATCTGAAAAGCAAATCTTTCCACGCCGGATGGTCATTGGTGACATTACAGAAAAGGCCTGGGGTAGGAGGAGAAGGGAAGAAGCCAGTAAGAGCAGAGATTTCTGCGGGGCACACCATGGGGTACCCCTGCTTCCTGGTCCTCACACCTACCCTCCCACGGACATGCCCAGCCCAGCCCCACCCAGAGTCACTGTGCCCACAGGAGCAGCTGTAGAGTGGCCTCTCCATTGGAGTCGCATGCCACGTGTTAGAAACCTGGAGAACATCTCGAGAGAGCCACAAGCTAGGCTCTACTCCACGAGCCGCCCCCTGGAAGACGCTTTCCACATCTGAGGCCAGGGGACGTCATCGCTTCCACTGCATAGTGGTCCCCATGAATGAGCTCATCGGCCCCGGAGCTATTTCCCTGCCTGGCTTCCACCATCTTGGAAGAGCAAGTGAGCTCGGCTGCCAGTGGCTCCCTGACTTGGCTGGCGTTTCCAGTAACTTCTGCTCTCTCCTATAATTAAGGAGGATAATGACAGCTCTCCATCTCCGAGCTCTGCCTTCCTGCAGGGAAGGAGGCAGAAGAACGATTGTGTAATCAGTCCTTAATTCATGTTTCTTCTTCCTGTTTTAGCCCAGGATCTCCTATAATTGACCCTTCTACCTCCGAACACAGAGTTCACACATTTTCCTCTCCCTGGAGGTGAAACACGAAGAGAGATGGTGACTTGGTGTTGCCAGCTGCAGAGCAGGCAGGGCCGGAAGCAGGGATTGCAATGCCCGGTGGGAAGCCGAGAGCAGGGAGGAGGCTGAGCCGGAGCTCAGAGCCCAGCTGGTGCATATTCATGTCTTCCTTATTGCAAAGCTCATGGGTGACAGACACGTGGATGCACATAGTGAAGTATTTGGAATGCCACCCAAGCCTGCCTTCTACAGGTCCAGGATCGTGGCTGCGGGCACCAACCTCACACCTCCATGAAGTCACCAGGTCACCAGCTATGAAATCAGCTCATTAAAACTGGAGGCCGAGCACAGTGGTTCATGCCTGTAATCCCAGCACTTTGGGAGGCCGAAGTGGGTAAATCACCTGAAGTCAGGAGTTTGAGACCAGCATGGCCAACATGGCAAAACCTGGTCTCTACTAAAAATACAAAAATTAGCTGGGCATGGTGGTGCATGCCTATAATCTCAGCTACTTGGAAGGCTAGGGCAGGAGAATCACTTGAACCTAGGAGGCGGAGGTTGCAGTGAGCCGAGATCACACCACTGCACTCCAGCCTGGGCAACAGAGTGAGACTCTGTCTCAAAAAAAGAAAAATAAATAAATAAAATTGGATCTCTGTTTTTAGAGGCCTGGTGTGATGACTCCGGCCTGTAATCCCAGTGCTTTGGAAGGCTCAGGCCAGAGGATCACTTGAAGCCAGGTGTCTGAGATGACCCTAAGCAACATAACAAGACCACGTCCCTACAAAAAATAAAATTTATAAATAAATTTTTTAAAAATAGAAATTAAAAAAAAAAAATTTTAAACTTGAGACTGCTGTAATCCCAGCATTTTGGGATGCAAAGGCGGGCAGACTGCTTGAGCCCAGGAGGTCAAGAAGAGCCTGGGCAACACAGCAAGACCCCTTCTCTACAAAAAATGCAAAAGTTAGCCAGGCGCGGTGGTGCACACCTGTAGTCTCAGCTACCTGGGAGGCTGAAGTGGAGGATCACTTGAGCCAGGGAGGTTAAGGCTGCAGTAAGCTATGATCATGCCACTGCACTCCAGCCTGACTGACCAAGTGAGACCTTGTCTCAAAGACAAATTAAATTAAAATATAAAGCATGAGACTGAATGATGCTCCACAAACATAGAATGGAGTCTCCCACAGGGCGGAATTTAGGGGCTACACCCGGGTCCACATAGAGAGCAGTGCAGGGCAGGGAGGAAGCTGGGCATTAGAATGGGAGATGAGAAGAAAAACAGGAACAGGGATAATAGAAATGAGTGTTTTTCTAACCATATTATCTCTTTTGCTGGCACTGTGATGTGGGTAGGGAAAGGGTTATTAACCACCTGAAATATGAGATCCTACCATCTGAAAACATCCTGAACCGCAGCAGCAGCAATGTTATTTATGGAGGTCTCTTCCACCCTTAGTAACAGAAAGCGCGGCTGTGAACAGGGAGCTCTCCAGCACTGTCGTGACATCCCATTGGTGAGTTCAGAGACCAAAATTAGCCCTATCTCCTGGCAGTCTATCTTCAGGTGCCACTGAATGTAATCGCATGCGCATAACAAAAGATAGTCACAGCCACAGGCTGTTCATCAAGCTGACCCAGTAGGTGTCGATGCAAATGTGTGTGTCACATATACACGCCTATGGGGGGAAATCCCACTAACACTCAGGAAAAGTTCCCCAGGTTCCCAGGCCTCATCCTTTTGCATTTTCTCTGCTATTCCTCTGAATCTGGCTTCCAAGACAGAAGAATTCACTGCTTCAAGAGAAAAAAAAAAAAATTCTATTATTCCAACTTTCTTTCCTGGAGCATAAAGAGTGAAAGTGGCCGGTGAGATTTCTTCAGCACGAAGAAAGTTACTTCTCCATTTCAGCTTTCGGGTGTTATAAAACAAGTGGGGATGCAAGTGCTGACCTGGAGGTCCCCTAGGTGGCCCTACATCTCCACCCAGCTCCGAAGGTGACCTGCGGGAAGGGCCTCATTCCCTCCAGAACCACCCCCAGCTTCCCAATGTGCTGCTGGGCACAGCCTGCAAACTCTAGTGGGCAGGGGTGGGGTGAAGAAAGGAGAGCAGGCAGTAGCCAGCACTATGCTACAGGTTCACGTCCCTCTTTTCAGAGACAAGCTAAGAGGATTAAAGATGTAATTGTTGCTTCTGGAGCTCTTCAGCTATAAGATGCTCTATAAATACCGATAACCACCCCCTCAAGGGAAACACATTTCATTACAGTGGAGGTAAATGCTGCATCAGCCTGCAAGAAAGATGTGATGGATTACGAAGGGATTTGCTGCCATTCTAAGCACACTGATGGAGAGTAACTAGTAAGCATCATGAGTAACCCACACAGTGTCCAGCTCCGACTGGAGACCCGAGCTTCCTGGGCTGCTTGTAATGGCCCAATGGGTTCTTCCTGCCCACTCCACAGACAAAAGCAATTCATTGAGACTATGGCATTGCAATAAAGAAGGAGTTTAGGCCGGGCGTGGTGGCTCATACCTGTAATCCCAGCACTTTGGGAGGCCAAGGCGGGCAGATCACCAGGTCAGGAGTTCGAGATCAGCCTGACCAACATGATGAAACCCCGTTTCTACTAAAAATACAAAAATTAGCTGGGTGTGGTGGCACGCACCTGTAATTGCAGCTGCTCAGGAGGCTGAGGCAGGAGAATCGCTGGAACATGGGAGGTGGACGTTGCAGTGAGCCGGTTCGTGCCACTGCACTCCAGCCTGGGAATCAGAGCGAGACTCCATCGCAAAAAAAAGAAAGAGTTTAATTGACACAAGGCTGGCCACGCAACATGGAAGACAGGTTACTACTCAAATCAACCCCAGAGATTACGGTTTTTCAAGGATAGTTTACTGCGTCAGGGGCTAAGGGAATGGGTGCTGCTGATTGGCTGGGAATGCAATCACAGGGGTTTCGAAAATGGTCCTGGTGCACTGAGTCCATTTCTAGGTGGGTCCACAGGACTGGCTGAGCCAGGAGTTGAGGGTCCAGGTGGGGCCACCTGGTCATCAGAAATGCAAAAGCTGAAAAAGACATCTCAAAAGGCCCATCGTAGGTCCTAACATCACAATAGTGATGTTATCTACTGGAGTAATTGGGGAAGTTGAAAATCTTGTGATCTCTGGAATAATGGCTGGTAACCATTTAATTACGCCCACGTCTTAGCAGAATTCAGACCGCTCTCATCCTCCTAACCTGGTGGCCTTTCATTATGAGTTTTATAAAAGCAGCTTAGTTTGGGGAAAAGGCTATTATCATTTAAACTATAAACTAAATTTCTCCCAAAGTTAGCTTGACCCAAGCCCAGGTGTGACCAAGGGCCGTTGGCAGTTAAGGGCAAGATGGTGGTTGGTTAGATCAGATCTCCTTCACCGTCTCATTTTTTCTCACTGTTACAATTTTTGCAAAGGCAGTTTCATGCTTGCATCTCATATACCTATACATTTCCATGTGGCCATCGAAGGTGCACTTATTAAGCACCAACTCTGTGACTGAGAGGCAGTGGAACCCAGCAGTTGGGTGCATGGGCTCTGGGGCTAAGGAGCCTGGAGGGGATCCTGGTTCTGCCTGCTCATCAGCTACATGGCCTTGGGCAAGTCCCTTAACCTCTGAGCTCCTCCCTTTCCTCCTCTGTAACTCGGGGGCGATAAGAGAACCCACCCCAGAAGGTTATTGTGAGAATTCAACAAGATCATCTCAGTCCAAGTGGTTAGACCCTAACTGACACACAGCAAGTGCTATCGAAGGGATGGCTATTAGAGGTACCTAGCAAATATACGGCTCTATAGTATTTTGTTTATTCCTTGAATTTTTTTTTGTTTGTCTGTTTTTTGTTTTTTGTTTTAAGATGGAGTCTTGCTCTGTCGCCCAGGATGGAGTTGCAGTGGCGCTATCTCGGCTCACTGCTACCTCCGCCTCCCGGGTTCCAGTGATTCTCCTTCCTCAGCCTCCTGAGTAGCTGAGATTGCAGGCATGTGCCACCATGTCCAGCTCATTTTCGTATTTTTAGTAGAGACAGGATTTCAGTTGGCCAGGCTGGTCTCGAACTCCTGACCGCCCATCTCGGCCTCCCAAAGTGCTGGGATTATAGGTGTGAGCCACCGAGCCCGGCCAACTATTTTAAATTAGATTATTTCAGTATCAACAACTGGAGGAAACAGGTAGGATCTGCCAAGCAGGTGTGGACCAAGCCCTTACCCAGTGACTGGAGATGTGTGGGAAACAGACAAGAAGCAGAAGACACGGCCGCTGAATTTGGAGCTTACCAGGGCCCCAACAACGAAGGGCTGCTTAGGCCTTTGTTCAGTCTTTGGCTGCCAGGCAGTGGCATTTGAGCGGGGGCAGAAAGCAGAGCATGTAACCAGGACATTGTTGAGAACTATGGGCACAGAGTGATAATAAACAGCAGACTGCATTTTCGTGGATTTTATTGTTGCTTTAAGTTCTGCGTAGACAATGCACTCCCTCGGCTCCTCCTGCCCTGTCCCTTTGCCTTGTCACACCCGTGCATGCCAGGATCCCAGCCAGAAGAAAGAACAGCCGCTCTCCTGAACCTACCACCAGAAGCCCTCAGCGCCTCTTGAGCAGTGACAGGCTCCCCTCTGCTGCAGGCTCCTGAGCCATACATACCCTAAAGGCCAGAGCACATCTGCTGGGCAAGAGACAGGCCCAGGGGAGAGTCCCTGTCCTGGCCCTTGGCTGAGTGGGAGACTCAGCACCGTGCCGCTCAAAGCATGGTCCCCACAGCAGCAGTAGCAGCAGTAGCAGCAACAGCAGTGCTGCCTGGGAACTTGTTAGAAATGCAGCTTCTGGGCTGGGTTCAGTGGCTCGCACCCGTAATCCCAGCACTTTGGGAGGTCGAGGCAGATGGATCACCTGAAGTCAGGTGTTCAAGACCAGCCTGCCCAACATGGTGAAATCCCATCTCGACTAAATACAAAAAATTGGCCAGGCGAGGTGGTGCATGCCTGTAATCCCAGCTACTCAGGAGGCTGAAGCAGGAGAATCGCTTGAACCCGGGAGGCAGAGGTTGCAGTGAGCCAGAATTGCACCACCACACTCCAGCCTGGGCAACAAAAGCGAAACTCCGTCTCCAAAAAGAAAAAAAAAAAAAATGCAGCTTCTCCAGCATCATCGGGGACCCACTGGCTCAGCAGCGCTGAGGGCGGGGCCCAGCAGCCGTTTTCACATACTCCACAGGAGGCTCTGATGCATCTTCAAGTCTGAGAGTCGCTGGCTCCCAAAAAAGTTACTAAAATGATTCTGAGTCACAGTTCCCTCATTCATAAAAAAGAGTTAATTGGACGCACCTCATAAGGCTATTGTAAGAATTAAAGGAGAAGATACGTCAAACACTTGGTAGAGGGCCCTAAGCGTGGCAGGCGCTCAGGACACTGTGGCGATGACTATTATTATCATCCATGTCAGCGGAACACATTTACCAAACAGCAGTAACTCAGACACAGCGGGGAGGATGGAATCTGTAACAGGGAAGTGGTTTAAAGGAGAGTGTGAGAGAGAAGCTAAGATCTTACTGCACAGTGCCCAAGAGACAGGGAACTCACAGTTTCCCAGGATTCGGGGTTGCCAGTCCAGGTTACCTGTGATCCAATTTCAAGATCCACGGAGATCCCCACAAACTCTGACTCAAGTACCTTGGATTTGGAATTCCAGGAAATAAAAGTGCACCCCATATTACCGTTAAAATGAGGACAGGCTGGGAGCAGTGGCTCATGCCTATAAATGCTGGGACTGGTTGGGGCCAGGAGTTTGAGACCAGCCTGGGCAACCTAAAGAGACACTGTCTCTACAAAAAATAGAAGAAAAAAAAAAAATTAGGATGGTGGCACATGTCTGTAGTCCCAGGTACTGAGGTGGGAAGACTGCTTGAGTCCACAAGGTTGAGGCTGTGGTAAACCATGATCACACCACTACACTCTAGCCTGGGTGACAGAGCAAGACCTTGTCTCAAAAAATAAGTACAGGCTGGGCGCGGTGGCTCACGCCTGTAATGCCAGCACTTTGGGAGGCCGAGGCAGGTGGATCACGAGGTCAGGAGATTGAAAGCATCCTGGCTAACACAGTGAAACCTCATCTCTACTAAAAAAATACAAAAAAATAATTAGCCAAGCGTGGTGGAGGGCACCTGTAGTCCCAGCTACTCAGGAGGCTGAGGCAGGAGAATGGCATTAACCCAAGAGGTAGAGCTTGCAGTGAGCCAAGATTGAGTCACTGCACTCTAGCCTGGGCGACAGAGCAAGACTGTCTCAAAAATAAATACATACATACATAAATACATACATACATACATAAAATAAGGATAATATGAGTTTTGAGGTGATGCCTCCATAGAGGACAAGAGATATCTGAGCTCAAGTACTGGTATTTATTAATTTTTTTTTT
>NW_012114411.1:1094748-1108958 GCF_000951035.1 Colobus angolensis palliatus | reverse complement strand
TGGTGGCAGGCTCCTGCCGTCCCAGCTACTCAGGTCCCTGAGGCAGGAGAATGGTGTGAACCTGGGAGGTGGAGCTTGCAGTGAGCCGAGATCATGCCACTGCACTCCAGCCTGGGCAACCGAGCGAGACTCGGTCTCAAAAAAAAAAAAAAAAAAAAAGAAAGAAAGGAAAGGTGATATAAAGAGGCATAATGTCCAGATGAACAGCATCTAGAATTCAAGAACTAAGGAGAGAATGTGCTGAAAGAATCCCATCTACAAGACGGGAATAAAGCACATGGGATTCCGTGGGATCCAACACCACCACTGCCTGAAACCACGGCAGAGGTCACCAGGGCTTCCCAGCAGCCAACACGGTGGATGTCTGTCAATCACCTTTCCCTTGTGGCATCTCACAGGTGAGCACTCCCTCCGCCCTCAACTTCTTCCCTCTTGACTTCCAAGACATTGTCTGCCCTGGTTCTCATCTGAACACCCTGCCCCTCCCTCCACATATTCCTCTGTGGGCTCCCCTTCCCTGGCCCACATGACTACCACACATCATCCTGTCTCTTCCAGCCCCTTCACCTGTCTACCCAAATCCCGTTCTTCCTGCTCGGGAGTCTGCAGTAGTGACTATGAAGAGAGTAGAATCAGACCACACTCCAGGGCAGACCCCGCCTCCTAATCGTGTGCCTTTCGTCTTCCCCAGTCATCTCAGATGGACACAGGAGTAGACAACAAAGAGGACAATCTTCTGCTTTTTTGAACCAGAGTCTCGCTCTGTCACCCAGACTGGAGTGCATGGCATGATCTTGGCTCACTGCAAGCTCCGCCTCCCAGGTTCATGCCATTCTCCTGCCTCAGCCTCCCAAGTAGCTGGGATTACAGGTGCCTGCCACTATCTCCCAGTTAATTTTTGTCTTTTTAGTAGAGACGGGGTTTCACCCTGTTGATCAGGTCTCGAATTCCTGACCTCCAGTGATCTGCCCACCTCAGCCTCCCAAAGTGCTGGGATTACAGGTGTGAGCCACCACGCCCAGCCTGGACTTGTCTTCTTCTTGTGACTTGCGTTCTTTCTGACAATCCCATGCCCCTAGGCATTGGCGATGACCCCATAATCCCTCAAGCTTCAGGTCCGTCCTAGGCCTCAGGCCTCAGGCCTCTCCATCCAACTGCCTACTTAACTCTGCCTGGATATTCCAACAGCAAAGCAAGAGCAAGTTATCTGCCAGTGAACTCATTGTCTTTCCCGTAACAGCCACTCCTCTAACTGTGGGCTTCACTCCAGTCCCACATAACAGGACCTGGAGCAGAGAGAACGGAGAGCTGGGTTTCCTCCAGTGTACAGATGGGCAGGCCTGCTGAGAAAGGACCTACGGGGCCAGATGATGAAGGGCTAGCAAGAGAAAAGCTGCAGTGACTAATCCCAACTTCAAGTTCAAAGTAGGGTAAGAAAAGAGGTGGAAATACTTATCACATTTAATATCAAATTATCCTCCCAGTTTCATCTGTCACCTTCAAAACAAACCAGGACAATATGACCCTCCCCACTCCAGATTCCCAAAATAAAAAAATCCTGACATGGTAAGAGAAATTTTTGTAAAGAAATATAATGATCCTCACTGAGTAAGGATCTAAATTTACACTCATTATACGGTATCTTTATTTCATTTTTCCAGCTTCATTTTATAGTCACGTTGTAATTATCTCTACCCTGAAGATTGACTGTAGATCCCACGGGACTTCCTCCCCTGTTCTGGGGAGCCCTAAAATAAATGCATGCTCTGTGGTCCCTCAACCCACCCTCCCGCTTTTCCAGACATCCTAGCTCATGGTCATCTAGTCACCCAAGCTAGAAATCTGGGATTCACTCTAGACTTTTTTTTTTTTTTTTTTTTTGAGACAGAGTCTCATTCTGTTGTCCAGGCTGGAGTGCAGTGGAGTGATCTCTGTTCACTGCAACCTCCGCCTCCCGGGTTCAAGCAATTCTCCTGCCTCAGCCTCCTGAGTCGCTGGGACTACAGGCGAGTACCACCAGGTCCGGCTAATTTTTGTATTTTTAGTAGGGATGGGGTTTCACCATGTTGGACAGGCTGGTCTCAAACTCCTGACCTCGTGATCCACCCCCCTAAGCCTCCCAAAGTGCTGGGATTACAGGCATGAGCCACCCCGCCCGGCCTAGACTTCTCTCTTCCTCATGTACCACCATTTAGTGCAGACTCATCAATTCCCACAATGTCTATTTCCTAAGCTGCGCTCAAATCACCACTCTCCCTGCCCCTCCCTCTCCTGTCAACCCTTCCAGCACTGCCATCACTCAGGGAGCCATCACCTCTAGCATGAAATATGTTCACTGTGCTTCCTATTTATACAAGTGGGAGGAGAACCAGTTCTAGAACACAGTCCCTCTGAAGTCCATCTCTAATGTCGTATGCAGTATGATTCATGTGACACAGTAGCAGAAAAAGGGGGAGAAGGAAGCAACTCCCATGTACATCAACGAACAATCCTAGTTCCCAAACCCAGACCTAGGAGGGCTGAAGAACTCGGAAGACCTAAAGGAACTGCAGGAAGGATCTCAAACAGGTATTTGTACACTCGTGTTCACAACAGCATTACCCACAATCGCCAACAGGTGGAAGCAGCCCGGGTACCCATGGATACAGGAATGGATAAACAAAAGGTGGTACGGCCAGCCCGTGGAATATTACCCAGCCCTAATGGGGAAGGAAATCCTGACCCATGCTGCAACATGGGTAAACCTTGAGGACATTATGCTAAGTGAAATAGACCAGACACAAAGGACACACAGTATGACTCCACTTATATGAGATTCCTAGAATAGCAAATTCATAGAGACAGAAAGCAGAATGGTGGTTGCCAGGTGCTGGGGAGAGGAGGAATGGGGCACTTGTTGTTTATTGGGTACAGAGTGTCAGTTTGGCAAGACAGAAAGAGTTCAAAACATGGATGGTGGTGATGGTTGTACAATGCTGTGAATGTACTCAATGCCACTGAACTGTACATTATAAGATGATTAAAATGAATTCGACCCAGCAATTCCATGATGTGGAATCAACCTAAATGCCCATCAATGGCAGACTGGATAAAGAAAATGTGTTACATATGCACCATGGAATACTAGGCAGCCATAAAAAAGAACAAGATCATGCCCTTTGCAGGAACATGGATGGAGCTGGAGGCCGTTATCCTTAGAAAAAAAAAATGCAGGAACAGAAAACCAAATACTGCATGTTCTTACTCATAAGTGGGAGCTAAATCATGAAAACACATGGACACCTGAGGGGAACAATGGATACTGGAGTGGGCTTGAGGGTAGAGGGTGGGAGGAGGGAGAGACTCAGAGAAAAGAAGTATCAGGTACTATGTTTAGTACCTGGGTGATAAAATAATCTGTACAGCAAACCCGCATGATATGAGTTTACCTATGTAAGAAACCTGCACAACTATCCCTGAACATAAATAAAAGTTAAAACAACAAAAATAATACTAATATACACCTCGAATAAATGGTTAAAGATGGTAAAGTTTATGTTATGCAGGTTTTAACACAATAAATAGGATGGTTAAAGAACCATCCTCGTGCCGGGTGCGGTGGCTCATGCCTGTAATCCCAGCACTTTGGGAGGCCAAGGCGGGCGGATCCTGAGGTCAGGAGATCAAGACCATCCTGGCTAACACGGTGAAACCCCATCTCTACTAAAAATACTAGCTGGGCATGGTGGCAGGCTCCTGCCGTCCCAGCTACTCAGGACCCTGAGGCAGGAGAATGGTGTGAACCCGGGAGATGGAGCTTGCAGTGAGCCGAGATCACGCCACTGCACTCCAGCCTGCGCAACAGAGCAAGACTCCGTCTCAAAAAAAGAAAAAAAAAAAAAAAAGAACCATCCTCATTGAAGAGGTAGCAGTTAGGGACACGGTGACACAGACTAGCTTATTGCTTCCTGCCCTCCCCTCTTCGTCTGACTACCAACAGCACTGTTGGTGGAACTGCCAGCCTCCCACTGGACCCAGAAGTAAAAAGGAAGTCCAAGGGGACTCTAAATCTTATCAACATATGACTTAATTCAAACATTAAATGTCATTAGTTTTGTATTAACTATCCTGTGTTTAAAAACAGGTTCCAGAATTGCCATAATTGTGAGAAACAGGTTCTAAAAGAAAGTTCCATGAGAATCCCCTACGAAAACTATAGGGGACTCCTAGCAGTCTCCCTGGTTCAAATCTCCATCTGTCTCTGAAGATAAGGCATTACCTTGACAAATTTGAGATCCTTTTCCCTATTACCTAATACCTCCCCATGGTTCTGCAATGCTCACAGGATCAAGTCCAACTCCCGAGTGTGAGAGCAGCAGCAGGGTGGCTGGGAGAGCCGACTCCGCCATCTAGTCACCAGTGTAGACTCCCCGGACTTGCAGCTGGCCCTGCGGCCTGCTGCCGGGTGACCTCAGACAAATCTCAGCCTCTCTGGCCTTTTTTTCATCTGTAAAATGGAGACAATAGCAGTTCCTACCTCTTAAGAGTTGTTATAAGGATTGAGTGAATTAATATCTACAAAATACCAGACAATACCTTGCACATAATAAGGACCATGAAAGGGTTCACTATTGTTATAGTTTTTTGGGGTTTCTTTGTTTGTTTTTGAGTCAGAGTCTCACTCTGTCACCCAGGCTGGAGTGCAGTAGTGTGATCTCAGCTCACTGCAACTTCCACCTCCCGAGTTCAAGCAATTCTCCTGCCTCGGCCTTCCGAGTAGCTGGAATTAAGCCACCGCACCCAGCCTCAGTTCACTAATGTTATGATTTTGATAGGCAAAGATCTTCACGATGTGGCCACAGCCTACTTTTTCAAGTGCAACTTCTCCCCCTGGATTCCCACGACATCGCTGCTGGCCTGTGCCCCGGCAAGCCACACCTGTCTGTGCCTGCAGCTTCCGCATCTGCCATTGCTTCCACCTGGCGCACCCTCTTCCCTCCGGCCCCACATTGGCCCAGCAAACTCTAAGAGGCATCTGTTTACCACCTACAGCTTTCCTGACTTCCGGTCAGGCATATGCTCACTTTCCTCTGTTTCTCCTGATCCTAGCCACCTTAGAGCAATCCCCACCTGGATATTTCAGCTTCCCTGGCTCCCTGGGTAAGGAGCAGCGAGTTCCTGCGAGGCAAGAACTGAGCCACTCATCCCTGTACTCGAAGCCTCAAGCAAAAGGCCCTGCATATAGAAAATGATCAATAACACTCAAATGATGAGGCCGGGCACGGTGGCTCACGCCTGTAATCCCAGCACTTTGGGAGGTTGAGGCAGGTAGACCATCTGAGGTCAGGAGTTCGAGACCAGCCTGGTCAATGTGGTGAAAACCCATCTCTACTAAAACTACTGAAATTAGCTAGGCGGGGTGGCGCATGCCTGTAATCCCAGCTACTCAGGAGGCTGATGCAGGAGAATCGCTTGTACCCAGGAGGCGGAGGTTACAGTGAGCCGAGATCACGTCACTGTACTCCAGCCTGGGTGACAGAGCAAGACTCCATCTCAAAAAATAAAATAAAATAAAAGCTGAATGAATTGAGTGCTGAACTGAAAGAGTGAGACAGAGACTAGGAATGAAGGGAGAGGAAAAAATAAGAACCCAACAAGCGAGGCCTCCCTGCATCGAGGGAGAAGGGATGTGCTCAAATGAGAAGAAGTAGAGCAAGGTTTTGAATCACAGGAAGGAGAGAACCTCAAGGCACATGAGGAAGAGCAAGCAGAATGTGGGACATGGACCATCTGAGGTCTACAGAGCTCACCAGGCCTAACCTATACATGCTTGTGATAAGTTTAGACATGAATACACAGACAGGCGAGGGGGAAATGAAGGCAGAGCATCGCTGTATCTCAGCATGTCCTCACACCTTAGTGAAGAGAGTTACGGGGTGACTGTGAACTCGCCAAAGGAGAAGGTTAAGAGTGGAGGCATCTCAGATTAAACAGGAATCAAGTCAAACTCAGAGAGAGCTTTTCCTTTTTACTTTTTCTTTGAGACAGAGTCTTGCTCTGTCACCCAGGCAAGAGTGCAATGGCGCAATCATAGCCGAATACAGCCTCAAATTCCTGGGCTCAAGCGATCCTCCCACCTCAGCCTCCAGAGTAACTGGGACAATAGGTGCGCACCACCAAGTCCTGCTAATTTTTTTGTATTTTTTGTAGAGAGAGAGTCTCGCTATGTTGCCCAGACTGGTCTTGAACGCCTGGGCTCAAGCGATCCTCCCACCTCAGCCTCCAGAGTAACTGGGACAATAGGTGCGCACCACCAAGTCCTGCTAATTTTTTTGTATTTTTTGTAGAGAGAGAGTCTCGCTATGTTGCCCAGACTGGTCTTGAACGCCTGGGCTCAAGCGATCCTCCCATCTCGGCTTCCCAAAGTGCTGGGATTACAGGTATGAGCTACCACACCTGGCCAGAGACAGCTTTTTCAACATGTCTCTCCTTAGCAGGAAAGGAATAAATTGTGCTCACGGGAAAGGAAGAAATCAGATCCATTCTGCAGGCAGGGAGCCGGGTGGAGAACCAGGAGAGGTGGGAGTGAAGGGGCAGGCGTTCTAGTCCTGCCTTTCTTGATTCTCAGGAAGGAATGAGCTGAAAGGCACTCGGCCAGTACCCTGGCAACCTGGATAGCTCCTGCCCTGCTCCTCCTCAGGTTTTAGGCTGCTGAGCTCTAGTCAAAGGACCTCGGACACGGTTCACATGGTCACCTGATGTGTGCATGGCCAGTCCCACCCTGGCCACTAAGAAACAGGTTCACCACCTTGAACGAGGTGCTGTTTACTGTCAGCGGTCAATATAGACAGCATTTGGGTTTCATGCCCAAAGGTAAACATGAAAGACAACCACAGAGGAAGCCACCCCCACGTGGACCCAGACACATTGATCCAGACCAGGGGCTGATTCCCACTGTGAAAGTGGGACAAAGCCTGTTTCCTGCAGCCTGCAGTGAACATGTGCACTGGGGTGGGGGAATCAGTCACCAAGAGTGACCACTCAGCTTCAAGTTTCAGATTGACACAGATACAGGCACACAAGAAAGTAGAACTAGAAAAAAGCATGGAGGAAAATAACGTGGGAAAAAGACACAAAGGGAAGAAGGAGGAAAAGAAGCAAAAGAGAAACAGGAGAAGTCATAATGGGGCTCTAACAAAAAGAAGGCAAATCAAGCAGGGCTCCTGGAGCCGAGCCTCCACACACACACACACACACACACACACACACACACACACAAAATGTGGCTTGGTTTAGTACAGAGGTGGTGGCAGTGCCCTGGGCCATAAACACACCTCAAGTCAGGATTTCTTGGGATTCAAAAACAATACACGACTGGGCAAGGTGGCTCACACCTGTAATCCCAGCACTTTGAGAGTCCGAGGTGGGTGTATCCCTTGAGGCCAGGAGTTCAAGACTAGCCTGGCCAACATGGCGAAACTCCGTCTCTACCAAAAACACAAACAGTAGCTGCATGTGGTGGCAGGCACCAATAATCCCAGCCACTTGGGAGGCTGAGGCAGCAGACTCACTTGAACCCGGGAGGCAGAGGTTGCAGTGAGCAGAGATCGCGCAACTGCACTCTAGCCTAGGCAACAGAGCAAGACTCTGTGTTGGAAAAAAAAAAAAAGAAGAAGAAGAAGAAGAAGAAGCATACACAGTATTTTAGGGATTTTAGTGAAAAAATTACAATATGGGTAAATGCCCAAGATATGTCACTCTGTGGAAAAGGGAAGAAACAACATACAATACAAAACCAATTGTGTTGACTATGCACAGAAAAGGCCTGGAAAATACATCAAACATTTCACAGTGGTTATTTCTGAGTGGTGGGATTAGAGTTGATTTTTATACTCCTGGTCAAGTCTTTATATATCATACAAAGGAATGGCATGGCACAGTTTCCTAAATTTAAAAAAGCTGCCCTAAATATACCACATAGAAAGTCAAAGTTTTCAAAAGCATTATAGAGAATAGTTACGAAATCCAGGAGGCAAATGCAGACCTTGAGGCTAGCTATGTTTATATAATCATGGACAATGATCTGGTTGTTTATTAACAAATGAACATTTGGAATCATTTAGACATATCTTCAAATCCAAAGAAAAATCTAAAGCAATCAAACAAATATTTACTATCCTTCTGTCTGGTATTCTCCCATTTATATAACCATCAGAATATACCCTGAGGAAAGTGTTCAATACTTAAGAAGAACAGTACCCTAATACACCAAAAAAGTGACAACAGGGGAAAAAACAATCAGCCAGGAAGAGAAAGGCTTCTGAAAGAACCGATTATATACAATGACTGAAAAGAATTTAACACATGCATTTACCAAATCCTTTGAAAGGATCATTTCCACTAAAGTGTTCTCCAAGTAAAATATAACATTATTTTCTCCAGAAGATGCACACCTTAAAACTGGATTCTTAAAAGCTTATGAAATAATAGTATACTATCAACACATTTACAAAAGCTTTTTATGATATTAGCTTTTCCCAGAAATAAGTTATCCAGGTTTCCACATCATAAGCTGTAGCTGTGTAGTTACGTGTTTATGAATTCATAATTCCTGGGGAAGCTCGGTTGTTTATTTGCCATGATTGTGGAAATAAAGCGCGGCAAACCCAGAAAGAGAATACGATGCCGATGTCCCCTTTCTTGGTTAGGCCCAAATGGAAGCCATAAATATATTGCCATCTGCACACCTCCAAGGGAAGGCCTCGCTTGGAAGAAAGGGTTAATTGCATGAGCACCTGGTATGGGCTGAAATCCAGATACTTTCTAAGTCTATATGAAAATGGGAGGGTGGGGGAACCTCTACCTTCTAACCTAGAATGCTGGGTCTAATTCAAGACTATAGAAATGCTGGTGGCTTTTCTCTCCCTAAATAGAAACAAGGCCATGTTCCCATTCAGAGGAGACCATTTAAGCTCAGCAGGCATGGACTTCAAGGGTCCCAGAATACAACAGGCTCCTCGCCCTACACAGCACCGCCCCCCTCCTCTCCTCACCCCATTTCCTCTTTATCCGGGGAGCTGCAGCTCTCCATCCCCTCAGAATCTCTCCCTGTGGAGCCGTCCACTTGGTTTCTATCCATGCGAATCCCCCACCTTACCCGGGCAGGACGCTATGTGGACTGCTGAGGGCAGATGAGATTTGGGACCAGAAAGGGGCTGTTAAATAATGAATAAAAAGAAGCACCCCCAGCCCTCCAAGACCTAAGTATTGGCTTGCCTGAATCCAATAAGAAAAACAACCCCATGAGAGGAAAGGATGACAAAGACAGAGGCTAATTCTTCTCAAATCTTCTGGAAATTCTAGTTCTGAAGGGGGAAGGTGTGGTCAGGGATTTGGGGGCAGATCAGACTTAGAGCCCTGACAAGCCTAAACTACTCCACATCCGCCTATCACATGGGCTGGAGGAGAGGGTCATGGGGGGTTATAGGCACAAAGGGCCCCCACCAAAGGGCTGGCCCCTACCCAGAGAACACAGGCAGTGCTCCTTGTGTGGGGCTGTGGAGGCACCTTTGTACTACTGTCTACGCCATGCCACTCCAGGACAATCTTTTCTCCCCTGCTAGGGATGCCCCCAATCATTCCAACCTCACCTCTCCTCTGCACCTGGGAACCAGCAGCATCCCAACAAATGCCCAGAAAGTTCTAGTTCAACATCTGCCCTGAGGGCCCACAACATGGCTTTTATTTTCTCCAGTCATACTTCACCATTTTAAAAACTGTATTTGAGGCCGGGCTCAGTGGCTCATGGCTATAATGCTAGAACTTTGGGAAGGTAAGGGAGGCAGATTGCTTGAGCCCAAGAGTTTAAGACCAGCCAGCCTGGGCAACAGAGTGAAGCCCTGTCTTTACGGAAAATACAAAAAAATTAGCTGGATGTAGTGTTAAGCACCTGTAGTCCCAGCTACTCAGGAAGCTGAGGTGGGAGGATCACTTGAGCCCAGGAGGTCATGGCTGCAGTGCACCATGATGGCACCACTGCCCTCTAGCCTGGGTGACAGAGTAAGACCCTGTCTCAAAACATAAAAATTAAAAAGCATACTTGCATAAACTCAGTAGCTCGTATGAATGACATGAACTGTATCAATTTCAATATCCTAGTTATAATACTGTAAACTTGCAAGATGTTACCATTGGGGGAAACTGGATAAAGGGTATGCAGACTATCTCTATTATTCCTGACAACTTCATGTAAATCTATAATTAGGTCAATAAAAAATTCCATTTAAAAAACCTAAAGAACATATGTTATAAACCTCATGTGAACAAAGACCAATCAAGAGATAATCCTACCTACAAATGGTTATACAAACTGAGCCTGGGTTTTGCAGGTGCTTCTGCAGCCCATTTATTCAACAAATACATCTGCCATCCCTACAATGCGTTATGCCAAGCATTAGGAAGTGCATCTCTGCTAACGCTCTCATAAAATGACTGTTGATGAGAGAAAAGTTACCTATTCTAGGTAGACCTGGCATAACTGACAATTTCTTTTTTTTTAATCAGAGGTGAAAATATTTTGGCATTCAATACATTTGAAAATGCATTAAGTAACTGCTCTATTTAGGTCAGGACATGGCTCAAGTCACAATTCATAAGTTACTCCAGTCCCAGCTGTCAGGAAAACATGAGAGTGGCTGAGTGCAGCAGCTCATGCTTACAATCCCAGCACTTTGGGAGGCCAAGGTGGGTGGATCACTTGAGGCCAGGAGTTCAAGACCAGCCTGGCCAATATGGCAAAACCCCATCTCTACTAAAAATACAAGAATTAGCCAGGCATTGTGGCAGCTATCTGTAATCCCAGCTAATCAGGGGGCTGAGGCAGGACAATCGCTTGAATCCGGGATGCAGAGATTGCAGTGAGCCGAGATCGCGCCACTGCACTCCAGCCTGGGTGACAGAGTGAGACTCCATGTCGATAAAAAAGAAAACATGGGAGTGGAACCCCGTTGCCCAGTCACAATGTTTTTTACACATTCCACATGGCAGCATCTACCCACTCCTTCTGCAGGCCACATATTGACGACAAGTTTCTCAGGGGGCTAAGAGAGAGGCGAAATTTCAACCTGAGTTCAAGGGCAACCTCCTGGGGTGCTTGCTTTGCTTCCAAATGAGTCATCAAAACCTTATATGCCTTTTGGCCAGAAAGTTCCAGAGATTTTAAATAAGCAAATGTGCCCCAGCCATGACAATCCCTGAAACATCCTGCTTCATTTTGCAGCTGTCATCTGTCTGGACCAGATGTCGCTCTCAGCTCGTGCAAAAAGCCCTGTGTAGCTGCCACCATGACCTTCCCATAAAAAATATTCCCAAGACACATTTCCCAGGCACAGATCCTTCCCAAGGTCAGAGGCTTGAGAGGGGGCCCATCTTCCTTGGCATATTTATTGCTGATGGCACTTATCAAAGTATTTTTAACGCATTATCTCGTCTGTTACTTACAAATAACACCTCCCCATAGGAAAACCTATTGACTTCTAAAACAAAACAAAACAAAAATTCAGAGACAGGGTCTTGCTCTGTCTCCCAGGCTGAAGGATAGTGGTGTGATCACAGTTCACTGCAACCTCCAACTCCTGATCTCAAGAAATTCTCCTGCCTTAGCCTCTCAAGTAGCTAGGGCTATAGGCACGTGCCATCACTCCCAGCTAAATTTTAAAAATTTGTTTCTTTGTTTGTTTGTTTGTTTTGAGACAGAGTCTTGCTCTGTCATCCAGGCTGGAGTGTAGTGGCAGGATCTTGGCTCACTGCAAGCTTTGCCTCCCAGGTTCACACCATTCTCCTGCCTCAGTCTCCCGAGTAGCTGGGAATACAAGCGCTCGCCACAACATCTGGCTAATTTTTTTGGATTTTTAGTAGAGACGGGGTTTCACTGTGTTAGCCAGGATGGTCTCGATCTCCTGATCTCATGATCTGCCTGCCTTGGTCTCCCTAAAAATTTTTTTAGAGACGGTGTCTGACTAGGTTGCCCAGGCTAGTCTCGAACTCCTGGCCTGAAGAGGTCTTCCTGCCTCGACCTCCCAAGTAGCTGGGATTATAAGAGTCAGCCATGGTATCTGGCCATAACCTCATCTTTTAAATGAAGAAACTGAGGTTAACTCTCTCAAATATTTGTCAATTCCTGGTTACTCAGAAATTGATGATTTAAGATCATTTCAGTATTTTTCTGGCCTCCTCCTATCTGCTTCTACCAGTGGGCAGGCAGCAATTTAAAGAGAGAGAGAGAGAGAGTATGGGTCTTGAGTTAGGTGAAGTAGCAGTCCAGCTCATGACTCAACAGATGGCTTTGCATTTAGCCTCCCAGAACCTTTGTCTCTTCATCTGTAACGTGGGGTAATACATACCACATTGCAGGACCAAAGGGATGATTAAATGTAACAACCCGGATAAAACACGAGGCAGTTGCTCAAAATATTACCTCTTTGATGCTTGTTAAAAATAAGATTGGCTCGGCTGGGTGCACGGGCCCACACCTGTAATCCCAGCACTTTGGGAGGCCAAGGTGGGTGGATCACTTGAGGTCAGGACTTCAAGACCAGCCTGGCCAACATGGTGAAACACCATCTCTACTAAAAATACAAAAATGAGATAGACATGGTGGTGGGCACCTGTAATCCGAGCTACTGGGGAGGCTGAGGTAGGAAAATCGCCTGAACCCAGGAGGCGGAGCTTGCAGTGAGCCGAGATCGTACCACTGCACTCCAGCCTGAACGACAGAGTGAAACTCCATCTCAACAAATAAAATAAAATAAAAATGTCAGATTGGCTCAACAGAAGTAAGAATTAACAACCAAAGTGGAATTTTCGAATTATCAGAGAATTTAAATTATATGTAAAACTCTCTGAATTCAGGGGTAATTGGAGATTATCTATAATTAATCGCTGAGACAGAAGCACCTAGATGAACAGGATTTTTATATTCACTTATCTGAGTTGGCAAAGAAATGCTGCTCCACTATCTTATCCTTCAATTATCTACCATTAAACCTCTGCGTGTAACTGAAATGTACAAACTGCATGCTTTACAGGTGAGGGACAAACCCCAAGCTCTCACCCGCCATTCTCATCAGATTTCAACATGACCACCGTAAAGGCATAATGCAGTTTAGGATTGATTATTCCTTGCCCGATATCCAGAATGAGGAATGTGTGTGCCATTGAATGTGATGTTCTGCTTCAGAGAATTGACTTGTGAATGGTTCTTAAGTGCTCAAATATGAAGAATATGAAATACAACAAAATACATTTGGGATGAATTTGACCACTTCTTTTTTTTTGAGACGGAGTCTCACTCTGTCGCCCAGGCTGGAGTGCAGTGGCATGATCTCGGCTCACTGCAAGCTCCGCCTCCCGGGTTCCCGCCATTCTCCTGCCTCAGCCTCTGGAGTAGCTGGGACTCCAGGTGCCCGCCACCACGCCCGGCTAATTTTTTGTATTCTTAGTAGAGACAGAGTTTCACCGTGTTAGCCAGGATGGTCTCAATCTCCTGACCTCATGATCTACCGGCCTCGGCCTCCCAAAGTACTGGGATTACAGGCGTGAGCCGCCACGCCCGGCCTTGACCACTTTTTTCTGCCTTATCTAACATCAGCCACTAACACTAAACTTCTCAAATTACAGTTCACGTGGCAGGAGAGGGTAGGTAAAGCCACAAGATCAAATGGTACACCTTCTGAGAGCATCAGCCTTGCTCGACGTGAGTCTGCAAGTTCTGGAGATGGCCGGTTCATTTACTGACTACTCTCCGCACCTGGGAGCGCTCTGTGGCTATTGGAAAAGTGCTACCGAAGGAGAGGGGAAATACCAGTTGATGGAAGACCCACCTGCCGCGGCCTCTACTAGGTGTCTGCAGAGTGTCCCATTTAATTTCTTACCTAGTCATTCAACAACCATGGGACAAAGAGGGTACAAACAGCCAGTGACCTTTATTTATTGTTTTGAGATCTATTTTAACCAGGTTTTCAGACCCCAGCTAAGCAGGGATGTATTCGTCCGTTTTCCCACTGCTATAAAAAACTGCCTGAGGCTGAGTGATTTATAAAGGAAAGAGATTCGGCCTGGCGCGGTAGCTCAAGCCTGTAATCCCAGCACTTTGGGAGGCTGAGACAAGCGGATCACGAGGTCAGATCAAGACCACCCTAGCTAACACGGTGAAACCCCGTCTCTACTAAAAA
>NW_012114411.1:1088131-1093704 GCF_000951035.1 Colobus angolensis palliatus | reverse complement strand
AAAAAAAAAAAAAAAAAAAAACTCTTAGAGCTTATTTTCATTCTCTAAGCCAAACAGGAAATAAGTTTTCTATTATCAGTCTTGGACTCTAGACATGAGTGCCAGCTGCTGGATGCCCAACAGAATTTTGACGAAAGATGTTTCTTCTCTGGCGTATGCTCATTTCTTCTTCTAGTCCAGATAGAGTCCTCTCTGTCTATGCCGCTGAGCTCTGCCCTGCAAGCTATTCTCACTGACACCGCTTCACTCTAGAGGACTCCATTACCTTACTGGGTTAGAAATAAGAGCTCAAGCCGGGCACGGTGGTGCATGCCTGTAGTCCCAGCTACTCGAGGCAGGAGCTGAGATGGGAGGATTGCTTGAGCCCAGGAGGTCGAGGCTGCAGTGAGCTATGACCGTGCCACTGCACTCCAGCCTGGGCAAAAGAGCAAGAACCCATCTCTCAACAAAAAAGGGAATGAGAGCTCCACAACTGATATCAGCCCACTAGGCAAGTCACACTTGAACTCTGACCCTTCTCATGTTTAATAATGCATACTATACAGAGCGATATACAAATATTAGCTCTCTTTTCTGTAGTTGTTCCTGTTACTGTCATATTTTACAGCAATTCTGTTAGATGGTCTTGGGACCTTCACAAATATGGTCCAATGCTTATAACCATTTATTTAAAAAAAAAAAAAAAAAAAAACCCTGGCCAGGTGGAATGGCTCACGCCTGTAATCCCAGCACTTTGGGAGGCCAAGGCCGGCGGATCACAAAGTCAAGAGATGCAGACCATCCTAGCTAACGTGGTGAAACCCCATCTCTACTAAAAATACAAAATTAGCTGGGCATGGTGGTGCATGCCTGTAGTCCCAGCTACTAGGGAGACTGAGGCAGTAGAATAGCTTGAACCCGGGAGGCGGAGGGTGTAGTGAGCCAAGATCACGCCACTGCACTCCAGCCTGGAGACAGAGGGAGACTGTGTCTCCAGAAACAAAAAAACTCTTAATAGGCCAGAAATTCAAATTATGCATTTAATAATGAAAACTAAATGAATTCTTCATGAAATTAACAGAATTTGGACTTTGACAGAACACTAACACTCTTGGGAACATACACTTATTCTTTCGTTGAGTTGGAAGGCAGATAAGGGTCTTGGTATAAGATGTGAGAAGCGCTGGGTGGGAATATTCTAGTGAAGTGGATCCGAGAGAAGCGTGTTCATTGTTTCGGAGAACAGGGAACAGTTCCCAAGAAAAGCAGTGTTTGCTTTCTGTGATGGAAAACAAACTTCCTCCTCCAAAGATAAGTGGCAAAACAATACGGTCTCTACTCAAAGCATCTACTCTAAGAAATACCTTGGCTACCATCATAGAAGAAGAACCCCTAAAACAACTGTGAAATATTTCCACCACTGTTGGGTTACTTTTGGGTATTCTTACTTTGAAAGCTTCTTTTTTTTTTTTTTGAGATGAAGCCTCGCTCTGTTGCCAGGCTGGAGTGCAGTGGCACGATCTCAGCTCACTGCAACCTCCACCTCCCAGGTTCAAGCAATTCTCCTGCCTCAGCCTCCTGAGTAGCTGGGACTACAGGTGCCCGCCACCACACCCAGCTAATTTTTTTGGTATTTTTAGTAGAGACGGGGTTTCACCATGTTGTCCAGGATAGTCTTGAACTCCTGACCTCAGGTGATCCACCTGCCTCTGCCTCCCAAAGTGCTGGGAATACAGGCGTGAACCACCGTGCCTGGCCAAAAGCATCTCTTCTTTAAACTGCTACCCCAAATAGTAAAAAGCGTTAAAGAATCAGACGACTCCTACCCAACTGCCATTCATCCTTTCTTACTTTTGCTATCCTATTCTTATTTCCCGTCTGGAAAGTAAATTCAGAAAGATAACGCAACATGCAGAGACTGAACATGGACCCTCAGAGTGGCCAGGTGCCTTTCTACATCCTTGAGTACAGCTGCTTACGGCAAATCAAACCTGCCTTGGCAGGGCTGTCTCGCTCTGCCAGCAATGGTGGATGTGAGCGGTGCTGTCCTCACAGGCAGGCTGCAGCAACTCCCTGTACTAGCCCCAGAGATGCTGTCCAAGCTTCCTGTAAGGTGAATCGAGGGGGCAGAGTGGAGGTCCTTCTGCAGTCACTACCTCCCTTTTTTCCTGTATCTACTAGGAAGCAAAGATCACATCCTCCTAAGTCCACTCTGAGATCCTAAGAGGACAAATCTGACAAGGCTCTGAATGGGCTAGTCCTCAAGAAGAGCCCAACCCTTTCAAGCAATTAAGCACTGGGAGGTCAGGAGTGCTGGCTCACACCTGTAATCCCAGCACTTTGAGAGGCTGAGGTGGGAGGATTACTTGAAGTCAGGAGTTCAAGCCGAGCCTGGGCAGCATAGCGGGACTCCATCTCTACAAAAATTAAAAATAAAATAGGGTTGGGTGTGGAGGCTCACACCTGTAATCTCAGCACATTGGGAGGCCGAGGTGGGCGGATCATGAGGTCAGGAGTTTGAGACCAGCATGGCCAACAAAGTGAGATCCCATCTCTACTAAAACTACAAAAAATTAGCCAGACATGGTAACAGGCGCCTGTAGTCCCAGCTAGTCAGGTCGCTGAGGCAGGAGAATCACTTGAACCCAGGAGGAGGAGGTTGCAGTGAGCTGAGATGGCACTATTGTATTCCAACCAGGGTGACAGTGTGAGACTCTGTTTCAAAAAAATAAATAAATAAAATCAAATAAAAGAAGCTGGGCATGGCAGTGCACACCTGTAGTCCCAACTACTCAGCAGGCTGAGGCAGGAGGATCGCTTGAGCCCAGGAGTTCAAGGCTGCAGGGAGCTATGATCTCACCACTGCACTCCAGCCTGGGCAAGAAAGTGGGACCCCATCTCTTCAAAACACAAAAGAACAGAGAAATAGGAAATACAACAACAAGCTTCCATTACCACCTTTTTGTGCATTTCCTAGAATGACAGAGGATGTCTGCAACTCCTGGAGCTTTTCCTTAATATACCATAGAGTGGAATTTATCATGATTAGGAAATAAGAATCTGTATGACTTTGCATTTTTTTTCACCCTGAAAACAAATCTGATTTCTGGTGTTTTCAAAACTAGATCACAGATCTAGCAATGCTTGTGAATATGCTGGTTCCAGGTCAGATGGAGCTATAGTCTGCACTGGTTGTCAGGAAAAGCCCAGACTCACAAATCTGGCTGCCCAGTCTGTGTTATTTTTCCTTCATTCTCTGAGCAAAACTTAACTCTTGCTGTTGCAGACCTAGAGATGCTGGAAGCAGTAATATTGCCTTTCCCCACGGCTTTGATCTATGTTCCTCATTATTTCTCAAGTTTCACCAACATTTAATTGAACCCAAAGAGACACAGAAAAATCTCTCTTGCAAACTAATCATTTCATCGTAAAAACTTTTTTAAATAACCACATTTATCTTTCATCGAATTCAGAAACTACGACAGATAATTCTGCCACTAAAAAGACCAGGAAGAGGAAATATAAATAAATAAACACGAAAGAAATATGTTTCAAATATCTACATTATCTACCGTGGAGCTATCGCCCTGGGATTCTCAATGACTGTCATGAAGACATATGGAATATGAGGGCTATGTGATTTATCTGAGTCTATGTGTGGGTTTTTTCAATTTTCTGTAGCTAATATATCACAGTAAAGAGGAATTTTTTTAAACTACTCCTCAACAGAAAAAAAGATAGACTTGTCACAGTAATGTCTCATCACCTAATAGTCTATGGTTATAGTCACAAATCATTTAGATAACATTAACCCCAGAAAAACCTGACTATTATGAAAGCAAACTATCGTGGTCAAATCCAATTTTTATGTATTCAACTAAATTCTACTTTTCCACCAACATAGTAGCAGACTGGGGCACAATCACCTGCCATAACATGACTTTTTTTTCTTTATTTGAAACTTATCTGAAATGATAATTATGTTACGACAAAATGTAATCCTGGCCGGGCACCATGGCTCACGCCTGTAATCCCAACACTTTGGGAGACCAAGGCAGGTGGATCACTTGAGGTCAGGAGTTTAAGGCCAGTCTGGCCAACATGGTGAAACCCTGTCTCTACTAAAAATACAAAAACTAGCCAGGCGTGGTGGCACATCCCTGTAATCCCAGCTACTCAGGAGGCTGAAGCAGGAGAATTGCTTGAATCCAAGAGGCGGAGGTTGCAGTGAGCCAAGATCATACCACCGCACTACAGCCTGGGCAACAGAGTGAGATTTCGTGTCACAAAAAAAAAAAAGAAAGAAACTTATCAGAAGTGATAACGATATGATGATAAAATGTAATCCTGACTGCTGTAGTAAAAGATAAAATGTAAGATTTTACACTACTTTATTATCTAGGTGCAAATATTGTTCATAGGGCCAAGTGCAGTGACTCACGCATGTAATCCTGACACTTTGGGAGGCCAAGGCAGGAGGATCACTTGAGGCCAGGAGTTCAAGAGACTAGCCTGGGCAACACAGTGAGACCCCATTTCTACAAAAAATATTAATAATAACAATAAAATTAGTTGGGCATGACAGCACATGCCTTTAGTTCCAGCTACTTAGGACGCTGAGGTGGGAGGATCACTTGAGGCCAGGAGGTAGAAGCTGCAGTGAGCTATGATAGTGCTACTGCACTCCAGCTTGGGTGACCGAGCAAGACCCTGTCTTTAAAAATAAAATTAAAAAAATACTGTTTGCAAATGCATGATGAACACATAGGAATATGTATCAGCACTGAACATCCCCTCTGGCCTCAGCATGGACTCCTCTCACCTTCCTCTCTAGGTCCTGCCACATGAGCCTTCTCTTCCTCACTAGTCACTTTTTTGTCATGTGTTTGCCTCCTCAAGAATGCCAGTTCCAGGAAAGCTTGGACCTTAATGCTTCCATTGACAGCTGTATCCTCGGCATGTGAAACAGCAGACAGTGCATGGGAGAGGCTCAGTATGCATTTGCTGATTGATTGAATGAATGAATGAATGAACGCACTGACTTTGCTTATGAGCTAAGAAATGCAGTCAACTACCTTCACTCTCCACCACCTGCTGTTGGTCTCGTTCAAAGTCAAAGGCATTCCCTGGCTGATTCACTTTTGCCGGTTGCTGACTTGCTTTTCTACACGATTCAAAGGTCAACACAATCCATCAAAAGACCCATGCAAAGGAGGCATTCCGACACCTATTCCCAATCACTCCCTTGCCCTGTGCCTCAGACAGAAGACCATTTTATTATAACTTGTTTATCCTTCTAGTGTTCCTTCATGCAAATATAAGTACATTCACATACATATGTTCATATGCCCATCTTTCTTTTTTTTTTTTTGAGATGGACTCTTACTCTGTTGCAAGGTTGGAGTGCAGTGGCACAATCTAAGCTCACTGCAACTTCCGCCACCTCCGCAAGCAATTCTCCTGCCTCAGCCTCCCAAGGAGCTGGGACGACAGGCTCGTGCCACCACACCCAGCTAATTTTTGTATTTTTAGTAGAGACGGGGTTTCACCATGTTGGCCAAGATGGTCTCAATCTCTTGACCTTATAATCTGCC
>NW_012114411.1:1084843-1087368 GCF_000951035.1 Colobus angolensis palliatus | reverse complement strand
ACTGCAGCCTTGACCTCCTGGGCTCAAGCGATCTTCCCATCTCAACCTGGGACCACAGGCACGTGCCGCCACGCCTGGCTAAGATTTAAATTTTTGTAGAGACAGGCCCTCACCATGGTGGGCTGAGTGATCCTTTAAATGTGTATGTGTGGTATAGGTCCTGAGAATGTTTTCCATTCTTGTCATGGGGACTGTTAACCTATTTCTTTACTTTCATAAAACACAGGCTCTTTTAAAATTTAAATCAATGCGGCATCCCCCAGTGGTGGTTTGAGTTCACCTTCCCTATTAAACTTGCATCCAACAATTCTCTTCGGCTAACAGGTTTCCCCTCTAGCAACCTATTGGAAGAAAACAGCCCCTCTCAAAAAGACTTGAAAGCCTGGTTAATATGGGTGGAATTAAATTTTTATAAGAGCATTCAGGAATTCTAAATCAGCAGCAAATATTTTTCTCATCACAAGACACACAATGACACGGAAATAAAACATAAATGAATATTTTAAAACTTCATTCATTCCAATTCAGGGGATCCCCAAACCTAGTTTATATGCCCAGAGCTTTTAGTAATTCATGACTTTTTCACAGTGAGAATCTATAATTAGAAAATGGTGCCTATCTGCAGAAGCGATAAAGGGCTCTTTCCCACCCAAGCTTCTGGAGAGGCACAAGAGAACAATATACTTTCACACGAGAATCTCAGATTTCAGGAAACTGACCTTCTGACTTGGAACATTTATTATAGGCGGGGTGCACCAAAGCAACGATCTGCTGTCATACTGGCACGGACTGGCTAAATACAAGTCATACGAGACTAAATTCACTCCTTTGTTTAATATGGTTTTGTGTAAAACCTTCCATTTACTTTAAAATCATTTGGCACAGACAGCATGATATTCTCCATGTGCTAGTTGCTGTAAATGTCAATTCTAAGGACAGTCAGTTACGCTAATCAATAACTCATACTCCATCTACCAAAGACACGGACAAGAATGTTTTCAGCTGTTTTCTTCATATTGTCCCAAACTGAAAACAACCAAATGTCCATCAACTATAGAAAGGAACCTAAACTTTATACAATGGAATTACAGAGCAATGGGGAAAAATGAACAACTTTTACATGCAACAACATGAATCGATGTCATAAAGCATAAGTGCCATTCCATGTATATGGAATTTAAAAGCAGACAAAACTAATCTAAGGTGACAACAGTCAGAACAGGGATTACCAGGCTGGACACGGTGGCTCACGCCTGTAATCCCAACACTTTGGAAGGCCAAGGCGAGTGAACTGCTTGAGCCCAGTAGTTCAACACCAGCCTGGGCAACATGGCAAAACCCTTGTCTCTACAAAAAAATACAAAAATTAGCCGGGTGTGGTGGTGCACATCTGTAGTCTCAGCTACTTGGGACGCTGAGGCAGGAGGATCACTTGAGCCCGGGAGGTCAAGGCTGCAGTGATCCCTGGTCACGTCACCGCACTCCAGCCCGAGCAACAGAGCAAGACCCTCTATCCTTACACGGGATTCCTAAAAAGGTCCAGCCATTGGTTTGGGAAATTTCTGGCTGCCTGAGGCTTCTCCTAGGGTAAGAGAATCATGGTTTTGGAATACTGGAAAATCTGCCTCAAGGGAAGCTTTTATCCAAAGTGGCACTCAGAGCACACAGGAAGGCACAGAGCAGGGACTACTGATGACAGAACCACCACCCGGACTGTACTCGGCCAGCTGGCCTGCTCACACATTTCCTGAATAAGGGGTCTTAGGTGAATTTGGTCTGAAACTTGCTTGCATTATAACCTGGCAATGAGAATGTAGGAGAACAGCTAACTGTCATTCACCTAAAATTTTACCTACTAAAAAACCTGAGCGTGGAGAGCCAATCTGACTTAGTTCCATTCTCCAGACGTTTGCAGATTATTAGATGAATGGCAACATAGCGCAGGCACAGTGGCTCACACCTGTACTCCCAGCACTTTTTGGGGCTGAGGCAGGAGGATCACTTGAGTCCAGGAGTTCAAAACCAGCCTGGGCAACACAGCGAGATTCCATCTCTACAAAAAAATTTAAAACTTTGCCAGGCATGGAGGCGCATGCCTATACTCCCAGCTACTTGGGAGGCTAAGGCACGAGGATCGCTTGAGCCCAGGAATCTGAGGCTGCATCGAGCTATGACTGTGCCATGGCACTCTTCACTCAGGTGACAAAGTAAAACCTTGTCTCTAAAAAAAAATTAAAATTCGGCCAGGCACGGTGGCTCATGACTGTAATCCCAGCACTTTGGGAGGCCAAGGCGGATGGATCACGAAGTCAGGAGATTGAGACCATCCTGGCCAACACAGTAAAGCCCCGTCTCTACTAAAAATACAAAAAATTAGCCAGGAATGGTGGCATGGGCCTGTAGTCCCAGCTACTCGTGAGGCTGAGGCAGGGTAATTGCTTGAACCCAGGAGGCGAAGGTTGTAGTGAGCTGAGATCGCGCCACTGCACTCCAGCCTGAGTGACAGAGCAAGACTTCGTCTCAAA
>NW_012114411.1:1081258-1083393 GCF_000951035.1 Colobus angolensis palliatus | reverse complement strand
CAGGAAGCTGAAGCAGGAGAATCGCTTGAACCTCGGTGGTGAAGGTTGCAGTGAGCCGAGATTACGCCACTGCACTCCAGCCTGGGCAACAGAGCGAAACTCCATTTAAAAAAAAAAAGGAAGAAAATTTTGACTTATGCTTCAAACTGGATGGACCCTGAGGACTGAGTGAAATAAGGCAGTCATAAAAAGGCAAATATTGATGAATCCACTTCAGCAAGGTCCCCAGAGTAGTCCAATTCATAGAGAAAGTAGAATGGGGCTGGCCACAGACTGGGAGGAGAGAGGAGGAGGAGGAGGTGCTGTTGAATGAGGGCAGAGTCTCTGTTTGGGAAGATGAAGAAGTTCTGGAGATGGACGGTGGTGATGGTTGCACAACAATGTGAATATAGTTTATGCCACTGAACTGTATGCTTACAAACAGTCAAAATGGGCCAGGCGCAGTGGCTCACGCCTGTAATCCCAGCACTTTGAAAGGCAGAGGAGGGTGAATCACCTGAGGACAGGAGTTCGAGATCATCCTCACTAATATGGTGAAACCCCGTCTCTACTTAAAATACAAAAATTAGCCAGGCATAGTAGTGCATACCTGCAATCCCAACTACCCGGGAGGCTGAGGCAGAATTGTTTGAACCCAGGAGGCAGAGGTTGCAGCGAGCCGAGATTGCGCCACTGCGCTTCAGCCTGGGCGATAGGGCGAGACTCCGTCTCAAAAAAAAGGCAAAATGGCCACATTTACATTAATACATATTACCATAACATGTATTAATATACGTATCATAACATGTATTTATACATATAAATAATACATTACAAATAATGTATAAATATTTATACATTATAAATAATTGTACTATATTGTATACAATATTGTCTATACAATTATTTATAATGTATAAATACTTATTCAGTCCACATAACATTCTGAGAAATTTCCTTATGATTTCCTTGTAAATGAAAGGAAGAAAGGGGCTAGATGCGAGAAAAACTGGACACTGTGTATTTATACAATATAAATTAATATAAATAATTGTATATTGTAAATTCAGTTTACAATAATACATATTACCATTTTTTTAAGAACCCAAAAAATGCAATGCAATCATCTGCTCCATTAATGTGAGCAAAGGTCATTGTAGGCTTCCATACTCTGCTCTCAGAATATACCTGAAAAGAGTGTGAAAACAGGCTTGCAAAGGGATCCGCAAATACCGCCTACCTGACTCGCCTGCTCCACGAGCCTCTCCTCTTTCCCTCTCACGTGGGCTTTGTCTCTGAACCTGGATGGTTCCTTTCCCTCAATGAAGGGACTACTGGCTTCTTGGAAAAGGAGGAGGCTCCCAGCACATGTGCTGCTGCAGGGCCCCCATGTCTCTGTTGCTCTGGTTCCCAGGATCCCGGGGGTCGAAGGCCCATTGGCCAGAGGAGCCCCCGGGACACTCAGAACATGGACATCCCCCAGGGAATCTTCCAGAAGCCTTAGCTCCCTGCCCCACTTCCTCTCTGACCCACTCTCCAACACACACACATACACACACACAAACACACAACCATCCTCAAGTCTCTGCCTCCCAACGCAACAAAGGATTGGTATATTCATTCACTCTACAAATACTCAGAGTTTGAGAGAAATTGTAAAATAAATTCTTTAAAAGATTTACCAGTTCAAGAAATGCATATCACGTATATGAAGGATAACATCTATTAAGTGCCACTATTATCAGAATTTATATCATTTCTCTCACCCCCTCTAAATAAATCAGGCTGTGAAGCTGAGACAGGAAAAGAGCTGCCCCGGGTGGAAATCCACAAGTGGGACCAGGGTGCTGGGTCCCTGGGGATACCAGGTCCCAAGAAGAAGGCAAGAGTGAAGAGGGAACGGGTATTCCACATTTCCAGGGTCTACAGCGGAACCTCCCAGGGCGTTCTACGTCTTCCTCCTCCCAAGGCAGGAGAAAGGACTTACCTAGCTGGCCAGGAGGGAATGGAGGGTACCAGGCCAGCTCCTTCTCCCTCCTTTCTCTTGGGAACCTGCTGGAAGCCCACAGACTACTACTCTCCTCTGGGCCAGGGGAGGAGCCTTCAGGAGGCTAGGCGGACTGCTTCTGAGGTTGAGAGTGAGGAAGCTCTTTATT
>NW_012114411.1:1062498-1080969 GCF_000951035.1 Colobus angolensis palliatus | reverse complement strand
ACAGAGCGAGACTCCGTCTCAAAAAAAAAAAAAAACGTGCTCCTCCTTTTCCAAGCCTCCTCCTTTTCCAAGAAGCCAGTAGTCCCTTCATTGAGGGAAAGGAACCATCCAGGTTCAGAGACAAAGCCCACGTGAGAGGGAAAGAGGAGAGGCTCGCGGAGCAGGCGAGTCAGGTAGGCGGTATTTGCGGATCCCTTTGCAAGCCTGTTTTCACACTCTTTTCAGGTATGTTCTGAGAGCAGAGTATGGAAACCTACAAAAGCTCCAGTCCTCCAACGGAGCTTTTATCAGGAATGAATTTAACATTGTGATCTCCATCTGCCTAGCCCCTCAGTCCTGCTTCTCAATTGGTTCAGAGCTCATGTGGGAAAGAAGGGTTCTCCTCACTCCCCCGCCCATGGCTGACACACCTGGCACCGCGCCTCTTACGTGGCGGGCAGGTTTGCGTGCGAAGTCTTCAAAGCTGGTTCTCACAGTGGGAGCCTGCATGAGGCGCAGGACATGCCAGTTGGCTTATAACCTCTGGGGTCAGCAGCACCTGATAGCCACCAGGCAGTCAGAGCATGACTTTTTCATTCTTCTCTTATTCTGAAACAATGGGAGTTTCCTTAGACAGGTAACCCAATAGACCCAGCATTTAGCCTCCTTGAAGAAAACACCAGAGTCTCAAATAACAAAACAAAGCTAAATCCAAAGGGCTGTCCAAGTCCTCACTGTAACTCGAAATGGCATTCGGAACATTTATGGAGACTAGAAACTACAAGACCCAAAACCTGCTGGGCCTCAGACCAGGACACGGCCTCCTTCTCTCTGGCCAGTACGCAAGTCATCCAACCACTGTCCATGCGTGATCTGTCCAATCTACAGGCCAAGCCCAGCTGGAGACACCACTAACCCATCCCTATTTGTTCTCTCAACCAAATAATTTCCAGATTTCCATTTCACCTTGCTAGAGAGCCATGTTTATGTCTCTAAAGCTTCAATCCCTCTTTAAGAACAAGAAATTAACAAAATCACAATGGCACTTCCTAATGGTATTAAACACAAAACAGTCATGCTTATAGAAACCTGAGAGCTCATGTAGTTAGTTCCACCTCCTCATTCCCCAGAGGAAGTGGCTGTGAAGCTGTAAACTCAGTATATAACCCAACTGTAACTGGGAAAACTGGGATATAAACTGGACATTAGAGGACATTAAGATATTAATATTCATTGTATTAGTTGTGATAATGCTATTTTAATTACATAGGGAAACTTCCTTCTTCTTCCTTTCTTCTTTCCCTTTTTCCTTCCCTCCTTCCTTCTTTCTCTCTCTCCCCGCCCTCCCTTCCTTCCTTCTTTCTCTCTCTCCCCGCCCTCCCTTCCTTCCTTCTTTCTTTCCTTCCTTGGGTGAAGGAACAGAGAGATTCACACTACTGTTAGTATGGGTGTAACATCAAGATGTCTCCAATTTACTTTTTTTATATACATGTGTCTTCTTTTTTGAGATGGAGTCTCGCTCTGTCGCCCAGGCTGGAGTACAGTGGTGTAATCTCGGCTCACTGCAAGCTCCGCCTCCCAAGTCAACAATTCTCCCACCTGTCTCCCAATTAGCTGGGATTACAGGCACCTGCCACCATGCCCAGATAATTTTTATATTTGTAGTAGAGTTGGGGTTTCACCATGTTGGCCAGGCTAGTCTCAAATTCCTGACCTCCAGTGATCCACCCACCCAGGCCTCCCAAAGTGCTAGGATTATAGGTGTGGGCCACCACGCCCAGCCAACATGTATCTTTTTTCAAGCTTTATTGAGGTATGACTGACAAATAAAAATGGTATATATTTAAGGTATACAGCACGTTTTGATATATGTATACATCGTGAAATGATCATCACGATCAAGCTAATTAACATACCGATCACCTGCTATCATTACCCCTTGTGTGAGTGTAATGATGGCACTTAAGATCTCCTCTCTTAGCAAATATCTTCACTTTTCTTTAATGGAGTGAGTTATACTGTATAAACAGCTGGCCTGACCTAGGGTATACACAGCTGGTTAGTGGATGAGCTGGTTAACAGCAAGGGTGGTTCTTGCCAAGGCTATTTTCAAAGTGCTGTATTCTCAACACGGGAGCAGCTACACAAGATGCCCTTCGGACAGTCACACGGGCCCTGCCCACTCAGCTTGAGGAGGTTCTACGTGCTCCCAATGACAATGGCAGACAAACCATACAAACCATACTTCAATGAAAGAGTCACTTGCTAGGTTGGCTTCTTTGATCTTAATGGCCAAATACTCATGTAACATTGGCCCAGGTAACATTTGCTCTGAGTTTCAAAGATCACATCAGTGCACCAAGGAACTCGAATCTTGGATGGCATAGTAACAAGACATAATAGAATCCGGATATAATCATGCAATAACAATCACGAACCGCTTGCTGCGTACCAGGGACTATTCTAAGCGTTTACAAGAATGATCTCAGTAAATTCTACATCCAATGAGATTATCATCTCCATCACACTGATGAAGTAACCAGAGTACAGAGAAGGTAAGAAACCCACCAAAACCACAGAGCCCTACACGACAGTCAGCATTTTGGATGACTCAGCCATACGTGCCCCTGTGATCACACTCCGTTTCCGGATAGTCACATTTCATGTTTTTCACTGGGAGGAATGGTCCAGGGATAATTTCTTCTCATTCCTGACTTTAAAAATAGTACAAAAGGATAAAAACAAAAAGTAAAAGAGAAAAATAAAATCTGCCCCGGAGGTTAAAACAACATATCTGATGTCAAAAAAATTTTTTTCACTTTGTTTTTCTCAACAAAAATTCAAATCACTCAAGTACTGCTTGACTCTCTTCTCCAAACAAACCTAGGCAAGACGTCCATAGTATCTCTACACAAACCTAGGCAAAAAGTCCATAGTATCCTCTACACACACCTAGGCAAGAAGTCCAGACGGCTCTACAGTTTCTCCCCCAGAGAACTCCGTGGGCCTGGCATGGTGGCCCATACTTGTAATCTCAGCACTTTGGGAGGCTGAGGCAGGAGGATCACTTGAGGCCAGGAGTTCAAGATCAGCCTGGGAAATATAGGGAAACAAAAAAATAATAAAAATAAAAATAAATATTTTTTTTATAAAATATATTTATAAAAAAATATATTTATAAAAATATTTTTAAAAAAATAAGTAAAAAAGGCCAGGCACGGTGGCTCACGTCTATAATCCCAACACTTTGGGAGGCCAAGGCAGGGGATCACTTGAGGTCAGGAGTTCGAGACTAGCCTGACCAACATGGTGAAACCCCGTCTCTACTAAAACTAGAAAAAAAATAGCCAGGTGTAGTGGCACACACCTGTAATCCCAACTACTTGGGAAGCTGAGGCAGGAGAATCACCTGAATCCAGAGGCAGAGGTTGCAGTGAGCCGAGATCATGCCATTGCACTCCAGCCTGGGCAGCAAGAGCGAAACTCCATCTCAAAAAATAATAATAATAAAAATAAGTTACAAAATAAGTTAGCCAAGCACTGTGGTACACACCTGTAGTCCTTGTTACTCAGGAGGCTGAGGCAGGGGGATCACTTGAGCCCAAGAGTTCAAGACTACAGAGAGTCACAAAATTAACTTAAAAATTGATTTTTTTTTTTAATAGGATCTCACTCTGTCACCAAGGCTAGAATGCAGTGGTACAATCTTGGCTTACTGTAGCCCCAACCTCTCAGGCTCAAGCAATCCTCCCACCTATCTCACTCTTTTCAGTAGCTGGGACCCCAGGTGTGCACAACTACACTCAGCTAATTTTTTAATTTTTTTTAGAGACAGCGTTTTGCTGTGTAGCCCAGGCTGTTCTCAAACTCCTGGCCTCAAGCCATCTTTCCGTCTCAGCTTCCCAAAGTGCTGGGATTAAAGGCGTGAGGCACCACACTTAGCCCTAAAAATTAAACATTTTAAAAAAGGAAAAAACTATCTGAAGGCTGCCCAGTGACCAGCAGAGGCCTCTCATCATGATATGTCAGAAAGTTACCAGTTACTCCCTTTAAGGACTCTAGGCGAGTTTCTGCAGAAAGAGTGACATGGGAAATAAATTGTAGTCAGCCTTCCAATACCTTTGCTAACTTCTCCAGTATTGATAATGACTTTGAACTAAGCTTTATAATTTAATTACTTCTTGAAACTGGTGCCTTCTGAAGCTAACATGAGATACAGACCATTCTGCAGAAGAATGTACTCAGTAAAAAAAGACAGAGAGAGAGAGAGACACGGTGGAAAAAAACTTAGACCCAAAGAACTGATCCCAGAAAAGCAGACGTTGTCTTAACCCATCCTAGAAATGCCAAAATGTCTTAGGATAAATTGGGGAAGCTTCCCTAGTTCTATTCCAAAATCCCTTCCCTACATTTAGTCCAATTTAAAGTATCTCATGTAATCTTGGAAAAGGTCAAAGAATTCTCAAAGGAAGTCAACATCCAACTAAGATACAGCATACAGTATCTGACAGCAGGGAAGAAAGGGTAGACTCAAACCAGCACAACAAGGACAGAGAGTTCTAACTCCAAAGGGCTTAGGAATCACTGGCATAGAGGTTGCTGTAAAGTCTCCAACTGCAAAAAGAGAAAGGATTTATATCATGGCTACTATCCATACTTTAAAAACATCTGAGCTTCCTCAAATACTAGTGTCAGAGGCATTGGAACCAGATCAACTCCATCTTGAGTAGGGGCTGGGTAAAATGAGGCTGAGACCTACTGGGCTGCATTCCCAGACACTTAAGGCATGCTAAGTCACAGGATGAGACAGGAGGTCGGCACAAGAAACAGGTCATAAAGACCTTGTTGATAAAAGAGGTTGCAGTAAAGAAGCGGCCAAAACCCACTAAAACCAAGATGGCGACGAGAGTGACCTCCTGTTCTCACTGCTACACTCCCATCAGCGTCATGACAGTTTACAGATGCCAAGGCCACGTCAGGAAGTTACCCTACATGCTCTAAAAAGGGGAGGCACGAATAATCCACCCCTTGTTTAGCACATCATCAAGAAATAACCATAAAAGTGGGAAACTGAGTAGCCATTCTTGATTCCTTTACTTTCTTAATCAACTTGCTTTCACTTTACTCTATGGACTTGCCCTGAATTCTTTCTTGCACAAGACCCAAGAACCGTCTCTTGGGGTCTGGATCATGACCCCTTTTCTGTAACACTAGCAGGTTGAAGGATGAAGTAATAATTGAGGCAAAGAGATTAGATTTCATATCTGAAAAAGAAATGAACAGTACTAGCTACAAATAACAGGTGCTTCTCACACAGAATACTTTTATTTCCCTCACTGGGAACTTTTCATTCTTTTTCAAAATTTGTTATTGTTAAAATTAGCATTTGACATTCAAAAAAAAACAACGCCAACAACATGTCTATATCTGCTATGATGACCTCACCATTCATTCACCTCTGAACTGACCTTCAAAACATCGTTAACTTCGGCCCAGCAAACAACAGTCACGCACAAAGATAAGGAAGACAATTAAAAGTTATACTAACAATAAAAACAAATGAGTAATATAATTCTCTGCAGTTGTCAGGGTATGGTTTATGACTTTTACATGAAAAGGACTTTTTCTTTTTATTCTTACAGACAGTACAAAAGCAATGATTACCATGGCTAAAGGCAAGTCAGTGGGTGGGAAAAACGGCCTTGGGAAAGTTTCCAGACTAAAAAAGCGTGTTAACAGTACTTGATGGTGATATTTTGAATACCCAAAGAAAAGTCTGTCTACTCTGCAGCCCAGTCTGTTAGGGCAATGCCAACATTGAAACCAGCCAAGGAACAAGAGCAAACGGGCCAATGGCCCATCTTCATGCGAAAGGAAGCCAAAACAAAATGGCAGAAACAAAGCTAAGTCTAACTAAATTCTACCCATTCTCCAAGGTAAGGTTTCATTTCAGAACTCTCACAAGAACTGCAATCAGTGTAAACTAAAAATAAAATTCTAAATCCCCCCAACTGACTGAATGGAGGACCTTCCTCTTGGCCAAGGGGATTCCAAAGTCAACCTGAAAGACTAGTGCAGGGCATGACGAGAAGGGAAGATCAGACACGCCTCATTTTACCCTCCTCCCTTTGGAATTCAGGCACCACTGGCCAGCATGCACTAACACTAAAACAGAAATCTTAAGACTGAGAAAACAGATACTTTGTAGCAATAAGATACCAAATTCCAGCCTGTCTCTAGTATAGCATCAAGTGACAGATAGCAGGCGCTGAAAGAAATCAAAGTATTTTACCCCAACGTACATTTCTTTGACATGTTTTGAAACGACCCTGCAAAGCTGTCTCTTGTGAGGAAAATCTACATTCTGTAGCGAATCCCATCTCCTTTCCACATCTTTTCCTGTTCCAGGAGAGATCTAACTAAGAGTCTGGCACCTTTACTGTCTAATCTCTCTGAAGCCTGTTACCTGGAGGCTTCATCTGCATAACAAAAACCTTGGTCTCCACAATCCCTTATCTCAACCCAGACATTCCTTTCTATGGATTCCACATCTTTAGATAATTACTTAACTCTTTCAACCAACTGCTAATCAGAAAATCTTTGAATGCACCTGCATTCAAAATCTATTCCAAAATCCCTTTCTTTGAATGCACCTGCATTCAAAGATTTTGGAAATCCCTGCTTCAAGTTGTTCTGGCTTTCTAGACCAAACCAATGTACACCTTAAATATGATATTGATTGTTGTCTGCCTCTAACTTCTGTCCCTCTAAAATGTATAAAACCAAGCTGCACCCCAACCACCTTGGGCACATGTTCACAGGACGTCCTGGGGCTGTGTCACAGGCTTTGGTCATTCATATTTGACTCAGAATAAACCTCCTTAAATATTGTACAGCATTTAACTCTTTTCATTGACATCAGCATATACTCCTCCTCAAAGCCTCAGAGGCCAAGGAAATGGAGGTTTCCATGATGGTTCTTAGGCCTGACTGTCAGAGGCATGTGAACCAGAGCAACTCCATCTTCAATAGGAACTGGGTAAAATAAGGCTGAGACCTACTGGGCTGCATTCCCAGACGGTTAAGGCATTCCAAGTCACAGATTGAGATAGGAGATCGGCATAAAACACAGGTCATAAAGACCTTGCTGGTAAAACAGGCTGAGTAAAGAAGCTGGCCCGCCAAACCCCACCAAAACCAAGATGGCGATGAGAATGACCTCTGGTTGTCCTCACTACTACACCTCTGCCAGCGCCATGACAGTTTATAAATGCCATGGTAACGACAGGAAGTTACCCTATGTGGTCTAAAAAGGGGAGGCATGAATAATCTGTCCCTTGTTTAGCATATCATCCAGAAATAACCACAAAAATGGGAAACCAGGCTGGGCGCAGTGGCTCACGTTTATAATCCCAGAACTTTGGGAGGCCAAGGTGGCTGGATCACCTGAGGTCAAGAGCTCAAGACCAGCCTGGCCAACATGGTGAAACTTTGTCTCTACTAAAAATACAAAAATTAGCCGGGCGTGGTGGCAGGCGCCTATAATCCCAGTTACTCGGGAGGCTGAGGCAGGAGAATCGCTTGAACCCAGGGAGCGGAGGATGCAGTGAGCCAAGATCATACCACTTTACTCCAGCCTGGGCAAAAGAGCAAGACTCCGTCTCAAAAAAAAAAAAGAGGAAACCAGCAGCCCTCAGGGCTGCTCTGTCTATGGAATAGCCATTCTTTTATTCCTTTACTTTCTGAAGAAACTTGCTTTCACTTTATAAACTCGCCCTGAATTCTTTCTTGCGTGAGATCCAAGAACCCTGTCCTGGGGTCTGGATCAGGATCTCTTTCCTGTAACAGGACTATATGAGCACAACACCTGGTTCGTGCCTTCATGAAGGTCATTATGACACTACATTGCAACTACAAGCTTCTATCCTTGTTTCTGTCCCTTTCTGTATCATCACAGAGATCCTCAGAATGGAGGCAACACGGGTAAGCCCTCTCTGTTTGACCACGGTGCCTGGTGTAGAGTGAGCACCCATCACGTCTGTTCCATGAATACTGAATACATTTTATAAACAGGCAAACCCCGAGATCTGCTGCACGTAAACATCTTGCCTATTCAAGTCACAATTTCGCTACTGAGGCTTCATGTCTTTGAATCTGTTTTCCAGAGTTCTTAGACATATGGATAAATATATTTCTGAGAGCTCAGTGTTTTCACTACTGCTGTGAGTTCCTATGTAGAGGGAATAAAGAAAATGGCTCAAAATTGAAGGGAAACATTAGAAAGCACAGAAATAGTGAGAGAAGAGAAGTAGAAAAGTAAAAGAAATGAGAAAACAAGATAAAATGGGAAGAAAGCAAAGAAATACCAGACTTTGGCCTGAAATTTGCCATCACACTGCTGTCTCCAGTCATGGTTAAAATTTGGACGTTTCCAAATATACTCACATCTAGCATGCTTCTCCCTACAAATGAAATGGATGAAGTCGGTTTTCACGTTTCCTAAAATGCTCAACAATGGTTACAAGTTCCTTTCTAATCTTTTCCTTCTTAGGAAAGAAGAAAAAAACACTCCACATAAAACCTTTCAGAACCTAAAGCGCGACATCAGCAGGATGACTTTGGACTCAGGAAAAGTCTAGATAAAGTCTTTTAGGCTGAGATGAATTTTTGAGGTTTGGGGTGACAAAAAACTAAAAACAGTGCCCATGTATACAGAAGGGCTTTGCAAGTCTATCTGAAATAAAACATTCACAGAATAAAAGTCCATTCCCATATAACGTCTAGGAGAAATCAAAGTTTTAAGAAAAATAAGTTACTAAGAAAGACTACCTTCATGTGCTCTTGAGCCTACAGTTTACATTTTATTGAGTTTGGTGCATTTGAATTCTTTAATAAGACTGGAAGAATTATTACTGCTGCATTTTATACCATCAAAGAGATTCTCTTTTGTAACTTGAAAACTAAAGTACACATTTCCTTTTTTCCCCCGCATTTTTGTGCAAGAAAATTTATTTTATACAACTTCCAATCCATTCTGTGTCCTAGAGATTTGACTGAAACTGACTATAATCAAGTGTTTCTCGGTTTATCTGGGGGTTTTAGTTGTCATCTTTGAGTATAGAATAGAATATAAAAAGAAAAGGTAAGTTTAGCCTTGGGGGTCGGGGGAAGAGTTTGGCTTTTTACTTTTTTTTTTTTTTTTTTTCTGAGACAGAGTCTCATTCTGTTGCCCAGGCTGGAGTGCAGTGGCACGATCTCGGTTCACTGCAACTTCCACCTCCTGGGTTGAAGTGATTCTTGCTCCTTGGCCTCCCAGGTAGCTGGGATTACAGGCATGTGCCACCACACCCAGATAATTTTTTTTTTTTTTAGTAGAAACAGGGTTTCACCATGTTGGCCAGGCTGGTCTCGAACTCCTGGCCTCCAGTGATCCACCTGCCTCGGCCTCCCAAAGTGCTGGGATTACAGGTGTGAGGACTTTTTTTTTTGCTTAACAAAATAAACACATTAAAAATTTATTTAAAGGCCAAGCGCAGTGGCTTTTACCTATAATCCCAGTACTGTGGAAGGCCAAAGTGGTTGGATCACTTGAACCCAGGAGTTCAAGACCAGCCTGGGCAAGATGGTGAAAACCCATCTCTAAAAATATACAAAAATTAGCCAGGCATGTGGCATGTGCCTGTAGTCCCAGCTACCTGGGAGGCTGAGGCAGGAGGATCATTTCAGCCCAGGAGATGGGAGGCTGCAATGAGCCAAGGTCGCACCACTGCACTCCAGCCCGGGTGACAGAGTGTGAGACTCTGTCTCCGAAAGAAAACAAAAATTAATATAAGTCATATGTGACAGGAGAGCCTTCAGAAATGAAGCCCAAACAACCCAGGAAAAACTGTCTATTTTTATGGACAGTCACACTGAAGTATGATTGGAGGATGAAAGGGTATCATTTAATGATAATAAACTAGGAGAAACTTAGCAAGGCCTGCTTTTCCAAATTCTTCTTGGCCTCTGGGAACAGGGCAGAACCCCACTGGAATGAGGGTCTCATGACCAACTTTCAGGCAGACCAGAGAGTTCTTTTCGGCCCACTTTAGGGGAAAAGGGTGAGAGAAGGTTAGAGGGTGACCTTCCTGCTTCTACAGTTTCCTCCATTTCCTTCGGCCTGAAATATTCAGTATGCCAAGATGCCGTATTTTCAGGTAGCATTTCCCGCATCCCATCATATATACAGATCATTTTCGATGATGAAGCCTACAGGACAGAAACCATGTTTTATCACCTGTGTGTTTTGCAAGGCCTAAGCACTGCACCTGGCATACACAGCAACTCATATACTTTATTGAGGTATAATTTATCTGCAATAAACTGCATTCATTTAAAATGTGCCGTTGAGTTCAACTTTTGTCACACCAAATTAAACAAAAAAATAGGTATCTGGCCAGGCGCGGTGGCTCACACCTGGAATCCCAGCACTTTGGGAGGCCAAGGTGGGTGGACCACCTGAGGTCAGGAGTTTGACACCAGCCTGGCCAACGTGGTGAAACCCCATCTCTACTAAAAGTACAAAAATTAGCCAGCTGTGGTGGCGTCCACCTGTGGTCCCAGCTACTCAGGAGGCTGAGGCAGGAGAATTGCCTCCTGCCTCCCGAAGGAGGAGGCTGTAGTGAGCCAAGATCATGCCACTGCACTCCAGCCTGGGTGACAGAGGGAGACTCCGTTTCAAAAAAAAATCCCAAAAGACTAACATATAGTAGGAATGGCAGGAAAAAGACCTACTGTTTCATAATCATGTCATAATTCAAGTAAGACTTTTATGAGGAGTTTCAAGGAAATGAATCCCAGGCCAAACCCACATCTGCCTTTTCTGACTTAGAGAATCTGCTGCTAGAAAGTAAGACAAGGGATAGGGTTTGGCTGTGTCCCCACCCAAATCTCACCTTGAACTACAGTTCCCATAATTCCCACGTTATGAGAGGACCCAGTGGGAGATCACTGAACCTCGGGGCAGTTTCCCCCACACTATTCCTGTGGTAGTGAGGAGGTCTCTTACGAGACCTGATGGTTTGATAAGGGGTTTCCCTTTTCACCTGGTTCTCATTCTCTCTCTTGCCTGCCGCCATATAAGATGTGTCTTTCGCCTTCCACCACGATGGAGAGGCCTCCCCAGCCACATGGAACTGTGAGTCCATTAAACCTCTTTTTCTTTATAAATTACCCAGCCTCAGGTATGTCTGTATCAGCAGCGTGAAAACAGACTCATACAACAACTCTAGGCCACTAACGTCTTTCCCATTTTATTTACAAAAACAAAATCTCCTCAGATTGTCTTATATCAAAGACACAGCAGAACGAACAATTAAGTCCTCAGTCCCTCTCTCAGGATTCCAGGGACAGTGAATTCAACTGCAAAGCATTCAGCAGTGCGGCTCTGCAACCAGGACCCCTCACCGATGTGCACACCGACGACACTACCTACAGCAGGGAGGGGGACTGGTGACAGCAAACCCCACAGCTGTTACCACAGCCAAGCCCTAAAACGCAGGCAAACAATAACATGCACATCCTCTCAGTCATGCCCACTTAAACTCTATCGCTCACTAAACAGCGATAATGCCCCCTGAAAAAAATAAAGGGACATACACACACACCCAAGGTAATTTTGAAAAACACGTGGCTCTCCCTGTCTGGCCTCCAGTCAATAAGTGCCCCCATAGATGACAGCTTTCGATAAATATTAAACCATAACAAACAACCGCTCGGGGCTCTGAGACGTACGCAGCCTTTTCACCCACAGAAAGCACCTGTCAAGAATGACTTCGAATGTGAGTTATGAAAAAGAAAAATAATGTTAGTCTGTGGTACACAAGGCAAAGTCCTCAGACAGCCTGCGCAATGGAACTTGGGATAATAGGCCCTGGTAGACGCAGACAATAGTGCCTGACGTCTGTCCTACCCTGGCGACAGTCTCCCACATGTGACGGGCATGTGACTCTATTTTAATAAACAAGAGGGGAAGAGACAGGAAAGAGCCTGCACCAGAAAGCTAAGGTTTGGGGAAAATTCCATAGAAAGCAAAAAATCAATTAGAAATATTAAGTATTTCTTAAAAAATTAAAGTAACACGGTGCTGTCCAAGGATGCAGTTTGTATTTAATGTCCAAAGGCAGGTTTGCTGTTACTGTTATTTCACTAAAATCAAGACCATTAACTCTGTGGAAGAATGGAGCAAGGCAGGGAAGAAAAACAAAGGCTTCCTCTGAGGAGAAATAAGTTATTGCATCTCTACCACAATGTCTCAACCTTCAAAAGTCATGGTGAGAATTCTAAGTCTCAAGTCATTCCTAGCACAACAGCAAAAAGGTACAGCCACCACTCCTGCATAACAGATGAGCAGTCACTGCCAATTTCATTAAAATGTTTCATTCCCAAACCAGTGAAACAACATATAAAAATGGTCCCAGTAAAGACAAGAATGTGACCTCAAAAAAAAAATGTTTTTACAGAAAGATATGTCCAGGAATTTCAACTGATGGAATACCCAGTGCTTCAAAAACAGGGTTTTCTTAGAAGCTTCTTAAGAAACAAACTGAATGAATGTCATGGGGGATTATACCTTTTCATCTTCCCAATTCAGCGGGGACCATAGCCACATAAATAATTCCATCAGGACAGGGGAAGCAAAGTATCAGAGATGGAAAAAAGAAAAGACAGCAAGAGCGGCTTAACATGTGGTCCTGCTCCAAGGAGGTCAGCGATGTAGTGGTCAAAGACAAAAGGAAAAGCTCCCAAGCTCAAGGTGAAGGATCCATGACTTCAGGCACCTGAAATGCGCTTTGCTAAGCCTGGTCCATCGTGGAGTGTGCAGAAAAGAGCACGTGCTTCAAAAGGCCCCTCACAAGGTTGGCCCTTGGCTGGCACCTGAGAACCTGGATTTCAGGAGGGTTCCCACCATCCTAAAGAGCAATTCACTGCACCTCAACAGTTTACGCAAGCAAAGTGGTTTTTGCCGAACACCTGCTTTCCGTCTGAGATTCTGGAATTTGGGTCTGTGCTAGGCCCATGTGACCAGCTCTCAGTAAGAACCCTAACGATAAGCTGATGTGAATATGTACTGCAGGATTCCAAGTACATGACATTCTAGAAAAGGCAAAATACGGAGGCAGGAAAACAGTCAGTGATTGCCAGGGGTTGGAGACAGGGAGGGGAAAATATGCAGAAGAGGGAGAATTTTTAGGGCAGTGAAACTACTCTGTACGATACGATCACGGTGGATCCACGTCATTATCTATTTGTCTAAATCCACAGAACGTACACACCAAGAGTGAGCCCTAACGTAAACTACAGGCTCAGGGCGATCATGACGTGTGATTGTGGGTTCATCAGCTGTAACCAAATGCCCCGCTGTGGTGGAGGATGTTGTTAGTAGGCGAGCCTGTGCATGTGTGGGGGGCAGCGAGTATATAGGAAGTCTCCGTATCTTCCATTCCGTTTCGCTATGAACCTAAAAATGCTTTAAAAAGTAAGGTCTGGATCAGGTGTGGTGGCTCACGCCTGTAATTCCCGCACTTTGGGAGGTCAAGGCACGCGGATAACCAAAGGACAGGAGTTTGAGACCGGCCTGGTCAACATGGTGAAACCCTGTCTCAGAAAATACAAAAAATTAGCTGGGCGTGGTAGCAGACGCCTGTAATCCCAGCTACTTGGGAAACTGAGGCAGGAGAATCTCTTGAACCCAGGAGGCAGAGGCTGCAGTGAGCTGAGATTGTGCCACTGCACTCCAGCCTGGGTGACAAAGTGAGACTCTGTCCAGATAAATGAATAAATAAATAAAGTCTGCTTAAGAAAAAAAAAAAAAATCTGGCTGCTGAGTCTAACAAGGTTCCCTGTTAGAACCTTGTTCTAACAGGGAACAAGGTGCCATTTCACACGTGTCGCCACCACTCCTTGCTGACTGAATGAAGCTCGCCCTGTGTGCCCAGCCCCCAGGGAGAGGATGCTGGGAAGTCTGTGACCACCTGACCTGCGCCCTGCTCCTGGAGCCTCTCCCCTGTGCCGAATTTGTTCTGTGTCCTTTCACTGTGATAAATCTTAGCCATGACTATGACCACAGGCTGAGAACTGTGAGTCCGTGGAGCGAATCATCAAACCTGGGGGTGGTCTTGGGGACTAGTGCATGGGCACTTAATACGTGTATTGTGACTGATCAACTACGCTCTAAAAATACCAAAGATCCCGTCACACTCAGATCACCCGTTGGTCTCAGGGATCCCGTATCAAGTCCTCATGCCAGCATGCCCACACAGATGCCCCCGTGGGACTCTGCTGCCGAGACAGCTTCCTCCATGAGGGCTGAGATGGGCTAATGACAGCCCTCGAGCTAATGAGACCAGAATGTCAGGCATCCCACCAGGTAGGGAAACCTCTGCCCCCAAAGGCTTTACCATCACCTCCTCGCCACCAGCGAACATAAACCCCACAGAAGTCAAAGGTTGTCCTTTCTTTCAAAACACAAAGTCAGCAGGCCTCAGTAAAATCCAGAACGAAGCCTCCGATCGGCTTCCTAGCTTGCCTTCGAGGGTCATGCTCTTCACTCTCCTCGGACAAGTCTTCATCCAGCGAGGCTGAGGGATGTCCCTGAGAAGGGGCGTGTGGCTTCCACTGACTGTGAGGAGGAGGCACTCCACAAACCCTTAGATCCACAGCAGGCTCTAGACTCTATCGACAGGATGCCCAGGCTGGCCCAGGGAACCAGAGCGAACCCCTGGGCACATGCGAGGCGTGTACTTGGAAGAGGAAGACCAAGGAACCAGAGTGGCTTTCAGGCCAAGGACAGGCTTGAGTCACAGATGAAGCGGGAGCCCGGACAGCCATCGGCACTCAGTCTCCCACCCCTAGAAGCAAACCTTCCTCCCTGAGCTGTGTGGCACACGGGTACAGCCCTCTCAGGCTGTTCACCTGCAATCACGCAATCACAGCTCAGAACTCGACAGCCTAAGACTCAGTCCCAACTGTCCCCACCTCCCCATTCTGCTCATCTACAGACAAGCATGGAGCCTCAGCAAGCTCTAGCATCTGATCCCTTCTTAACCTACTCTGTAAGGAACATGCGGGGATGGACTCACTCGTGCATTTAGCATTGATTTATGGCGGCCAGGAGGCAGCACGAATACAGGACAACGAGAAGGGTTTGGAGCAGCATTCAAAGAGCTCACCACTGAGTTCTAAAACTGCATTCCCTGTCACCTCTGAAAATACCCCAGCCACAGGCGACCTACATCCCTCATCTGTTAAAAAAACGCAAACAAAAGAGGTCTTGTTGGAATCCTGGCAGGCATTAAAGGGTAGGAGAGTGGAAAGCGGCAGAAAAGCCTGGAGATGACCACTAAGCCATCCTCCAACCTGCTGGGCACAGAGCAGGTCTCACCTTCTGACTCAGAGCTGCCAATAGACAGGCTGCTTGGGAGTGGAAGGGGCAGGGGCGAGCAGGTCACAGGACGCCCGCTGGGGCTACCTGGAGGTAACAGGAACTCCAGCCTGTTACACAAAGGTAAGCATCTACAGGAGGCCCTTCCAAAACAATCAGGGAAGTGCAATCGACAGAAATGAGGTGTTGAGCAGGTAAGAAAACCACGGAAGAAGCAGAGAACCTGGAGTTAGGCTTGGAATATGGAAACCTAGGGCGGATTCATCAGTGTCAATGGGGCTTCTTGTTTGGGGACTGCAATCCGCCTCCTACTACCCACCCCCTTTTTTTTTTTTTTTTGAGACAGAGTTTCGCTTCTCACCCATGCTGGAGTTCAATGGCACAATCTCAGCTCACTGCACCCTCTGCCTCCCAGGTTCAAGCGATTCTCCTGCCTCAGTCTCCCGAGTAGCTGGGATTACAGGCACCCACCACCACACCTAGCTAATTTTTGCATTTTTAGTAGGGACAGTGTGTCACCATGTTGGTCAGGCTGGTCTCAAACTCCTGACCTCAGGTGATCCACCCACCTCAGCCTCCCAAAGTGCTGGGATTACCAGTGCGAACCACTGCGCCCGGCCTTCCCTCCCGTCCTGATTCCTCCTGGGCTGCTTTCTCAAAGATAACTCTCCTGCAGGGAGGTCAGGGTCACGCCCCAGGGCCAGCCTTTTCTAGACGGACGATTCCTGCATCCTTCAAGTCTCAGAACACCCAGCACAGACTGAGAGTGATCAAGGTGTCCGGGCTACCACTCAGCAACATTACCCGGTGAACATCAGATGTGTATTTACACACTGTTCAGAGTATTATTTAACGGATTTGAAGAAACAGCACAAGGACGTTTTTCACTTTACAATTAGGGAAAGAGATTTGCTAATTTAGGTCCTTAAATCCTTGGAATCTTTAAGCAGTCACTTGCTGGATGTCATTATCCCTAAAGCCACCAGCTAATGCTAGGCCAGTAATGAGAGAGCTCACAGCTCGCGCAAACAACGGCTGGGCTATATGAGCCTGGAGCCAAGCCAACCTCACAATTCTGCCTAGATCCAGCCCCGTTCCTGGTCACTAGGGTAGTGGGCATCTCGTGGGCACCCGTGACCAAGGCTCAGCACCAGACCCCTTGTACACAGGATCTGGAAATTTCAAATGCCAAAGGGCACTCGTTCGTAGAGGGGATTCCGAAGGCCAAGCAGCTTGCCTGGGGTCACAAGTCAGGGGTGTGTCTGACTCCAAACCCCAAACACTCTATGCCATCATCCTGTACCCAGACACAATTGAGAAATATACCAACAGACTTTTTTTTTTAATTTGGAAGAGAAAAATCTTAGGACTCAAGGTAAGAAAGCAATAGGAAAGGAAGAGAGCTCTTAGCCAGGTATGATGGATTGCTCCTGCGGTCCCAGCAACTCAGGAGGCTGAGGCAGGAGGATCGCTTGAGTCCAGGAGTTCAAGGCTGCAGTGAGCTATGATCACACCACTGCACTCCAGCCTAGGTAACAGCAAGACCCCTTCCCCACAACAATCATAATAAAACTCAGAGAGGCCAATCCCACTTCAGAGGAGGCGCTTGTAGATGTAACTAAACCCAGACAGAAGGACACACCGGGGGACCTGAGATCCCCACCCAACGACAGGGAGTCTGCGTATGTTAGGATGCTAAACATAACCCTTTACAAAGTGAGGGTTTAGCAAACTGCAGCCCCCAGAAGACATAGAGCTGAGTGACGGCCAGGGGCAGGGGCCCAAGCGCGTGGCTATTTGGCAGGTTCATCAATGTTACTGCAAAAATGCTCTGAATCCACGAGTCTGTTTTTCCATCTTTTCTATGGTTTTCCATTCAGCAAACATAAATGGCATGCCAGCTTTCTGGATGGAAGGCACTGACGGGGGAGATGGCCAATCGCAGGCTGCCGACCCCTTCAAATGAGGTGAGTCCTGAAAAACCACTCCAAAACTTCATGCATTCTGACCACCAGATTCTGCTTTCCTCGACCCCGTTTTATCCTTCTTTTGTGGACCAAATAACCAAGCAAAATTAAGGGAGAAGACTCTAAGGAAGCCTGGACTGTTTGGTTTGAATAAACAAATATTTAAAAAAAAAAAAATCAAACGCTTCCACCTGAGAAAAAAATGACTCTGTACCTAGAGCAGGAAATGAGGGCAGAGTGAAAGATAGCAGGCATTGGTAATGAAGTCCTGGGGTCTGCAGGAGGGAGGGCAGCTGGTAGGATGAGAATGATCAGCAAAGCTCCATGAACGTGGTAGGTAAAAAAGCAGCTGGGCTGGGAAAGGTTTTCAGCAGGGAGATGGGGGATCTCCAGGCTCCTCGAATCTCTCAAAGGAGAACAGCATAGAGAGAGCAATTTTGAGGCCGTGAGAGGAAACCTGATCGAGCACCTGCTGTGTGCTTTACGGGTCTTTCCCTGGATCTTACGTAATTCACGCCCCACCTGCTCCCATGCCCGGAACACATCTGGGCACAGTCTGTGGTTCTTTTCCATGATCCGTGTGAGCTGGCTCAGGGACGGTGAAATCCCTGCATAGCCAGCACTGGTATTTACTCTAATCCCACAGACCTTGTACATGACTCTCCCAAAGGGTCATCCCGTGCTGTGCAGCAGCTCCCACTGCTGAGACGGCACCATCTTGGGAGCAGGTGGGTGGAATCTGGGATTCAAGAGTGCCCAGCACCAGCCGGCCCAATGAGGGCAGAACACCAGTGACAAGGACTCGGTGAGGGTGGACAATGGGGAATCTTCAGGGGGCAAGCAAGGCAAGTGCTGGCACCCTGACACCGTTCATTCGTTCACTCATTCATCCATTATTCAACTCATCCAGTCATTCATTTATTCAACTCCCTCGTTCTTTTTTTTTTTTTTTTTTTGAGATGGAGTCTCGCTCTGTCGCCCACGCTGGAACGCACTGGCACCCAGGCTGCCGTGCTGTGCAGCAGCTCCCACTGCTGAGACGGCACCATCTTGGGAGCAGGTGGGTGGAATCTGGGATTCAAGAGTGCCCAGCACCAGCCGGCC
>NW_012114411.1:1057792-1062152 GCF_000951035.1 Colobus angolensis palliatus | reverse complement strand
ATTATTTGCTCATTCATTTATTCATTTATTCAACTCATTCATTTGTTCACTTGCTCATTCATTCACACATTAACTCATCCATTCACTCATTCATTCATTCAACTTATTCATTTGTTCACCTGCCCATTCATTCACACATTAACTCATCCATTCGCTCATTCATTTATTCAACTCATTCCTTTGTTCACGTGCCCATTCATTCACACATTAACTCATCCATTTGCTCATTCATTCACTTATTCAACTCATTCATTTGTTCATTCACCCACTCACACATTAACTCATCCATTCACTCATTTATTTATTCATTCATTCATTTATTCATGTACTCAACTCATTCATTTGTTTATTCATTCCCACTTTGGTTGGAAACAAAAGGCTTCAAACCAGGCCCCAGCTGGATCTGCCAGAAACACACACACATAGACAACAGACAAATGAACCTTGGACTATGTTTCCTGCAAATGAAGGTAGGGGTGATGGGAGAAAACTTGAGAATCACAGCCTCACGGGACTGAGGAAAAACTCTTTGGGGCTGTCTCCCCACCACTACAGGCAAGTTTCAATCCACTTCTGTGGGTCCTATGATTCTCCCTCTTCCTATCACCATCTCCAAGGGCAAATTAGAGCTCCCAGGCTCTCAGGGAAATGCGGCCCAGCATCTCCAGACAGCCCATGGAATCTGGAAATCACTGCTCCTCTGATGTATCCAAAACCCCTCTTCCAAATGTAGAATACCTGAGCCAAAGACTGGCCACAGTGATCTCTGCTCAAGGAGACATGGTCGGGCCTTCTTGGTGGCCTCTCCCCAGGGGTGACTCGTCTCTCCAGATCCCGCCCCATGGCTGAAAGGGAAGTCACAGCTGGAGGCACTGTGACGCCAGGAGAAAAGTCAGGAACCATCAGAGGTTGCCAAGAATGTCCTCAAATCCTCCGCAGACGTGAAGAGGTTGTAAATCTTAAAATGTAATATAGAAAAGCTAGATAATACCCGTCACTTCTAGCTTTCCCAGTAATCCCTTCAGGGAAGTAGAAAAGAAGGGGAAAAAGTCAGACTGGGTCATGCAGGTGAGATCAGAGGCTTTATTAAAGCAGGGAATGGACGCCCCCAGCTCTGGCCCCGGAGTAAGAGCGCACTCCTCCCACCATGGGGTCCTCGGGTGCGCCACGACAGGCAGGCACTCTGAAGGATCTCCCTGCAATCCCCTGAGGATGAGTCTATCTTATGAATGAGTTATTCCTCGGGAAAGTGAGGGAACTGCATCTACCTCTTGAGAGTTAACATAACTGGTTGTCTTGGAGTCTGAGAATCAGCCTCTCTCCCTGACCCCACCCAGTCTTTCTCCTCAGACTCTGAGTGATCACGACCTCCTGCTCACCCAGACCCACCTGTGCAACCAGCTCCTTTCTAAGCCATGAGCTGACCTCCGTTTCCACCTGTGCCCTCAATAACCAGGGATTACAGTGCAGCGGCAAAAAACAGCCCCAGGCTTCCAAGGGGCAGCAGTGGAGGCGAGATGTGTGTTTGATGAACCTCCCGACAAAACTGCCTTTCACATTTTGGTTTATTGTTTTAATTTTTCTTCCTTTCTCTGTAAGAGCAAGGTGGAGAAAGCATCATTTTTTTAAATAAGAAAATGAGGCTCATCTCCTAATTTATTATAAAAAAATAGCATTTAAAAATAATCACATGTATCAGCTGGGCGTATGGTTCACACCTGTAACCCCAGCACTTTGGGAGGCCAAAGCGGGCGGATCACTTGAGGTCAGGAGTTCGAAACCAGCCTGGCCAGCATGGCGAAATCCCGTCTCTACTAAAAACACAAAAATTAGCCTGGCGTGGTGGTGTGCACCTGTAATCCCAGCTACTCAAGAGGGTGAAGCAGGAGAATCGCTTAAACTCAGGAGGCAGAGGTTGCAGTGAGCCGAGACTGCACCACTGCACTCCAGCCAGGGCCACAGGGCAAGACTCTGTCTTAAAAAATCATCATCATCACATGTATGCACCAAAGCTCCAAGCCTGAAAAGCCCCAGAGAGCTGCAATGGAGCGATAGCCAACACTCGGCACGTGGATTCTAGCTCCAGCTCTGCCCTAAGGAAGCGTGCGGTCGTTCACAGCCTGGGCAGCTCTCTGGTCTCAGTTTGTTTGCAAAATCAGCAATATACTGCCTCATTCTCAGACTCTGGTGTGTGACCCACAGACACGACAAGGAAAAAGTCGTGTAATTAATTCAAATGACTTGGGATAAAGACTAATCTGATTTAATGAAAGCTCTAGATATTCTGAAGCACACTGATCCCCTTCAAGTTCGTCAGATATAAAAACGCACAGCTACAGGACGCCAAAGGGCCCACAGACCTGTTCCGTGCAAGCCCATCTACGAGCTGGGTTGGTCGGTGCCCTGCAGGGCTGTGCTCTCTGGGAGAGCGGACGGCATTCATTTGGGAATTACTGATCACAGTGCTTTGCAAAGCAATCCGTCTTTTCACGGAGCATGCGAAGGTCAGCAGGGGCTTGGTCCCATCCAAATGCTCACAAATCCCAAAAGAGCAGGATCGGAACAGGGGTTTTCTATGATTATACCAGCTATTGACTTCCGTCCAAGAGAGAACAGCAAGGCAGTGCAGGATGTGAGTGTTTTCATCATTATGTATGGCAAAGAACATGAAGCAGAGGAAGTCAGAAGGCTGGAAAACAGTGAGAGAAGCAAGCAAGCAGGAGAGAACGTGTGAGACAAAGTGAAAGGAGAGAGTGACTCCCCAGGGTGGGGAGGGGCAGTGTTGCTCTAAGAACTGCATTCACCCAGCCCATGTGTCCAAAGGATGCTAACCAAGTACATTAATGCAAACATTAACACACGCTCGGTGGAGGGATTCAGCAGAGCTGAAACCTCGCGTGGAGTGCAGCTGCACACAGCAACCTCCCTGGGCCCGTCTCCCACATGCACCCGGTGGTCTCAGTCACCCCACCTCGAACCTGAACTCACTCCCCATGTTTATCAGCCCATGTGCTAAGGGCTGGGCACAATGAGGTGGACGACTGAGGAGGTCGTGCAGGGTCACAGGACATTGTAAGAGAGAACGGGGACCAGGCATGGTGGCTTACGCCTGTAATCCCAGCACTTTGGAAGGCCGAGGTAAGTGGATCAACTGAGGTCAGGAGTTCGAGACCAGCCTGGCCAATATGGTAAAACCCCATCTCTACTAAAAATACAAAAAAATTAGCCGGGCGTGGTGGCGCACACCTATAATCCCGGCTACTCAGGAGGCTGAGGCAGGAGAACCGTTTGAGCCTGGGAGGCGGAGGTTACAGTGAGCCGAGATCGCACCACTGCACTCCAACCTGGGTGACAAAGCGAGACTCTGTCTCAAAAAAAAAAAAAGAAAAAAGAGAGAGAGAGAGACCGGGGAAGGGGAAGAGAGCATGGGACATTTGGTGGCTGGGGAGACTGCCTGGAGGAGGTGGCACTCACATTGCAGGCTGGCGAATGAAAAAGAAGAGTAGGGGAGGAGGGGTCAGCAAAGACGAAAGAGGCCTGAGACCAGAGAGGGGTTGGGTGCTGGGGAACTCAAGGCAAGCCAGAGTGGCAGGGCTGGGCAGTGAGGGAGGCACAATATGGCAGATGGCAGTGGGTGGGCAGAGGCCGCACCACACCCCTCTTTCTGGCCAAAGTGAGTGTCGTCCTGCATTCAGGTTGCTACAGCAAAGTACCACAGACCAGGTGTCTCATAAACCACACATTGACTTCCCACAGTGGGAGGCTGGAGGTCCAAGATCAAGGTGCCAGCAGGGCTGGGTTCTGGTGAGCGCCCTCTTCCGGGCACGCACAGCCACCTTCTTGCTATATCCTTACACAGTGGCGAGGCGGCTCTCTGGGGTCTGTTTGATAAGCACACTAATCCCATTCAGGAGGGCTCCCCCTTTATAACCGAATCACCTCCCAAAGGCCCCACTTCCTAACATCATCGCATTGGGAGTGAGAATTTCAACACAGAAATGTCATGGGGACACAAGCTTTCAGCTCCTAACAGTAAGGAAGCCGGGCTGTGTTCTAAGGGCAGTGGGAGCCAGCAAAAGCCTGACATGGGACATTGTCCAGATCCCACTGGCCTCTTCCCAGGGCTGCACTGGCTCAGTGGGGAGGCGAAGTTCAAGAGGAATGGGATGAAAGGCAGAACCCCACAGGAAAGCTATCAGATCCACCCAGAAAAGAGAAAGTGGTGTCTCAGACCAAGGTGGTATGAGCAGAGAGAGAAACAGGCATCTTGAGGGATACCATGAGACAGAATGTTGAAAGTGGGGAAAGAAAAGAAATGTTGGTGAGAAAGAATAGTCTTTAACAAGTATCTACATTCAAG
>NW_012114411.1:1052492-1055692 GCF_000951035.1 Colobus angolensis palliatus | reverse complement strand
AAAAAAAAAAAAAAAAAAGAGAGAGAGAGAAAGAAAAAAAGAAAAAAATCCCTTCACAGCAAAAAATACAACAGCCTAAACAGGCAAGCCTTGAGCTGGGGGATGAGCTTCCCATTGCCAGGGCTGACTCCACGTCAAGCCTAACTACTGAATGGCCCAAGGACATCTCATGAAAGAGGAATTGTTGCAACGCTCAAAATAACAGCTTATCACGAACGGTGCACTGAAGAGGAAACTGTAAAATAATACCAAGATCAGGTAAAGTTAGCTCATGTTGGAGGTGACACATACCTGGCATGGGCTGTTCTCCAGCGGGCCTGAATTATTTAACAGCAGGATGAGAATTTTCTAGTCTGTATTCTCAGTTCTTCCACCAATGCGTGCAGAAATGTTCCTGGGACAGGATTTAAAGGCTGCCTGTCATCATATATAAAGTGGGATAACTGATAAATTATAGTTTCTTATTTGGGAGGAATCCCACTTTTGTCTCACCCATACATTCGCTTGTTCAACAAATATGTATCAAACAATGATTATGTGGCAGGCACTCAACTAACCTCAGGGAGCTGCGCCCAAGACATTCATCCTTGTCCTTAAGAAGATTCTCTAAATGAGGAGCAGGATAAATAAGCAATTCGGATCCCAGGCAGTAAGTGGTGCAGAGGGCTAAGAAGAGGTTCTGGAGGGCATACGCAAAGGGGCTCCTTGGCTGAGGGCGGTGGCTCACACCTGTAATCCCAGCACGTTGAGAGGCCGAGGCGGGCAGTTCACTCAAGGTCAGGAGTTCAAGACCAGCCTGGCCAACATGGTGAAACCTCGTCTCTACTAAAAATACAAAAATTAGCTGGGCGTGGTGGCACACGTGTATAGTCTCAGCTACTCAGGAAGCTGAGACAAGAGAATCACTGGAACCTGGAAAGTGAAGGTTGCAATGAGCCGAGACCGCACCATTACACTCTAGCCTGGGGGAGACAGCAAGACTCTGTCCCAAAAAAAAAAGAAAACAAAAGAAAGGGGCACCTTATCTAGTGCTGAAGAGAAAATGGGAAGATTTCCCAGATGGGACGGGATGGAATCTAAGCAGAGGCCTACAGGGTGCCCAGGAGCCAGCTGGGGAGAGGGGACCTTGGGTCAGACTCCAGGCAGATGGACCACGTGGTCAAGGCTGGAGGTGAACATGAAGATGAGGCAGTCCCCACCGTCCAGTGTGGCTGGAGCAGAATGTGACTCGGGTAGAGATGAAGTGGGTGGCACATCCATCATGGAAGGCCTTATAAGTAGGGAAACCACAGAGTGTATCACCTGAACCAGGAAGAGTTTAAGAGTGACACATTTACACCAGGAAAAATTATATATGCCAGGACCATATCAGACAAACCAGACGTTGTATGGTCGGACCTTCTATTAGATGACACAAGATGGAGTTGAAGCCTCATAGGTGATGGGAAGTCCCTAATGGGTTTTTGGTTTTTGTGTGTGAGATGGGGTCTCAGTCTGCTGCCCAGGCTGGAGTGCAATGGTGCAATTATGGCTCACTGCAGTCCTGATCTCCTGGCTCAAGTGATCCTCTTGCCTCAGCCTCCTGAAGTGCTGGGATTACAGGCCTAAGTCACCATGGCTGGCCCTGAAGGGGTTTAAGCAGAGGAGTAACATGGTCAGATTTGTACTTTACTCTGAAAAGGAAAATCACTTTGGGCTCATTGTGGAAAATACACTGGACAAGGGCCAAGATGGAAGGAAGCAAGGCCAGCGAAGGTGCTGTTAGAGAAATTCAGGAAGGAGATGGTGAGGGCTCAGGGGTGAGTATGCGTGTTTGGTGGGGGAAGAGGTTGCTAAAAATAGGTAGGGTCAAGAGATTTAAATCGAAATCTGAGAAACGGCACCAAGCAGACTTGGGAGGATGGGTTAGAAAGGGGGGTTGGGAGGAGAGGTGAGAGGCGGGGGAAGGAGCCAAAATTGTAACTGGATGTCCAACTTGGGCAACAAGAGAATGTTGGGCCACACGGAGCTAGAGACTTGGTGGCTCAGGAGCATTTGTCAGGGAGAGGGAGGGGACAACGGAGTTGACTTAGATTCACATCGGGCTTGCCAACTTAGAGGTGTCCAGGAGCAGCTGGATGTAGGGGCCAGAGTTTAAGAAGAGGACCTGGGCTGGGAAAGGGGACTTGGAGATTATCCCACCGAGTGGTCTCGGGACTGGGCAGTGGTGGGGACATGCCAGGGAGAAGTTCCCATGGCCGGTTAGGACGAACAGGCTGCACGGCATGGATGAAGAGGCCAAAGACAGCGAGACAGGTGGCCCTGAAGGATATCACCTGATGGAGGGTAGGAGGACCGAAAAACACAGCTCAAGACCCTGCCCAGGAAGGCACAGGATCCTCCTGAAGAGTGGCAGACTCAATCACTGAGGCTCAACCACAAGGCTTTTCTCATTTCAGATACACACCATTCAGGGCCTTTTTCTAGATTTTGGCACCACAGACACCAAATCCTAAAATAACCAACTTAGTCAGGCTAACGTATTCCTGGCTGTCTGAACAACCCTGAGGGGAAACGCTTCTTGTATCCAATTCTGAGACATTCAAAGCTATCGTTTCAAGCTGGCTTGAATCTGGGAAAAAGGAAGACTGAATTTCTGCTGCTGACGCTTCCAGACCAACAGAGGTTCCCTGTACCTGGGAGTTCTGGAAATTCACAGGCAACTCACACGGGGGCCGGAGGTAACAGAATGTATTTGTCATGAGGTAGAATTGAAGGGGCCTTTTTTCTTTTTCTTTAGAGACAGACTCACTCTGTCCCCTGGGCTGGTGCATTGTCACATGATCGTAGCTCACTGCAGCCTCAACCCCCTGGGCCCAAGTGATCCTTCCACCTCAGACTCCAGGCAACTAGGACCACATCACAAGCCACTATGCCCAGTAAATGTTTTCTTCTTTTTTGTACAGACGGGGTCTCACTATGTTGCCCAGGCTGGTCTCGAACTCCTGGTCTTAAACGATCCTCCCACCTTGACCTCTCAAAGTGCTGGAGTTACAGGCATGAGCCACCACACCTGGCCGAAGGGGCCTTTCTTTATGATACAGCAAAGTGGTCACCCTTATAATATTAGATGAGATCCATGGAGAGTACAAAAGGAAATCCCCAAGTCCCAGAAGAACACAGAAGCGGCATAAACATCCTTTCTTTCCTCCCTTATTCTG
>NW_012114411.1:1040602-1052442 GCF_000951035.1 Colobus angolensis palliatus | reverse complement strand
CTGCCCAGGCTGGAGTGCAATGGTGCAATTATGGCTCACTGCAGTCCTGATCTCCTGGCTCAAGTGATCCTCTTGCCTCAGCCTCCTGAAGTGCTGGGATTACAGGCCTAAGTCACCATGGCTGGCCCTGAAGGGGTTTAAGCAGAGGAGTAACATGGTCAGATTTGTACTTTACTCTGAAAAGGAAAATCACTTTGGGCTCATTGTGGAAAATACACTGGACAAGGGCCAAGATGGAAGGAAGCAAGGCCAGCGAAGGTGCTGTTAGAGAAATTCAGGAAGGAGATGGTGAGGGCTCAGGGGTGAGTATGCGTGTTTGGTGGGGGAAGAGGTTGCTAAAAATAGGTAGGGTCAAGAGATTTAAATCGAAATCTGAGAAACGGCACCAAGCAGACTTGGGAGGATGGGTTAGAAAGGGGGGTTGGGAGGAGAGGTGAGAGGCGGGGGAAGGAGCCAAAATTGTAACTGGATGTCCAACTTGGGCAACAAGAGAATGTTGGGCCACACGGAGCTAGAGACTTGGTGGCTCAGGAGCATTTGTCAGGGAGAGGGAGGGGACAACGGAGTTGACTTAGATTCACATCGGGCTTGCCAACTTAGAGGTGTCCAGGAGCAGCTGGATGTAGGGGCCAGAGTTTAAGAAGAGGACCTGGGCTGGGAAAGGGGACTTGGAGATTATCCCACCGAGTGGTCTCGGGACTGGGCAGTGGTGGGGACATGCCAGGGAGAAGTTCCCATGGCCGGTTAGGACGAACAGGCTGCACGGCATGGATGAAGAGGCCAAAGACAGCGAGACAGGTGGCCCTGAAGGATATCACCTGATGGAGGGTAGGAGGACCGAAAAACACAGCTCAAGACCCTGCCCAGGAAGGCACAGGATCCCCCTGAAGAGTGGCAGACTCAATCACTGAGGCTCAACCACAAGGCTTTTCTCATTTCAGATACACACCATTCAGGGCCTTTTTCTAGATTTTGGCACCACAGACACCAAATCCTAAAATAACCAACTTAGTCAGGCTAACGTATTCCTGGCTGTCTGAACAACCCTGAGGGGAAACGCTTCTTGTATCCAATTCTGAGACATTCAAAGCTATCGTTTCAAGCTGGCTTGAATCTGGGAAAAAGGAAGACTGAATTTCTGCTGCTGACGCTTCCAGACCAACAGAGGTTCCCTGTACCTGGGAGTTCTGGAAATTCACAGGCAACTCACACGGGGGCCGGAGGTAACAGAATGTATTTGTCATGAGGTAGAATTGAAGGGGCCTTTTTTCTTTTTCTTTAGAGACAGACTCACTCTGTCCCCTGGGCTGGTGCATTGTCACATGATCGTAGCTCACTGCAGCCTCAACCCCCTGGGCCCAAGTGATCCTTCCACCTCAGACTCCAGGCAACTAGGACCACATCACAAGCCACTATGCCCAGTAAATGTTTTCTTCTTTTTTGTACAGACGGGGTCTCACTATGTTGCCCAGGCTGGTCTCGAACTCCTGGTCTTAAACGATCCTCCCACCTTGACCTCTCAAAGTGCTGGAGTTACAGGCATGAGCCACCACACCTGGCCGAAGGGGCCTTTCTTTATGATACAGCAAAGTGGTCACCCTTATAATATTAGATGAGATCCATGGAGAGTACAAAAGGAAATCCCCAAGTCCCAGAAGAACACAGAAGCGGCATAAACATCCTTTCTTTCCTCCCTTATTCTGTATCATAAAAACATCCTGTGCTTTCTAGATACAAGCACAAGTTTCACGTACATAAGCAAACACCCCCAAAAGAAACAAGTCATAGTGTATAAATTATTACAAACAAAACCCATTACAGTAGATGGGCTCGGTGGCTCACGCCTATAATCCCAGCACTTTGGGAAGCCTAGGCAGGCAAATCACTTGAGGTGAGGAGTTCCAGACCAGCCTGGAGAAACCCGGTCTCTACTAAAAATACAAAAATTAGCCGTGCGTGATGGCAGGTGCCTGTAGTCCCAGCTACTCAGGAGGCTGACACAAGAGAATCACTTGAACCCAGGGGGAAGAGGTTGCAGTGGGCTGAGATTGTGCCACTGCACTCCAGCCTGGGCGAGAGAGTGAGACTCTGTCTTAAAAAAAAAAAAAAAAAAAGTACATTAACTCACATATTTCCCAAAGAGAGCTCAGACTCTCAAATATTTCCATAAGCCCAAATTCTGCTTTCCATTTCTCTGCAAGCTCTCTTTTGGAGGGGAGAGCTCTAGGCCTCTTGCATTTGGCTGGGTGTCCAGGGGACACGCTGCAGCTTGGAATCCAGCAGTCATTCACATCCAGGGACCACATCCCCTCGTAAGACCTGTTCTCAGGTGGCGATGCCCCCGGCATGGGCCGCCTGCAATCAGAGCTAGTGAGTTCATTTCTGATCGCTGTGTAATTATCCCATTACCAACACACACTGAAAATCAAGAATAACCGGAGAAAGGCAAGACTCCCTTCTTTGTTCCTCCTGTTATACACGACTAAAATCCTGACTACAGTCATCACCACCAGACTTGTTTGCCCCTCAGCACCTGCTAGCAGTTGAATCAAGGAGGATTTTCATACCGCATAACTACCAAATAGCAATGAAAAAAATCGCTCCTGAATGCCTGCCCCCAAGGAAATAGAATAAAAACCACACGGGCATGATCAGGAACTAGCAAAAAGAGTCCCGAGGTCAGGCGCGGTGGCTCACACCTGTAATCCCAACACTCTGGGAGGCCAAGGTGGGTGGATCACCTGAAGTCGGGAGTTTGAGACCAGCCTGACCAACAAGGTGAAACTCCATCTCTATTAAAAACACAAAAATTAGCCGGGCGTGGTGGTGTGCACCTGTAATCCCCGCTATTCAGGAGGCTGAGGCAGGAGAATCGCCTGAACCCAGGAGGCAGAGTTTGCAGTGAGCTGAGATCGCACCATGGCACTCCAGCCTGGGTGACAGAGCAAGACTCCGTCTCAAAAAAAAAGAGTCCTGAAAGCCTGTCCCCAAGGGAACAGAATAAAAACCACAAAGGCATGATCAAGAGCTATCCAAGAGTCCCGGGTAACCAGTCTGGCCAACCTTGCAAAACCCCGTCTCTACTAAAAATATAAAAATTAGCCAGGCGTGGTGATGCACGCCTGTAGTCCCAGCTACTCAGGAGGCTGAGGTAGGAGAATCGTTTGAACCCAGGAGGCAGAGGTTGTAGTGAGCCCAGATTGCGCCACTGCACTCCAGCCTGGGCAACAGATGGAGACCTGGTCTCAAAAAGAAAAAACAAGAATCCTGGATAAATGGCCCAGCATGACCAAGGGGAGACAGTGGGATACAGCAAGAGCCACACTGAAACAGCGGCTATGGTTTGGTCGTATTGGCTGGACTCAGCTACACTGCGGCTAGGGAACACCTGGGTTGGGAGCTCCGGGACATCATCGTGGAAAGCACACTGGGCTTGTCCTGCCCACACACACTGTGACTGCCGGTATTAGCCACAGAAACTAGATGCTTTTTTCATACGATTCTTCTCTCACAGTAAAGCTCTCAGAGCAAAGCACAGGCTGATCTGAGCTTGGGAGAAAGTGATTCCTACCCCAGGATGTGAACATGGGAAGAAGACCAGGCCCGGGCACCTGACACTTACACTCGTCTCGTCTTAGGTTTCTTGATGGATTCTGGGCTTGGCTTCACCTGAACCCCACGCCATTCAGCCTGTCCCGTCTCCTAAAGTGTAGAAGCCTGGAGATTATATGATACAGCCTGCAGGGCTCTGAGGAGGACTGTTCAAACCAGCAAGAAGGACTTCTCTGGCATGAGGGAAAGCAATACACCTGTCTCTCCCAGATAAAAGGAAGAGGCAAGCTCACAGAACAGACGCAGCAGCAGCTCCACCTGCAGCAGCCAACCTCCTCCTTGCCTGAGTACTGGAGCCCTCAGTTGTCCCAGATACCAATGTGAGCCCAGGGGCAAAATGACAGCTCTCTAAAAATGCAAGAAAACACATCTAACACTTTATTTTATAGCAGAAAAGTGGAGTCATTCTCAGGCAGGTTAGTAACTTGGCACTGGTCTTCATGGCCCTGATGTAATTTACTTTGTTTTCTCCTGACACCTCTGTCTTCCTAGATTATCCGACAGTTCAGAGGCTGTTGGAAATATGCAGAATCCCTAAGTAGTTTAGGAGCATGTTCCATCTTTCTAGACAACTGAAAAAATATATATATATATATATATATTTGACTAACATGTCCACCAAAAAGTCCCAAACAAATCAATAAGGGTTAAATGAGTAAACCTCAGTTACCTCAAGATCTCACTAAGCCACAAAATCCACTGCCAATAATGCCTTGTTGGAGTTATGAAAACAAAATAATTCATAAAGTAGTAAGAACTACTAGAGTCAAATTATTAAAGTTCATTCATTTGAAGTGGACCAGCAAGGGGTAATATGAAAAGGACTACTACTACATCAGCTGCCACCACCACCACCTCTATCACTAAAATACCACGTTTTAAAGTTACATAGATGCGGGCCAGGTGTGGTGGCTCACGCCTGTAATCCCAGCACTCTGGGAGGCCGAGGCAGGCATATCACAAGGTCAGGAGTCCGAGATCAGCCTGGCCAACATGATAAAACCCCGTCTCTACTAAAAGTATAAAAATTAGCCAGGCGTGGTGGTGGGCGCCTGTAGTCCCAGCTACTGAGGAGGCTGAGGCAGGAGAATCACCTGAACCCAGGAGGCAGAGCTTGCAGTGAGCCGAGATCGCGCCGTTGCACTCTAGCCTGGGCGACAGAGCGAGACTCCATCTCAAGGGAAAAAAAAAAAAGTTACATAGATGTGATTTTTCACTAAGGCTGAAAAAAGTATTCTATCTAATCCTTCACTGCTTCCTAAAAATTCTTAAAAACTCAACTTAGTTTATTAAATCACTATGACAACAGGATCCACCCAGAGTCATGTTTCTGGTGGAAGAGCTACTGTGGGAACTACTTATTTACAAAAAAAAAACCTGACGAGATAAACCCAATATATACAATCAAAGTCCTAAGAAGCTGAAAAACTAGTTTTTCTAACCTCAGTATTTTCGGAAACCTAGAAGTTAACAGGAACTCTATTTTTGCTGTGTGCGTGTGTGTGTGTGTGTGTGTGTGTGTGTGTGTGTGTGTGTGTGTGCGCGCGCGCGCGCACACGCATTTTCTCTTTTGATCTAAGACTGAATCACTTTCTGGCTTCATTCAGAATCCACTGAGGCCCGGTGGGGAGTGAGGTGTGCGGTTTTATGCACTAAGAAAACCACAGCTGTGACTCATGTCTAATATGTGCCCTGCATGTTGTCCAGAAAGGCTGTGGAAAAGTCAGGAAGGAGGACTTGGCTCTGGTTATCTCGTGGATTTTCCCACTTTTCATAGTAACTTGGAAAATGTTGCTACCCGACATTGGAAAATGTTACTGCCCAGTGTTCACAGGTGTCGGGATAACCCAGATCTATTCTGGGAACTTTAGGTTCAGTGGCCCCGGGCTCACAACCTCACCTCCTTGGGCTTAGTTTTCTCACTTTTGCCTTTCCTTATTTTTTTTTTTTTTTTCATAGGAGCAGAAGGTAGCAGTGAGTATTCACGAGATCACAGCTGTCGAGTTTTGAGGAAAATACATGGTAAAGTCATTACAGCTTATAAAGTCTCCCGTCTCCAGGGTTTTAAAAGGCAGGAGGGATTGCCATTCATTAAGATGATGAAGTTTGAAAACAGATGACCTCTCAGACACCTTTCCGAACGCGAGGTCCAAAAGAGACAGAGAAGTTCATTCAATAGGGAAAGGCAAGCAACAATGTTGAAACAGGCAGCTGCTCTCAAGTGTTCGGTGAGCAATGGCTTCGGCCGCACCACGCCCTCGGCTGAGGCCTTCCATCTACTCTGCAGGACATCCCTCGGCAGGGGTGGACGGTCACTCCTCATCTCCCACCACATGGGGGTCTGCGACTCCTGGACACACCCAGCAATTAGGACCTTTGCTCAACTGACCGATCAAGTGTTTTCTGGTAATACCTTCATTCGTTTTAATACTTTTTAAAAGGTTCCATTTTGGACTAGCAAATTAGAAAAAAAATGTAATGCTGATCCCTGGCAAGGATGCGGTAAGAAGGTCGCATTCACACATTGCCAGTAGGAGTGCAATAAATAACTTTTTTTTAAACAAGAGACAGAGTCTTGCTGTGTCACCCAGGCTGGAATGCAGTGCATGATCCTAGCCCACTGCAGCCTCAAACTCGGGGGTTCAAGCAATCCTCCCACCTCAGCCTCCCCAGTAGCTAGGACTACAGGCATGTGCCACAAAATTTTTTGTACAAATGGGGGTGTGGCTATGTTGCCCAGGCTGCTCTTGAGCTCCTGGCCTCAAATGACCCTCCCATCTCAGCCTCCCAAAGTGCTGGGATTACAGGCATGAGCCAGATGCCCAGCCCATCTCCATCTCTAATCAGTCAACAGCTGGGCAAGCTTTCCTCTTCCACAAGGCACGGCCGCGTTGCAATCATATGTTTTGATGGCATATTCTCCGCCTCATCTGACCTACTGGACTCAAGCCTACCAAGTAATTCACTCTCCTCCCACACCCTGAGGATCCGTGTTCATTCTTGCTCACTGCATCATCTGGCAGGGCGAGGGCTTCTTTTAAAGAGCATAGAGGCCGGGCGCAGTGGCTCACTCCTGTAATCCCAGCACTTCGGGAGGCTGAGGCAGGCGGATCACTTGAGGTCAGGAGTTCAAGACCAGCCTGGCCAACATAGTGAAACCCCGTCTCTACTAAAAATACAAAAACTAGCCGGGCGAGGTGGCAGGCACCTGTAATCCCAGCTACTCAGGAGGCTGAGGCAGGAGACTCACCTGAACCCAGGAGGCAGAGGTTACAGTAAGCCAAGATCACACCACTACACTCCAGCCTGGGTGACGGTGTAAGGCTCCATCTCAAAAAAAAAAAAAAAAAAGGCAAAAAATAATTATTATTATAATAAAAATAAAGAGCATAGAGATGCCCACCGCCCACTGGCCTACCACATAAGAGTGTGGCCATTCCGTTGCAGGACCTCTGTGTTCCTTCCCCAGATGGCCAGCCCCAGGCCTCCCCCAGCCCTCATTTCTGAAGGAGCCAGGAGGTAGAGGAAACACCAGGAGACTTGGAACTCACTGTGGCTGAACCCCAGTTCACAGGCCAACAGCCCGGGACCAAGCCATCTCCCCACCCCAGCCGGAGCCCCAGAGGCTGCCCTCTGCGGAACCCTGATCAATTCCCTTGGCTGGATGCCACCTAAACAACTCCTGGTCACCTCCTGCTCTGCAAGGGATCCCGCCTCTGTTTTCTTTCTCTGGAACCTGTTTTCTCTGGCATAGCAGTAACCCCAAAATTCCTTGCTCTCTTCAAAATATGACATTGACAGTCTGTTCAAACCTCCCTGGAACATCCCCCAAATCCACAGTATAGTTCTCCTGTTCTTTGTCTCTCTCTGTCTCTGTCTTACATACACACGCAGATGGAAGAAGACTCAGAAGGTCATAGGGTCCATCATCCTGCATGTAGGTAATAAAAATAATACTGATAGCTAATATTTTTTGAAAACTTGCTATATGCCAGGCACTGAGCTAAGTACCTCCCATGGATGTCCTATGAGAGACAAGTACTGCCACTGTCCCCATTTTACAGATGAGGACACAGAGGCTTCGGGGGCTTAAGGAACTTGTCCAAAGTCCCACCATTAAACTGGGATGCAGGCCCAAGCAGTGTGACCCCGGGCCCCCGGTGACATTAACAACCACCTCCATGGGCCTCAGCTGTCTACAGCATCGCTAGCACCGGAAGGTTTTCAGGGAGTCTCCCAACACCACATTCAGACACACCCAAGGGAAAGCTCATTTTTGGCAGAGCATTCCCTGGCATGCTGGGAGCAAAGGGGAAGCCCTGGAGCAGGCTCAGATGAACGAATAGGGAAAGGGCAGAATACACCATGAACGCAGCAAAACCCACCGGAAGCCCAGAACTTCACTCTTGCTGGAAACTGACACAGAGTATGGCAAGTGAGTTCTGCTTCTCCCCACCGCCCAGGGCTGGTCAGAGCCTTCCCTCTGGTGCTCAGCAAGACCCCGGCCTTACAGCAGTTCCACTCTGCAAATGAAGCCCTTCACCGTGAGCAGCTTCCCCCGGGCACAACTGTGGGATTTTTCTGCATGGACTCTTGGCCTGGCCCCATCCAATAGTTTATAAATGAAGGCCTCCAGCCAGAGTTGCAGCAGAGCAGAGACAGGAGCGGGGAGCCTTGAGTCATCCAACCCCCGTTCTATACTACACTCTTTTTCCAACTCTACATTTTATGTGCAACCAGCAATCAAGACAGGAAAAACAAGCAAAGTTTTACATACACCGACAAAATGCTGATCTGTCTATTCTATTAATAATACAAAATCTCAGCAAATGCAAATGGCATTACATGCATAATTCCACAGAAAGTTAAATCCACACTAAACGTTTCCACCTGAATTGACATTTCCAGAGACTTCTCCATTAATAGAGTTAACGCTTTTTTTAAAAAAGATTATTCTGTATCTCCTAAAAAAAAATGTAGACGCTTAAAAAAAAAAAAGAATAATATCTAAAAAGTGAATTCTATATACCATCTTTTATTCTGAAATACTGCACATCTTAGCACAAGAATAACCCACAATCATATAGTTATAAATATTTCCGCCCATAGTCAAATGCAGATGTTTTTTGATTTTCTTTTTTTCCAGGTCTCAGAGTAACACTAGCGCTAAAGGAGTAATAATCAACCTGAGATTCAGAACATATGCCGAATTGCTCAAACTGAGGCTGGAGGATCACTTGAGCCCAGGAGGTCAAGGCTCCAATGGGCTATGATTGTGCCCCTGCACTCCAGCCTGGACAACAAAGCAAGACTTTGTCTCAAAAAAAAAAAAAAAAAAAAAAAAAAAGCCATCTCATTATCAACCATAGCTACCTTTTTAAAAAAGAAGACCAAAAAGAAAAAAACCCGTAATTTTAATGTATTTCAGTAGGGAAGTGATTTCTTAGCACTGACATTAGAATAATGACGCAAAATGTATTGAAGTAGGACCCTGAAAAATAGTCATGAACATATAGCATGGAAGAAACAATTTTCAGAAAATATAAATACAGGGGGCCAGGCACGGTGGCTCATGCCTGTAATCCCATCACTTTGGGAGGTCGAGGCAGGTGGATCACCTGAGGTCAGGAGTTTGAGACCAGCCTGGCCAACACGGTGAAACCTCGTCTCTACTAAAAATTGAAAAACAAAAAATTGGTGTGGTGGTGGGTGCCTGTAATGCCAGTTACTAGGGAGGCTGAGGCAGGAGAATTGCTTGAACACTGGAGGCGGAGGCTGCAGTGAGCAGAGATCATGCTGCTGCACTCCAGCCCGGGCAACAAGAGACTCTGTCTCAAAATAAATAAATAAATACAGATATAGATAGATAGATAGATAGATAGATAGATAGATAGATAGATAGATAGATAGATCACCAGCAAATACTCCAAGATACTCAAGGAAATGGCTAGTGGACGTCCTAAGTCACTTTGTTTTTAAAAAGAAAAATCACATGCATTTTAAGTGATATTAATAGCCTGGAAACCCTTTGGAAAAAGGCAGCTGCAATCTTCAAGAAAAGGAAAGTTAATGAACTAAGAAAGGTGGCCCTGACTATAATAATCAGACACATGAAAACAAGAGGAAAATCTATAAACATAGGAAGGTAACAGAATGAACTGGGAAACATGACGGATCTATAAAAGAAAATCAAAGAGAGTTAACTAGATTTTTTTTTCCGAAGAAATTCCAAACGAATGTTAAATGGAACCTTTTGAAAACAGAAAAGAAACTTCACTCTCCATAATTGATTTCCTTAATTTGAACTGAATTTGGCCATCAAGCAAGACCTGAAAAACCTCAAATAAAACTATGTCTACACAGACCAAGCCAAATGGAGAATTAAGGCAATCAATCATTCAACTAATCAAGGCAAAAAGCTAGGATACCATGACTAAGAAACAGTGTGTCTCAAGGAAACGATCCAAATTCAAATTAATGGGGGAATAGTTGCTACATTTTCTTCAACACTTTGCCTAAAATATTCCAAAACAATGATGAAAGCTCATCAGAACATTTTCAGAAAGGTGCCTACAAGTAGGCATTAGTGTTAAATTTATTCCAACAGCGAGGCCTGAGAAAACTGTAAAAAGTTTGAAAAATGCAAAATGCTTGTACAAAACGTACATCTCCCACTGACTATGAGAAATTCAGACACAACAGATAACACGTCAGATCAGAAACTCAAGCCAGGTTCCTCCCAGCCAACCACTCTCCCCAGCTATCTTTCCCTAAAACCACAGAGGAAAAAGATAATTTCAAAGATAAAACATGTCACAACTAACATAGCTACTGTACACAAATGCTGTCTTCTTTGTACACTCAGTTTACTACAAGATACCGGGTTTTTTGCAACACAGAAAGTTTACTGTAATTGTCATCAGAAAAAAATTATAAAACATCCAAGACTTACCAAAACTAATAAACGCATGCCTCCTATTTCGCCACCTCCATTCCTTCTACCTTCTCTTTAGAGGGAGGAAATTTCAAAATTAAAGAACGAAACGACACATAGATTATGGTTTTCAGATTTTTGGATTTCAGAGAGCTGTACAATTTTCCCAACTATCAGGGAACTGGATGAGAGTTGCTACCTCTTAATTTTTCAAGTTAAGGTCAGTACATCCAAACAACCATATTGTCACCACCATTTCAGGAAAGAAAAGATACCTGATCATTAGAAAGCAGGAAAGACCCTGATTTTAAGGGGAAAAAAGGATAAGCCCTTCCATTTAATACACTTGAATTTCTAAAAACCCCACTCCATTAGTTTTCTCATTTTACTGCATACCAGTGACAAACGCAGGGCAGGTAGGCCCAAGCTCCTCATCTCCAGACTGTGAAAATATGGCTAACAGACTTTTTTTCAAACAAACAATGGCAAAATTTTGGTCTGAAATATATGGCATGACAATGGAATGGAATATTTGAAATGAGAACTATCCCAAATCCACAGATTCAATATCCATAAACACCAGCAAATTAGCAACTTCTCCTTCAAACCCACATTTCTCTGTCCTTCCATAATTAGCATCACCATCATCATCACCACCACCAATACCATCATCATCATCACCAGTGTCATCACCATCGTCACCATCATAGTCAACATCATCATCACCATTATCACCATTATCACAATCATCAGCATCATCATCACTATCATCACCATTATCACCATCATCACGATCATCAGCATCACCATCATCACCATCATCACCACCATCATCACCATCACCACCATCATCACCATCATCATCATCATCATCATCACCATCATCACCATCACCATCATCACCATCATCATCATCATATCACCATCATCACCATCACCATCATCATCACCACCACCATCATCGCCATCATCATCACCGTCATCAGTGACATCACCATCACCATCATCACCATCATCATCACCATCACCATCATCACCATCATCATCATCATCATCACCATCACCATCATCACCATCACCATCATCATCACCATCACTACCATCACCATCATCACTATCATCACCACCATCATCACCATCACCATCATCACCATCACCATCATCATCACCACCACCATCATTGCCATCATCATCACCGTCATCAGTGACATCACCATCACCATCACCATCATCACCATCACCATCACCATCATCACCATCATCATCATCACCACCACCATCACCATCATCACCA
>NW_012114411.1:1038734-1040217 GCF_000951035.1 Colobus angolensis palliatus | reverse complement strand
CCATCACCATCATCACCAGCACCATCATCACCATCATCATCACCATCATCATCACCATTATCATCATCACCATCACCATCATCACCATCATCATCATCACCACCATCATCACCACCATCACCATCACCATCACCATCATCATCACCATCACCATCATCACCGCCATCACCACCATCATCACCATCATCATCACCATCATCACCATCACCACCATCACCATCACCACCATCATCATCACCATCACCACCATCACCATCACCATCATCACCATCATCACCATTATCACCATCATGATCACCATCACCATCATCACCATCATCACCATCACCATCATCACCATCATCACCATCATCATCACCATCACCATCATAACCATCATCATCACCATCACCATCATCACCACCATCATCACCACCACCATCACCATCACCATCATCACCATCATCATCACCATTATCACCATCATCACCATCAGCAGCACCATTATCACCATCATCATCACCATTGTCATCATCATCACTTCATCATCACCATCATCATCATCACCATCATCACAAAATACATACCCCAGGGAAGAGAAGAGGGCCTGACTTCTCTCTAACAGACTGATAAAGTTTGGATATTTGTCCCCACCGAAACATTATGATGAAGTGTAATCCCCAGTGCTGGAAGTGGGGCCTGGTGGGAGGTGTCTGGGTCATGGGAGCGGATCCCTCACAGCTTGGTGCTGTCTTCCTGACAGTGAGTTCTTGCAAGCGTGTGGCACCCCCCTTCCCGCCTCTCTCTTGCTTGCTCCTACTTTCACCATGTAATGTGCCTGCTCCCCCTTTCCCCTCCACCATGATTGTAAGCTTCTGAGGCCTCTCTAGAAACCAAGCTGATGACAGACCATGCTTCCTGTGCAGCCTGCAGAACCATGAGCCAATTAAGCCTCTTTTCTTGATCAATTGCCCAGTCTCAGGTATTTATTTATAACAACACAAGAACAGCCTAATATACACACTATTCTGCCTGGACCCACAATGGGGCTCCCAGAAACTCCCCGTATGAATAAAACCCAGAGTAGGTGAGGGTGGAATCTCAGTCCCACCACGAGAGAAGTGGTAAAGAGCAGTAGGATGTGTTCATGAACCCTTTCCAGGGACAGAAAGGACCTGGGAGGGCCAAGCACAGATGCTGCAGTGATTCACCTGAGAGAAGCAGGGGAGGGGGCTAGAAAACTCAGTACCAAACCCCCCACTTCACCACGGCCTCACCCCAGGCATCTGCTACAACTTACAATCGGTTTCCTTTTAAATGGATACCTGTTCCACCCTTCTCTCTCTCTTTTTTTCTTTTTGAGGTGGAGTTTCGCTATCGTTGTCCAGGCTAGAGTGCAGTGGCACGATCTCGGCTCACTGCAACCTCCGCCTCCCGGGTTCAAGTGAGTCTCCTGCCTCAGCCTCCCAAGTAGCTGGGATTACAGGCATGTGCCACCACACCT
>NW_012114411.1:1028571-1037804 GCF_000951035.1 Colobus angolensis palliatus | reverse complement strand
AAAAAAAAAAAAAAAAAAGAAGAAGAAGCAGCCAGGTAGGCCATCGCTATAACTTAGAATAATCATTTACAGTACATTTCTACTGGAAAACCCACAGCGGTTTTTTTTTTTTCACTTGCACAGGGCAAATGAAGGGTGAATGCGGTAGCATCTCATCAAGGCACTCACAGGGCACTCCTGCCAGCTGCCACTCCTGTGCTAGGAGCTGCCTGACCCACACGCCGACCGTCTCGGCCACAGGAACCTGCACGGTGATTGGAGAGCTGCTTCTGCAGGACCACACAGACGGGAAGTGCAAAGTGGATCCATATTGTGGAAGCACAGCCTAAAGCTCTAATGTTTCAGTTCTTTTTTAAGGAAAGGTCAGAAACTCCTGAGCTCAGGATCTCGGCATTCTGCCAAGCCTTAGATATGCCCATGGAACAAGAACACAGGACGTGGAGGGCTAGTGGAGGGCGTCCCATCCCAGGGGTGGTTAGTGGGCACCCAGGCTGGCACAGATACTCCATGAGCCAATGTTTGGTGATATGATGGGATGGGAGCCGATGGGGTGGGCTCGAAGCTTAATAAATTCCAGAAGCACAATGGATTTTTGAGTACCTATTTCCATGTGAGGTGGGATCTGTGAAAACAGGAAGAGTGTAGGTTAACCGTGCCCTTTCTAGAAACATCACTGGCACACACCACCACCCCAACAAGTCCTTATCCTCTGCCGCCTTTGGCAATTAGTACGAAGTCAAGAAAAGCCAAGAGCACTGGAAATATCTGCAGAGATTGCCTAAAAATAATCAATAAAAGAGGGCAGAGTGAAGAATATCTTTCAAGACAAAAACCGAGGCTCCACAAAGCTCAGGTCGCACCTAAGGTCTAGAATGACTTTGCCTATGGTCACAACATTAAACGTGTGTCATTCCTGCTAACGACGAACCAGTATCTGCTGTCAAATACATTCTATATATGCCCCAGTGCCTCATCACTCTGGATGTGTCCTCCATGGATTTGTGAAACAAACAACAAAAATCGATCGATTTTTTTGATAAACTGAGCAGGTCTTCAGAGAAGTCCTTTTTTCTGTGCATCGCTTCAGCTCTGTGAGACACATTTATTACAAGGAAACAGAGTTGAGTCTGTCTTGAGCAGACTCTGAGAGTAACGGAGGGCCGTATTCAGCCTCCACGGTGCTGGCTTTTCCTATCAACGCCTTCGGGAGGTAGGGGGTGAACTGTTCTAAGGCCCTGCAGTTTCACCCCTGCACCTGTATTATCTTCAGACAAGCGCACCAGCTGGATGGCCTCACTTAGAAAACACACAGATACACACTCAAGAAAATACACAGTTACACACACACACAGAAAGAGAGAAAGAACAGAAAATGGCACTTCTGCCTTGTAACCACCATCATCCTGTACAAAATTGCTAGCAAATTCAATTCATCAAAAAATTATTTACCAGTAATAAGGCAGGCAAGTTAATCTGATGAGAATTACAGGGAAGTGCTAAGAAAATAAAAAGTATGTATCAAGATTTCAAGTAATACAGATAAACAAAATGTGTGATATCCATACAATGGAATATTATTCAACCATAGAAGGGAATGAAGTTCTGAGCCATGTTATAACATAGATAAGCTCTGAAGACATTAGGTTACCAGTGAAAGAGGTAGGGCACAAAAGAACAAATATTGCACGATCCCATTTCCGAGGAACCGAGAATAGGCAAATTTACAGACAGAAAATAGATTCAAGGTCACCAGATTTAAGGTGAGACAGGAGGGATTGGGGAGTTACTTCTGAATGGGTACAGAGTTTCTGTTTGGGGTGATGAAAAAATTTTGAAAACAGACAGTGGAGATAATTGCACAATGTGTGAACATACGTAATGTCGCTGAACTCCACACGTAAAAATGGCTAAAATGGCAGACATGGTGTTTTATATATTACCACAATTTAAGGAGAATTAATAATATACCAAAAACACAGAATGGTACTCTTTAAAGAAGTGAACTGTATGATCTCTGAATTTATACCTCAATAAAGCTATTTTCAAGATATTTTTTCAGCCAGGTGTGATGGTGTCAACTTGTAGTCCTAGGTATTCCAGACGCCAAGGCGGGAGAATGGCTTGAGCCCAGGAGTTCAAGATCAGCCTGGGCCATGTAGCAAGAGCCTGCCGCTAAAAAGGAAAAGGAGAGACTTCAAGTAGCGCAGAGGGCTTCCTGACCGCCCTGTCTAGAACAGCATGTACCTGCTTCCCGTCTATCCTCTATCACGGCCATTATCAAAATGTGTAACTGATTCATCTGTGGTCATTTTCAGAGCCCGGAGCCCACTTCCTTTCCCAATCACGAGTGCAGGCGCCAAGTCCACCATAATAGGAGCCATGAGGGGTCTTGGTGCCTGCTCAAAGGTGGTGCTGAATACCTGATTACAGAAAGAGGAGATAAAGTAGGTAAATAAGGAATGGAGAAGGTAAAAAATGGACAAAAACCGGGTGCAGTGTGTCACGCCTATAACACCAGCACTTTGGGAGGTTGAGGTGGGCAGATTATCTGAGGTCAGGAGTTCAAAACCAGCCTGGCCAACATGGTGAAACCCCATCTCTACTAAAAGTACAAGTATTAGCCAGGCATGTTGGTGCATGCCTATATACCCAGCTACTACTCAGGAGGCTGAGGCAGGAGAATTGTTTGAATTCGGGAGGCGGAGGTTACAATGAGCTGAGATCACGCCACTGTGCTCCAGCCTGGACGACAGAGACTTCAACTCAAAAAAAAAGAAAAGAAAGAAATGGACAAAAACCATGAGAGGAAAAACAACATGTATCACCTGACAAGGAGGCAAACAGGAAAATGCCAACATGTGGGCACATCACAGACCACGTACTGTTTGCAGCATCCAACAGGAGAAAGGGGGCCTTGCACATTGCTAATACCAGAGTCAGCAAACTTGCCCACACCTCCGCTGGCCACACCCACCTGAACCGGAACCCCCACCACCACCATCTACACAACGTGCACTGGAAAGAAACAATTATCAAGGAAAAGACTGGAGATGCGCCCATCTTTGGTTCCAATATTTTCATGACTATGCCATGCAGAATCATAATTGTGGTGTCTCAAACACAACATTGAAAATGAAAGAGTCAGGCCAGGCATGGTGGCTCACACTTGTAATCTCAGCACTCTGGGAGGCTGAGGTGGGTAGATCGCCTGAGGTCAGGAGTTTGAGACCAGCCTGGTCAACATGGTGAAACCCCGTCTCTACCAAAAGTATAAAAATTAGCCGGAAGTGGTGCACACCTGTAATCCCAGCTACTCAGGAGGCTGAGGCAGGAGGATCACTTGAACACGGGAGGCGGAGGTTGCAGTGAACCAAGATTACACTACTGCACTCCAGCCTGGGTGACAGAGTGAGAGTCCGTCTCAAAAAAAAAACAAAAAAATGAGTCAGCCAACCACATCCTTCTGGAGGAATTTGCTTTCATTTTTCCCAGGATATTTGTTTTCTCGGGGGAAGTACCTAGAGCTTGAATCATTGTAAAATGCTCAAGCAAATCACCTATTTGGATGATGCTGGTCAACTTGGACCACAGCTGGAAATGGGGAAGCAAATCTCCTCCTCTATTTAATATTCAATCAACCACCTCAACCAGCTCCTTCCCCATCCTTGGATGAAGCCTGTGCAGCAGGAGCTGGTTCCTCCCTGCCCTCAGGATCTCAGAGAGGCTTCCAGAAGGGGCTACCATGAAGTAATGGAGGAGGGAGCTGGAGAGAAGGGATCCAGAGTCAGAGAACACAACACTCTGGCGAGCAGAGCAGACGGGGATGGGGGAGAAGGCAACCATGGGGGCCTTCGAGAGACGCTTCAGTGGGAAGGAAACTTCTAGCTTGAGGGAGGGAATGGTGAGGAAAGAAATGTGAAAAGGAAGGCTGGTATGATTTCCTGAAGTTCCCTTCCCCTGGCAGTGGGAGCTTCTGGGTTTTAAGTTGGGGCTTGGGTAACAGGAGCCCGTGGGCAACCGAGTCCAGTCCCTCGCGGCGGCTCTGCCCACCCTGCCAGGCCTCCTGCCCCAGGTTCCTCAAGCTTGGGCTGAAAGAAGACATGGAGAGGTCTGGCCATGAACGCAGGGCATGAGAGAGGCTGGAGGGTGGCTGTGCAGGAAGATGGAGGTGAGTGGGGCATTTTACAGTATAAGGAGGGCGACAGGCAGCAGGGACAGAGAAAGAAGAGAAGGCAAAATGGAAATTGGCATGGGGGTGGGGTTTGAAGGAGCAGGACTCTTGGAAGTGGAGCAAAGGGAGTCTTCCCTAGAAAGAAAGCAAGTCTGTGGTATAAAGATGTGAAGCGGTGACGTTACCCTAGGTGGCCTTGATCTCCTCTATAAAGGGGCAGAGAAAATAGGGAACAAGCTGTACCGTAAGGGAAAGAGCAGGAACAGCCCACATAAGGACAACTGCAGGCACAGACTTATTACGCAGCAACGGAGGAGGCCCAGGGAGATTTGGATGCATGACTTTACAGAAAGTTCAATAGCTTGTTGTTTTGTTTTGTTTTGTTTTGTTTTTTGAGACAGGGTCTCATTTTGTCACCTGGGCTGGAGTGTAGTGGCGTGATCTCGGCTCACTGCAACCTCCACTTCCCTGGCTCAAGCAATTCTCATGTCTCAGGCTCCCAAGTAGCTGAGACTACAGGCTTGCACCACCATGCCCAGCTAATTTTTGTGGAGGGTTTGCTTTTTGTTTTTTGTAGAGACAGGGTCTCCCTATGTTGCGCAGGCTGGTCTCGAACTCCTGAGCTCAAATGATCTACCTCAGCCTCCCAAAGTGCTGGGATTACAGGCATGAGCCACCACGTCCAGCCAACAGCTTAATTTAAAAAAATAAAAATGAAAAGCTTTTGCCAGATATTAACTAGTATTTTCTTCTTGTTTTATGGGTTTTTTACACTGAACTTTCTAGTATCTGGAGTTTGTTTCGGTGTTCCGCATGACACGACAGTCCTGAACCAGGGAGGGAGCTGTTTCCCCAGGGGGATCTGGAAACAAGTCGGAAACAAACTTCCACGGGGTAGGAGTCAGGGAAGCTCAATGTCCAGAGGTGCACAGCACAAACCTGAGCAAGGAAAGACCATCTTGGCTGTGGTGCCAATGGAACCACCACTGAGAAACACAATGAGTTTTTTCCCAACTAGCTTACCGCTAATCCTAGCACCATCTGATTTCTGCACCCATTCAATCCTACATGCGATAAGAAATGCTGAGTGTCTCCTCAAAGCCCAGTCCTCTTCCCAGCAGCACTGGGTACAAACAAATCAGATGCTAGCATTTGCCCTTTCTCCCGCTGATTTCAAAACATTCACATAAAAATGCTATTGAAGTGCCCTGAAATTCATAAACAACTTTAAAGGGCTGGCAAATTATTGCTAAGCAGAAGTCTTGTTGGTCCTGATAAGAAGTACTTGTAATAAATGTTTAACAATGCATGCCAATATTAAAGTTAAGTGTTTGTTCTTGTAAAGTAGATTAAACAATATGACCATGTCACGCTGATATCACAACGGGTTTGCTCAGCAAACTCCTGTCTCATAGGTGGTGGCTCCAGCCAACTTCAGTCTAACCCTGTTGACTGTCATTTGGTATTCCCAGCGTATGAGGGTCTTGATTAATGAGGTTTCGCTGGTTTCACTTATAGAACAAGACAATTTCAGGTGTTAACTGTCCTATCTGTTTATACCTGCTAGACTGTGGCTAATTTTTAAAGACGGGCGCTTAGTAATGTGGGCATTGAGTCAATACACAGAAAGTCTAAGCAAACAGTGGAGTTTTCTCGTTAGTTCACTGCCTGTCTCTGGACTGAAAATGGTGCATATTACAGCTAGATCACTGTGTCATCCATAAAGAGCATGACTCCGAGGCTCGCTGATGGGTGCAACAGTTTCCTGGACACTTTGTCTGCACTGGAGATGAAATATTACTTCACAAAGTCCCCACATCTCTGACCATGGGCATGGAGCTTAAACGCTTTAGGTCTGCAAAATGAGCTGGCTGGGCTGAAGCCGGCTGTGGAAGCCCCCAAAAGGAAGTATGGGGGTGCCTATTTTTAGTATTTCCAAAGACCCAACAGAAACTACACATTTATGCACAATACGATGGCTCAGGCTAAACCACATTTGCTTGAATGATGTCAATTCAATGTGCAGTGACCAGTCTTACCCCCAGAACAGAAGCCTCTTTGGCAGCTGGGTCTCTCCCTTATCAATAAAAATTTAAAGGAAATTAGTTAATGCTGAAAAATACAGTTTTCTAGCCAGGCACAGTGGCTCATGTCTGTAATTCCAGCACTTTGGGAGGCCAAGGCAGGCGGATCACCTGAGGTCAGGAGTTCAAGACCAGCCTGACCAACATGGAGAAACCCCGTTTCTACTAAAATTACAAAAATTAGCTGGGCGTGATGGCGCATGCCTGTAGTCCCAGCTTCTCAGGAGGCTGAGGCACGAGAATCACCCGAGAGGCGGAGGTTGCAATGAGCTGAGATCATGCTACTGTACTCCAGGCTGGGCAACAGAGTGAGACTCCACCTCAAAAAACAAAAAACAAAAAAAAAACACCACAGTTTTCTTGGTCATTACAGATTAAAATTTAAGGTCCCTTATGTTCTAAAACTCTTTGATTCTAACTTTCAAAGGAAGTTATTCATACCAAGAATCACTCAATCTCAGCGTAGCCCTGTACAATACATAATTAACAATAACAAGCAGCTTTCTCTCCTAGCTTTCCTACACTTGTTTAAATCTTTGCAACTAATTAAGGGTGTACCTATTTATAAGGCATATCATAGTTACTGAAAGAATAAGACACAACTGTATATTCTCTGAAGATATTAAGAAAAGGTCTGGCTTTGCCCAGTTAGGAGTTTCTTCCTCAATTTCTTGCTTTTAGAAAAGCTCAAATAAGGCCGGGCACAGTGGCTCGCACCTGCAATCTCAGCACTCTGGGAGACCGAGGCGGGTGGATCACCTGAGGTCAGGAGTTCGAGACCAGCCTAACCAACATGGAGAAACCCCATCTCTACTAAAAATACAAAATTAGCTAGGCATGGTGGCGGACACCTGTAATCCCAGCTACTCGGGAGACTGAGGCAGGAGAATCACTTGAACCTGGGAGGTAGAGGTTGTGGTGAGCCAAGATCACACCACTGCACTCCAGCTGGGGCAACAAGAGCGAAATTCCATCTCAAAAAAAAAAAAAAAAGAAAAGAAAGGCTCAAATAACTAGATGTCCATTTTTGTATCTTGTATCTTTTTTTTTTTTTTTTTCCAAAAGAAACAAGAAAGTTTTCAATTGGCCCCAACACTACCACCTGCCACAAGATATCAAGAATTGGGAAGCCAACGACCTGCTCTGTGACATGGGTGAGTCTCATGTCTACACTGGTGTAACATCAGGGCCAAAACGTGAACCCTATTCAAGGCCTATTATGGAAGAACAGTTGAGATGCTGGTGGGGGAAAAAAAAAACACTTAGAAGTTCAAGGCATTATATAATATAGTTGTTACCATACAAATTATTATTAATAAGGCTATTTTAAAGTATGCTGAATCTTTTGCAAATCAAATATTTTTACATGCACTAACAGGGAGGTTTCTAACTCCATTCTCTGCAGGAATCCTATGGTGCACCCCTTCATAAATGAAAAATAAATCACCCAAAAAACCAATTTTGAATCCCAGATTTATGTTCAGTAGTAGATTTTGGGTCTTTACAAAATAGCTGTTCATGTAAATACTTCAAGAGACAACTTTTTTTGAGCGCCCACTCTTCCAGGAACTGAGCTAAGAAGCGCCATCAATCATCTCACTGAATCCTCACAAGTAAAGTGGGTTCGATTATCACCCTTATCCAAGAAAGACAGGTGGGCACGGAGCAAGGACTCACCCAAGGTCCCACACCCACGAAGGGGTGAACAACGTCCACCTGAAACCAGAACCGGTGTTCTAAGCCATTCCGCAATTCTGCAGGACACATGTCCATGTGAACACAAGCTGGCTAGCTGATGCCAACTTGTTGTAAATCACTTCCAAACACCAGCTCACAACCTTTCATTGCAACTGGCTTCACGTGTCCAAGCTGGTCCTCAGATCACCTCACTAGGGCTTCTGCCTTCCTCCTGAATACTTCCACACATTTCCTGCTTGTTCCTTTTCTGCTAACAAACAGATCAACATAAATTGCTTAAGTAGACAATGCAGGCAAAACAAGCAAGCAAAACGAAAGGGGGGGGGGAGCCTGTTTGCAGGTTATTATCCTGGAGCCATATTTCTGCCAGAATGATGTATCTTATTGGAGCCCTGGAGAGCTCCACGCTGAGGTCTCTCCAACCCATGCAATTCTGCGCATCCAGAACTCATCACCTTTCGTCCACACAAACCTGGTCCTGTGTACATCCTCAGCAGAAGGCACTGATTACCAATTTACCCAATTACCCGAGCAGGAGACCTGTTAGCCCTTCACTTCCAACTCATGCTCCTAAATCAAATGATCCCAATGAAGTGACTGCCTCAGGGATCCTTCTGTCTATCCTGCCCCTCTAGACCCACTCCTGATTCCGGGCACTAACCTCTCCCTGACTCCCCCGTTCCAGGACTCCACAAGCAATGTAACCGGTCTCCGTTAACACCAGTCTTAGACTTTTTAACGACAGCTTCAAAGCGGTCTTTCAAACACACAAAAAAGCTCATCATGTTTCTCTTTAATTTCCTCACTGACAGGATAAAAACCAAATGACGAAGCGTGGCATAGAAAGTCCCACTTGGGTGGCCGAGGCAGGCGGGTCACTTGAGGCCAGGAGTTTGAAACCAGCCTGAGTAATACGGCAAAACCCGTCTCTACAAAAAAACAAAAATTAGCTGGGCACGGTAGTGCCCGCCTGTAGTCCCAGCTACTCAGGAGGCTGAGGTGGGAGGATCAATTGAGCCTGGGAGGTAAAGAGTGCAGTGAGCTGTGATTGCATCACCACACTCCAGCCTGAGCAAGAGATTGAAATGCTGTCTCAAAAAATGTTGGGTCAGGCGCAGTGGCTCGTGCCTGTAATCCCAGCACTCTGGGAAGCCGAGGCAGGCAGATCACTTGAGGTCAGGAGTTCAAGACACCAGCCTGACCAACATGGTGAAACCCTGTCTCTATATTAAAAATACAAAAATTGGCCGGGCGTGGTGGCTCACGCCTGTAATCCCAGT
>NW_012114411.1:1026163-1028346 GCF_000951035.1 Colobus angolensis palliatus | reverse complement strand
TTAGCTGGGCATGGTTGCGCACACCTGTAATTCCAGCTACTAGGGAGACTGAGGCACGAGAATTGCTTGAACCCGGCAGGCAGAGGATGCAAAGAGTGGAGATCGCACCACTGTACTCCAGCCTGGGTGACAGAACAAGATTCTGTCCATATATATTTATATAGTCTGGGAATATACATATTCCCGGACAACCAAAGCCTCTTTTCAGCTGTCTCTCTCACTACTCCCCTATACATGCCTGAACGCCAAAACAGACCCTCTTCTCATTCATCCATCCTCTGTGTCTCAGGACCAAAGCTGGTTACCTGCTTGGAAGCCTTCTCTCTCTTGCTCAGCTGATAAACTCCTACCCATCTCTCAAGCCACAGGCCCAGCTCACTTCCTCTGTGAAGCCTTCCCTGAGTCTCCCAGACAAACTGAGGCACGCTGACAGCCCCCTTCTCAGGCTCCTTGTGGGAGCCTCCCTATCTGCCAGCCCCCTCCCCACTGCTGTACAGATCCTTCTCCCTAGAGAATGTGCTCTCTGATCTCGGGGCTCAGCACTGGCTGTTTCTGTGACCCCAGCACCTAACACAGGCCCAAGAACAAAGTAGAGACTCAGACTAATTAAATAGCTATTAGGAGAGACAACATACATGGGAAGGAAAGATAACTGGTGGTTTTACAATTTCTCTGGGGAGGTATATCAGGCCTGGAATCTGATTTGAGCTTTATATATTATAAAACAATCTATAATGGAGAAAGGTAAAGACAGAAAAGGTATTCTTTTTGGTTTGGTTGGTTGGTTGGTTTTGTAGAGACACGGGCCTCACTATCTTGCCCAGGTTGATCTTGAGCTCCTGGGCTCGAGCAATCTGCCCACCTCGGTCTCCCAAAGTGCTGGGTTTACAGGTGTGAGCCACTGTGCCTGGCCCAGGAAAGGTACTGCTAGACCAGAGATCTGTCCTGAAGGAGGAGAGGAATTAAACCAGAAGAACGCATTTCCGGGAGGCCTACGTCACACTCTGGGTACGGTTGTAAGTCTCCATCTGTGAAAACGCAAAGCCCTCAAGTGGGAATTCCAGAGAAATCAGGTCACATCTCAAAATATACTCAGTCCCTCAGAGTATAAAGTTCTCAAAACCATGACAATTACATTTTATATAGTATTTAGCAGGATTAAAGTAGCGGCTATTAAGAAAAAAGTTTAAGCTACATGAAATCAGAGGATAAATCATGGTTCTGAATGTAAATTGGGAGTCCTGGGCAGCTTCCAAACTCTGCACTCCTCTTCTGAGGTCTTTTATCTTCTGGTGACACAAGCTGTAGTCAAATAATAAAAGAGTCACTGAGATGATATTCTCCTTACTCAGCACTTCGCTTGACTGCTCAGACTTTAGGTACGCAGCGAGAAGTGAGCTCACAGCGAAGTTTAAATGGCAAAGGCACTTCCCATCATTAGAAATCCTCCTTTGGATGGACTCAAAAGACTTTCCAATGGTTGCCACTCTGTTAGGGGACTGCTTCCAAAGACTGTCTTGTAAAAATTAAATACTTGTTACTCCCTTCAAATTCCGAGTAAAAAACCTACCTACCTAGACATTATCCTGAACTTATTTCTTAAATTCCTAAAGTCATAACATCCAGGCGCAAATGACATCCCAGCGTATCACATCATTTGCAGTAGTTATGTTTTCAAAAGTTGCCGTGGACGCCAAATTAGCCAATACTGAACCACTGCTCCTAGGGGAAAAACAGGACTAGGTTCCTACAGGCCTCTCTGGTCACATCAACTCATCAATATAGAACCTTACTGTATATGTGTTTCTGTTTAAAGACATGTCATTTAACACGTATTGTTGATTCATTAATATTGAACTCACAACCATCAGCACCACAACTCATGCCTGAAGAAACTAACATACAAATTTTCTCTACAAGGTACATTATAGCCTTCCCACATTTAGGAACACTAGACACTTCTGCACTATGCTTGGGGCTACTTGAAGCAGCAAAATCACTTTTAGTGAATGGTGAATTTGCAAATACAGAATCCACAAAACTGTGGAAGCACTATAGTCTGTTTTATTCTTACGACATTACTGGCACATAGTGTAAACCCCTCTATTAGGTGTCATAGTGGAGGTGTCCCAACAGATCTAAGCCATGGTGTGGCTCCTATCCTTAGGAACACTGCAGTCCAG
>NW_012114411.1:1019855-1025014 GCF_000951035.1 Colobus angolensis palliatus | reverse complement strand
GAAACTCCATCTCAAAAAATAAAGAAATAAATACAAAAATTTTTGAAAATATGTAGGCCCTCTAGCCACAGGAAACTTAATTTAAATGTATATACATATTTTTGGCAAGAATAAATGTAATAGCCTAGGATAAAATTCTATGAGACTAGAATATGACTCTAAAGAAAAAAAAAGAATGAGATGGAAATTCCAATGATTAAAGATGAGCTTCTTTTTAAATGGATGACAGTGGGTATCAAATCTCTGTGGTATTTAGCTCCACTGGTTACACTTAAAATAATGACGTAACTGTTTTATTTCAAGATGCCAATGTTTACAATACTCTGGAAATAACATCCTTTGCCTCTCTCAAATTACGATGAAAAATTTTGGCTATCAACTCAAAGTGTGGGAGGGGGTAGACAGCTTTACAAAATTATTTTAGAAATCCGGTGAATAAAAAGCCAAGTTGGGTCTCTGAAAAAGAAACCCACCCCTCAGTTCCAGCTAGGCCAGGTCTTTAAATTTTTCAAGAGAAGCTGGAAATCTGGATTTTCAATGCATAGTTTACCTGTTTTGTTTTGTTTTTTTTCTGGTATGTTGATTCAAAAACTTTTCAACAGTGTGCAAGCCAAACAAAACACATCTTTAGGCCAACATTTTTCCTACTGCCTTGGCTCTAAGCAACACTCACCCTCTTCAGTCAACTGTTCCATGAACTTCAGGGAGGTTCACTCACTCAAGAGACCTTCACTGAGCGCTTCCTGGTGTACCAAGCACTCACCTAGGCTCCAGGGTCATGGGGTGGCTAAAATACTAGCCCTGCCCTCAAGGAGGGCACAGTGGAAGAGGAAACTGACAGGTAACCAACATCTTCAATGCAGTCTGTTCAATTCAGGGCTAGAGTTAGGACTGGGGACAGTGGCCACAGGACCTCCGTTTGGGTAGGTCAGGAATAAATGGTTTTATTTGCAAAGGCGTGGGGGGAAAGAGAAGCCAGGACTGGAAGAAACAAGGTGTGACTCCATGTTAGTGACTCAGCAGGGCTACCTTAGAAGGCTCAAAGGGTCAAGGGGCCCACAAAGCAGACAGAACCAAAGGTCATGGCCATCCTAGGGCGCTTGAAAGAACAGAACACCCGCAGGAGACACAAACCAGCCCCGCTCATTTTCAGCTCTTATGTTAAAAACAGGCACATGATGGAAATAAACCATTGAGACAAGATCCAAAAATAATCTCAACTGGGCACCAAAGCTCATAGAAAAATCCTTATTTTAATCACTTCTGTAAGGCAGCTGAAAGGTACAGACACCAAACTCAGCTTGGGAAGCAATCAACTTAATCTGCTTCTTTGAAAGATTAATTAAAATGGAGATTACCAATGGCTGCGGAGGAGCTGGGTCAGCCGACGGGGCCCAGTTGAGATGAGCGATAAATTGTTTTAAAATCACACAAACACAGCTGCGGGCCAAACACAGAGATGGTACACAAAATTGGCATCTTCCTGGGCCCCTCATTCAGCTCCTTAGGATTGAGTTAAAAACCCAAACCTCAGGAACAGCAGAAAGTGGGGCTCTGACACACCAGGCAAGGAGCTTGCCCAGTGGACGTGGACATGGCCATGGGGAACCTACGTGGCTGGAAGTGCTAAGCTGAACGAGCAACAGCTGCTGCTGGGAGAAAGAAGGGCAGAGGCATAGCCTGCAGGAGCTGCCAATATACTTGATCTTAACTCAAAGAAGATTGCAAGTGCTTGTTTAAGCCAGTTTCAAGGATCTGCTCAGCTGAAGCCTAGACAGGAAGTTGAGATAGCAAGGAAACAGAAAAGACCTTCTACATAGCCCTTACACCACAGAGGGCCTGGAAGAAGTGTTCTCCAGTGGAGGGCTGCTTTTCCCCCACAGCAGATGGCAAAAAGGAGGTTAAGCCAGAAATTCATGAAGACTCTGGTTGGAGGGTCCAGAATGAACCCATTATCACTGGGCATAAGCCCTGAGAGGAAGAAAACCCCAACAGCACTTACCAGAAAGATGATGATTTTGGCAACCATTCCCCAAGTTCTTACTTCCCCAAGAAGACGGTGGACGATGATGAGGACACAGTAGTAAAGACAGGACACCGGCAGCGCCCAGCAGGAGAGGGGCTGACCTTCCAAATTCACTGTTGCTCCGAGTTAAGGAGCTCTGAACTGGGCGCACTGAATACTTAAAAACCAACTCTTTTCACCGGGCACAGTGGCTCACACCTGTAATCCCAGCATTTTGGAAGGCCGAGGCGGGAGAATCACCTGAGGTCAGGAGTTCGAGACCAGCCTGGCCAACATGATGGAAACCCTGCCTCTACTAAAAATACAAAAATTAGCCAGGTGTGGTGGCAGGCACCGGTAATCCCAGCTACTCGGGAGGCTGAGGCAGGAGACCACTTGAACCCAGGAGGTGGAGATTAACAACTCTTTTGGTTTTTGTTTCTTGAGACAGAGTCTCGCTCTGTCGCCCAGGCTGGACTGCAGTGGTGCAATCACTGCTCATGGCAACCTCTGCCTCCTGGATTCAAGCAATTCTCCCGCCTCAGCTTCCCGAGTAGCTAGGACTACAGGCACGCACCACCATGCCCGGCTAATTTTTGTATTTTTCGTAGAGATGGGGTTTCACCATGTTGGCTAGGCTGGTCTCGAACTCCTTACCTCAAGTAATTCACCCACCTCAGCCTCCCAAAATGCTGGGATTACAGGCATGACCCCCCTCGCCTGGCCAAAAAACCAACCCTTCTACAGTAAGAGTTGGTTTTTCTATTAGCTTTCCCCAAAAGCTAATAGAACATTCCTCACTGCATTAGGTGTCAGAAGCCCTGAATTCCAGCCTGAACCTGGTGGCTCTTCATGATACTGAAAAAATATTTATTTTGTCTTAAGGTTTCCTGGCATACAACTTCTAAAACCCTCGGAACCTCCACAGTGATGTCTTTTGTATGCTAATGAGGTGACTGGTGGCTGAGATTCCCTAGGTGGCTTCAGGATGGGCACTGAGCACTTCAAAGACCAAGGCGGGATTAGAGGGTTGGGAACATCAGCCCCACTCCCAAACCTCTGGGGAGGCGGGGACAGCAGGCCAAGGGGATCACTTGAGGCCAAGGGTTTGAGACCCGCCTGGTCTCTACAAAAAAAAAAAAATTCATTAGTTAATTTTAGAAATTACTTGGGCATGGTGGTATGCACCTAGCTAATTGGGAGACTGAGGTGGGAGGACTGCTTGAACCCAAGAGTCGGAGACTGCAGTTAGCTATGATCGCACTACTGCGCTCCAGCCTAGGCAGTTGAGTGAGACCCCGTCTCTACAAAAAAAAAAAAAATTTTTTTAAACAAAATAAACATAACTGTTTGCCCTCAATAAGCAGCTACAAAGTGCACCCCACGTTGGAGGCACACCATGCTGAGATGGGTGAGCTCACCTGGGTCCAGCACCACGTTGCAGCCCTGCCCTCCAAGGCCTCCTGCACACAGCCTCTTCCCTGCCCACTACCACACCAGTCCAGGCCCAGATCACAGCCCTTTGAAAAAGGGCCTTAGAAAAAGGTCATTTTCTAAGGCTCGGCTCTGCTCATGTTCCCACATCCTGGATGTGTCACAAGCTAACACTATTAATACTTTAGCCTAGAACTCAAAACCCATCATGATCTGAACTTTACCCCCCTTTCTAACCTGGTTTCCCACTGGTTCCTTCATGCCCAGCTTCCTAATCTCCTCCCACCCTTGATGTCAACTCTACCACCTCCCCAGGTGTGACAGGGTAAGAAATCTATCTTTGGTGTCTGCCTCCGGCTCCTAGCACAGACCTCCGAAAGCCCTTGGAATCTGGAGTGATGGGGTGAAAGGAACACCTCTTGTTATTCATCATAAGCCCCTTTCAAGCACACCTAAGTTTATGCCAGCGTGGGACTCTTGGAAAAGGGGGGCTGATTACCAGGAGAACAAGCCAGGTGATGAGAGCAGGTTGGAATTTTCCAGTCCAGAAAGGGGAGAGGCACTGCAGGTTGAGTTAGTCACCAATGACTAGTGATTTACATCATTCATGGAATCTCCATAAGAACTCTACTTGGAGGGGTCTGGGGAGTTTCTGATGGGTGAACACCTGGAGCTAGAGGGAGATGGGGCACCTGGAGAGGGCACGCACGCTCCCCTGCCACCCACCCCACCCTACACCTCGCCCTATGCGTCTCCTCCATTTGGCTGTTCCTGAGTTGTACTTGCCATAATAAAACTGTAAACATAAGTCAAGTGTCTCCCTGGGTTCTGTGAGCTATTATCGCAAATGATCAAATGTGAGTTAAGGGTGGTGAGAACCCTCAAAGTATGGCCAGTCGGCCAAAAGCACAAGCCACAACCCAGGACTTCTGACTGGCGTCTGAAGTGGAGGGGGTGTGGGGGGCGGTCTTGTGGAGCTGCCCTCAACCTGTGGGGTCTGCGATACCTGCGCACAGTCAGTGTCACAGGTGAACTGCATGACACACAGTAGGTGTCCAAGAATTGGAGAACTGCTTAATGAGAGGGGACAACCCACACATGTGTGCGGTGTGGAGTGTAAACTGCCGTTTCCCTTCACCTCCCGCCCTTGATGGCAGCACTGCCATCTTCAGAACAGTGTTCTGGCCGGCATGTCTGCTCAGCCACTGTCCCCGCCTTCAGAGCAGGACACCTCCCCATGCCTCAAGGTTGGACGCATGCTCACGCGTTCCACCATGTCTTCCCCCAGGTGCGTTGGGTGTCTCCATCTCTAAACTCACACAGCATTGACTTGGTCTCTGCTTACAGGACACAGGGAGTGTCTCCCAAAGCTGGGCATGAAGCTCAACTCAGCCACGTAACTCACTGAATGTCCCTGGGTAAAAAAATTAAAATGTCTGACCCCATCTCACTGAGGTCAGGAGGATGGCTAGTGGTAACACACATCTAAAACGCTGGTCATGTTTTCGGTTCTCTTCACCCATAACACTATGAGTTCCTTGAGTGAAACGTTTTTGCCTCTCTCAAAGAGCCTAGCACCATGAGTTACATTCAGTAGCAGCTAAAAGAAAATGTATTCCTTAAAAAAGGAAGAAAAGGCCTGGCGCGGTGGCTCACGCCTGTAATCCCAGCACTTTGGGAGGCTGAGGCGGGCGGATCACGAGGTCAGGAGATCGAGACC
>NW_012114411.1:1013362-1018770 GCF_000951035.1 Colobus angolensis palliatus | reverse complement strand
AGTGCTTGGATCACAGGTGTGAGCCACCATGCCCGGACTGTTTTGTTTTTGTTTTTGTTTTTAAAGACAAGTCCCACTCTGCTATCCAGGCTGGAGTGCAGTGGTGCAATTACCGTTTATCTGATTTTCAAATCGTTTCACCATTTTCAGTTAAAATATGAGCTGTTAATGACAGTAACTATTCCATAAATTTAGTATAGATATCCCAGATTGTTCCGAGGGAGAAACTCTATTTGGAGTCCTGGATGATTCGATTCTAGTCATCCCAATTTCCTTATGTTTGCTATTACAGTGCACTGTATATGTCACTGTGAGGAAGATAGAATTCTTATTCTCAAATTCACCTGCTGGTACTGTAAGGACATTTTAACAGACCTCCTAAATTTAACCGACTAGGGTGTTTTGTTTTCCTTTAAGAAACATTTGAAAATCATCCTCCTGAAAGGAAATATTTTATTCATGCCCAGTTTAAGTAGTGACAGGAAAATATTCAGTACTTAAAATGGAATTTTTAAAAAAAACGGTCAGCATGAATTTCCAAAGGCATCTGGAAAATTGGCAAAAGAATTAAGAATGTGAAAAGCAACCGGTGATCCCAGCTGGGGTGAAACTGCCTTCCTGTGGAAACCCGGAATAGAAGATAAGCTTCTAAGATTGATTGCTTGATGTATTTTCTTCACGTGTCATACCAACCTCAGACTGCTTTAGGAATTCCCACAGACAATCCCCTGGAATGTTAATTTACATAGTGATTCCAATTTCATCAGAGGAAAAGAAAAGCACACCTACAGCTTGTTCCCAGGGCCCCACAAGCTTGAAGTTAAAGTATTTTATTTTGTATGGAGAATAACAAGAATCCAGGCCAAGATCTTAAAAATTCAATCTTTCCCCTCTACCCTTCATGGCCGAAAGACTGAGATACTAACATATCATGGCCTGAGAAAGGGTTTTCCTCACTCATGAGAGAAGACAGTGCTGGCCCAACACTGAGCTCTGGAGTTGGCCAGAACTGAGCTTGGACCCCTTCCCACCTCCTACTCACTCAATGCTGGACTCAGAGCACATTAGTTGACCCCACACAGAATCCTATCAAGCTGATTCATAAAGTCAGGACTATGCACAGCATCCTCTATTCATGCACACTGAGCCTGAGATCATTCTGAATCTAGTGGGCCAGAAGGATGGCTCCATGGGGACAGCTGGACCTATATTCCAGGCTTGGATAGGTGACTCACTCACTAGCTGTGTGATCTCAGGCAAGTCCCTCTGGCTCCCCTTTCCTCTTGGGTCCTTTACACATTAAACTAGAAGCTTCTGCTCCCACGTGACATGACCCAAGTGGAACAGAGAGACTGGAAACACGCAGGCTGCAGAAGTCCAGGAGGTCATGGTCAGCCCAGGCTCTGCACTCTTACCTGGGTTTTGTCTGGGCACAATGAACCCTATTCTACCCTCGACTAGTTGTAGGACCTTGAGTAACGGGGCTTAACTTTCTATGCCTATTTTATCTCCATAAAACGAGGGGATAAAGATAGTTTAGAGACAGACGCGGACACACATATAGTGACAGGCATAAAGACAGAGACAGAGAGGGAGATACAATGTCTCTTCTAGCTCTACAATTCTGCTTCTACGAGAAATTCCTTCCATTCTCAATACAACAGAAACTAAGGTTGAGCAAAGGGGCTCGTTCCTCTAACCCCAGCAACTAGGAAGCTGAGACAGGAGGAACACGTGAGGCCAGGAGTTTGAGACCAGTCTAGGCAACGAGTGGAACAAGACCCCATCTTTTTTAATTTTTAAAAAATAGAGACAACTACTTTATAGTTCTTCGGCAAATCACCAGCAAATGCAGTGTGAAAATTCTGCATCAGTCTGGAGGAAGGACACCGTGCAGTACAAGCACTTTACAAAAGGTAGAACAGGACTATTCACTCCTCCAGAATAGTTTATTGGTCATGCACATGTCCCCAAATTAAATCCCACCCAAGACCACCAGCCACCTCCACAAGTCAGACTCTCCTTGCCCTGTGGGGCGGTGCCTCCCATGCACAGCAAAAAGATGACCCACGGGAAAATGGCCTTCTCTTTGAGGCTCAAGGAGATTTTCTAAGACAAGTGCCTATGACAAATTCACCCCCTCCACTGACCTAAATCCAGATGGAAGGCATCAAAAAAAAAAAAAAAAAAAATCAAATGACAATCCAAAGCCACAGATTTTGTGGCCATTTTGCTCTCAATCCTCTTCCCCAAAAAGGAAGCACCCTTCAGACAGTAGGTGACAAGGACACTGTGTCCAGAGAGGACGTTTCTATCTAACTAACAACTTTCAAACTCACGGCCATTAACATTCACCCAAAATAACTGGACAGTCGCCAACCAGGAAAGGGCACGTTACTAAAACCGGCCCTCCAGCCTCCAAGAGGCTCGGCAGAATTCTGCTTGCTGTGAGGAGGGGAGGAAGCAAGGTCTGGTTATTCTGCCAACGTGCAGAGAGGCACAGTAACTAGGTCACGTTCTCACACGGGCCTGGATGAAACCACCTGGAAGCTCCAAGCCCGTGTCCCCATGGTGCTGGGCAGAAGCTGAGTCTCCTGCACTGAGTATCTCTCCTTGAAGCCTGAAGACACCCCTGGCCACACACTCCAAGGACAGCAGTGTCAGGATGTTCCCAGAATCCTTGACGTCCCAAAGAGCCTGTCCCAAGAGCAATGGGCAGAACATGAGCCTTGGTCTAGGCACAGACCCAGGGCTGCCACACGCCACTGCCAACCACCTGCCACCTAAGCCCCCCAGCCCCTTCTGCAGGGAGTTTAAGCAGAAACTGACCACACACACCTCCACGCCACCCTAGCACAGAGAACCCTTAAATCTGGAGCTGGTGGAGTCACCAGAAACCCAAATAATTAGTCTCTCTCTAAGCAGAAGGTGATAGAAGCTCACAGTCAACCCATCTCGTCTCTTCCTCCAGACCTTGCATCGGACAGGAAGGAACTTCCATGGAGTGTGACGGTGTCTCCATCAGCTCCGGGATGTCAATCAAACAGACGTCATGACAATGTACTTCCCAAGTGAAATCGCAAGCCACGCCTTTACCCAAGGCTCATCATGTGTTTTCCTCCAACAACAGGCTTTCCAGAACAACATGATGTGCCTCTGGGGGGGCGTGGTAACAAAATCACATTCATGCTGCATCTCATGACTTCCTAAGCGGTGGGACGGTTTTCTTTCCACAGCAGACAAACCTCGCTTTGCCACACAGTTTATCTGAAAAACGGCTGGAGCCTCTAGCCCCAGGTAATGACGGAGCTGTCTTTGAGCCCCCGCAGATGTCTCCCAAGTAGGCATTTTTAAGTATTTATTACTTTGAAACGCATGTCAGGTGTGATGTGTTTTTGCTCTTGCCTTTTAACCTCTGCAATTAGCAGACAGGTACGTTTTCTTGTGCCTCTTAACAGCCCCCAACAGAGAAGACAAAACACTCAGACCACCAAAAACATTTCCCAGGCCGAGAAGGCACACCAGCACAGACCAAGGCTTTTTTTTTCTGCTCTAAACCTCGACACCCTTATTGGTAGACAGAGAATCTAGAAACTGGAGTCTGGGGGAAAAGATGAAAGTGAGAAAACCGGTTAAGTTTCAAGGTTGATTCGGGGATAATTCGACAGTAACAAGGGCTTGGGCCTGGAGCAGTGGCTCACACGTGTCATCTCAGCACTTTGGGAGGTCAAGGTGAGTGGATCACCTGAGGTCAGGAGTTCGAGATCAGCCTGGCCAACATGGCGAAACCCCATCTCTACTAAAAACACAAAAATTAGCCAGGCACGGTGGCACACACATGCCTGTAGTTCCAGCTACTCGGGAGGCTGAGCCAGGAGAATTGCTTGAACCCAAAAGTCAGGTTGCAGTGAGATGAGATCGCACCACTACTGCACTCCAGCGTGGGTGACAGGGCAAGGCTCTGTCTCAAAAAAAAAAAAAAAGGGGGGGGCGCCTTGGAATTTCCCCCTCCCAAAGTGGAGGGGAAAATAACCTAGAGCCCAAGGCAGTCTCCCAAAATATCCATGAAGAAGCCACCGGAGGAAGGGGTCTTCTCCGATGAAGGCATTTCTGGAGAAGATCCCAGAAGCCTCCTGAGAGTCACCTCAAGCTACTCAAAGAACAAGCGAAGATGCCAGGCTGGCAAGATGCCTACAGAAAGGGAGGTTCCCAGGGGAGAAAAGAGCTGAGGCTTCTTCCCTCCCACAATGGGCTCTATCTGCTTACTCACTCATGACAGCAACTAAGCACTGGTGGGGCACCAGCAGGGGCGAAAGGGAAATTTTCCAGCCCAATCTTTCACAATGAATAAAATAGTTCGGAACTTACATTCCAATACCGGATAGTTAGCATTTATTGAGCAATTATTATGACATAAAGATACACATACAGGCCAGGTGCGGTAGTTCATGCCTCTAATGCTAGCATTTTAGGAGGCTGGGGTGGGCGGATCGCTTGAGCCCAGGAGTTCGAGACCAGGCTGAGCAACATAGCAAGACCCTATCTCCACCAAACAAAATACAAAAATCAGCCAGGGTTCCAGCTACTCGGGAGGCTGAAGTGGGAGGGTCGCTTGAGACTTGGCAGTGGAAGTTGCAGTGAACCGACATTGCACCATTGCACTCCAGCCTAGGCCATGGAGCCAGACCTTGTCTCAAAAAAAAAAAAAAAAAGAAGAAATAGAATGTAATAGGGTGGTTACCAGGGCCTGGGGGTCAGGGGGTTGGGGAGACTTTTGTCAAAGGATACAAAATTTCAGCTGGGAGGAAAAAGTTCAAGAGATCTATTGTACTACATAGTGACTGTGCTTAATAACAACGTATTGTGTTCTCGAAAATTGCTAAGATGGTAGATTTTAACTGTTCTCACTATAAAACAAGTATGTTAAGTAATATATCTATTAACTAGATCAATTTAGTCTTTCCACAATGTATACGTATTTCCAAATAACATATGGTACATGATAATAAATAAAAAGGAAGAAAATTCTGACAAATGCTATAATGTGGATGAACCATAAGGAAATTATGCTGAGTAGAATAAGGCAATCTCAAAAGGCTAAGTACTGTATGATGACACTTCTGGGAGGTCCTTAGAGTAGATAAATTCAGGAGCAAAGTAGAATGGTAGGTGTCAGGGGCTGCGGGGAGAGGAGAAGAGGAGTTATGGGGGTTTTGTTATGTTTTTTGTTTTTGATTTTTTTTGTTTTGTTTTGTATTTTGAGACAGAGTCTTGCTCTGTCACCCAGGCTGGAGTGCAGTGGCACCATCTCGGCTCACTGCAGCCTCCACCTCCTGGGTTCCAGTGATTCTCCTGCCTCAGCCTCCCGAGTAGCTGGGACTACAGGCACTCACCACCACGCCTGGCTA
>NW_012114411.1:1001740-1013312 GCF_000951035.1 Colobus angolensis palliatus | reverse complement strand
AAAAAAAAAAAAAAAAATGAGATACACATAATACAACTTTCATTAAGAGTTTACAATGTCTACATATATATACATATCTCAAACTCAATGAAAGTTAGCCATTATATATTACACATATAATGTGTGTGTCAAAGCATGGAATGTGTCACTACTCTCAGTCTCTCTCAGTCACCCAGGCTGGAGGGCAGTGGTGCAATCTCAGTTCACTGCAACCTCCACCTCCTGGGGTTAAGCAATTCTCCTGCCTCAGCCTCCCGAGTAGCCGGGACTACAGGCGCCCGCCACCACACCCGGCTAATTTTTGTATTTTTAGTAGAGACGGGGTTTCACCATGTTGGCCAGGCTGGTCTCGATCTCCTGACCTCAAGTGATCTGCCTGCCTCAGCCTCCCAAAGTGCTGGGATTACAGGCGTGTGCCACTGCACCTGGCTGGGTAAAGTTATCTTCTTTGTTCTACATTATTATTATTTTTTATTAAAGTATTAAAACATTATATTGTATGTGAATTTACTTTAAACTTCTTTTTCTGCTAACTAATGTATGATTATTATAGAAAATCTAGGAAATACAGCCAGGCAAGAAGGAGAAAATTAAAGTCATCTGTCATTTCAACACCTTGAGATGACTGCTGTTAATATCATGAATGTACACACACTTCCAGCCCTCTCCCTACAAATATCATTACAAATGTTCTTCCACAAAATTGGGATCATATTATTTGTTAACTTATTTTTTACATTAAGCAGTATAATGTCTGCCCACGTCCTTCAATAACATTCTGCATCGCAACTTAAAGTCTGCAGAGTATCCCATTATATTGATGTGCCATAGTTTATTTTATATTATTAGCAGTTTCAACTTTCTTTTTATTTTTTCTTTTTATTTATTTATTTATTTATTGAGACAGGGTTTGTCAGTTTGTGGCCCAGGCTGGAGTGCAGTGGTACAATCTCAGCTCACTGCAACCTCCACCTCTGGGCTTCAAACAATCCTCCTACCTCAGCCTCCAGAGTAGCGGGGACTATAGGCACACACCACCATACCCAACTAATTTTTGTATTTTTTGTAGAGACAGGGTCTCACTATATTGCCCAGACTAGTCTTGAACTTCTGAGTTCAAGCAATCTGTCCACCTTGGCCTCCCAAAGTGCTGGAATTATAAACAGGAGCCACCACGCTTAGCTCTATTTGAACTTTCAGTTGCCATAGGAAATACTCCACAGATTGATTGATTTCTTTTTTTTGTAAAAGCTTCATTGAGATACAATCCACAATTCACCAATTTAAAATGTACAGTTCAGGCCAGGCACAGTGGCTCACGCCTGTAATCCCAGAATTTTGGGAGGCCAAGGCAGGTGGATTACCTGCGGTCAGGAGTTCAAGACCAGCCTGACCAACATGCTGAAACCCAGTTTCTACTAAAAATACAAAATTAGCCAGGTTGTGGTGGCGCTTGCCTGTAATCCCAGCTACTTGAGAGGCTGAGGCAAGAGAATCGCTTGAACCCGGGAGGTGGAGGTTGCAGTGAGCCAAGATTGCACCACTGCACTCCAGCCTGGGCAACAAGAGCGAATCTCCATCTCAAAAAAAAAAGTACAATTCAGTGGTTCTTAGTACAATTACACAGCTGTGTAATGACCATCACAATCAATTCTGGAACATTTTCATCTTTTCTCCCCAAGAAACATCGTACCTTTTGTAAGTCATTTTCCATTACTCTTCAACTATCCTCCAACCCCCAGCCTTAGGCAACCACTAATCTACTTTCCGTGTCTATAGATTTGTCTACTCTGGATACTTCATATAAATAGAATCACACAATATGTAGTTTCTTGTGACTGGCTTCTTTCACTTAGCAAAATGTTTTCAAGGTTCAGCCATGAGTTGCAGCATATATCAACGCTTAATTCATTTTTACAGCCAAATATCACATCATTGTAAGGATATGTACACTTTCTTTATCCCTTCATCCACTGATAAACATTTAAGTTGTTTCTGCTCTTTGGCTACATCAATAACACTGCCATGAACATTCATATACAGGTTTTCATATGGGCACATATTTTCATTTCTCTTGGATGTATACCTAGGAACAGAATAGTTGGCACATTTAGTAATGCCACATTGAACCTCTTGAGGAATGACTGCTTTCCAAAGCAGCTTCACCATTTTACAACCACACCAGCAGCCTAGGAGAGTTCTAGCCTCTCTACATCTTCACCAACGCTTGTTATTATCTATCTTTTTATTACAGTCATCCTAGCGGGTATGAAGTGACATCTAATTGTGGTTTTGATTTGCATTTCCCCGACGGCTAAAAATGTTGGGCGTCTTTTCATGTACCTTCTTTGGAGAAATGCCCATTCATCTCCATGGCCCATTTTTAATTGGGTTATCTATTAATTATTGAGTTACAAAAGTTTTTAATGTATTTGAGATTCAAAACCTTTACAGATTTTCAAAACACATTTCCCATTCTGTGAGTTGTCTTTTCACTGTCTTGACGGTATCCTTTGATGCACAATTTCTGATGAAATACAATGTATCTAGTTCTGTTGCCTGTGCTTTCAAGCCATGAAATTTTACATCTGTTTTCTTCTAAGAGTTTTACAGTTTTAGTTCTTCTATTAGGTCACCGATCCATTTTGAATTAATTTTTACATACAGTGTAAGACAATGATCCAAATTCATTCTTTCATATATGAATATCTAGTTGCTCCAGCACTATTTTTTCAAAAGACTATTCTATCTTAACCAATAAGATAGTCAAAAGAAAATAAACCATAAACGTGAGAGTTTATTTCTGGACTCTCAATTCTAGTCCACTGATCCATACACCAGGACCACACCGTCTTGATTACTGTAGTTCTGTAGTAAGTTTTTAATCAAATGGTGAGTCATCCAACTTTGCTCTTCTTTTTCAAGACTGTTTTGGCTATTTTGGGTTCCCTGCATTTTCCATATGAATTTTAGGATCACTGTCTCAATTTCTGCAGAAAGGGCAAGCTGGGATTTTGAAAGGTATTTTGTTTAATCTATAGATCAATTTGGAGAGTTTTGCTAACTCCACAACATTAAGTCTTCCAATCCATAGACACAGGATGTCTTTCCATTTGTTTAAGTCTTCATTAATTTCTTTCAATGATGTTTTATAGTTTGCAATGTGTAAGTCTTGAACTTCTTTGGTCAAATTTACTCCTAAATATCTTATTCTTTTTTTTTTTTTTTTCAGACGGAGTCTCGCTCTGTCCCCCAGGCTGGAGTGCAGTGGCGCGATCTCGGCTCACTGCAAGCTCCGCACCCCAGGTTCACGCCATTCTCCTGCCTCAGCCTCCTGAGTAGCTGGGACTACAGGCGCCCGCCACCGCGCCTGGCTAATTTTTTGTAATTTTAGTAGAGACGGGGTTTCACCGTGGTCTCGATCTCCTGACCTTGTGATCCGCCCACCTCGGCCTCCCAAAGTGCTGGGATTACAGGCGTAAGCCACTGAGCCCAGCCCTAAATATCTTATTCTTATTGATGATATTATAAATTGGATTATTCTCTTAATTTCTTTTTTATTTTTCCTTGCTATCATATACATATATAATTCATTTTTGTATATTGATCTTAGATCTTGCAATCTTGATGAACTCATTTATTAAATGGAGTAATTATGTAGGTGATTCCTTAGGATTTTCTCTTTACAGGATCATCTTATCTGCAAATAGAGATCGTTTTACTTCTTCCTTTACAATCTGGATACCTTCTATTTCATTTTCTAACTATGTTAGCTAGAACTTCCACTACAAAGTTGAATGGGGGTGGTGCGAACAGACACTCTTGTGTTGCTCCTGATGTTAGTTAAGATAAAGCGTTCATTCTTTCTCCATTAAGTGTGCTTTCAGCTTTGTGAGTAGACTTTTTAAAACTCTTTGTTGAAAAGGTTATTTTGCTGTTATGTCCATTCATAAGAGGACCTAAGTATGCTTATTTCCCAATACACAACTTCCTTAATATTTAGTTATCTTACAGATTTTCAACATTCTTTATGCTTGTACTAGGCAAGAGAAAATAACATGTTTGAGTATCTCTGAAGTTCACGACTTAAAATGGGCATTATTTAATAAAACCCAATGTCTGTGATGAGATAAACACCTGCTAATATAAAGTCCAAGCAATGGACATTCATGTCAGTTTGACATTTCCCCGAGTTGCAAGTCACTCCATTTACTGCTGAAAATAAAGGCTTTATTCTGAGCACGTTCCGAAATTCAGTATCAATTTTCCTGCTTCGACATTCCCTGAGTTCTCATTCTGCTGCTCACCAAAATTAGTTCCACCACAAAAAGCTCTTTACAGTAACAAAAAGAAGAAAAAAAAAAAAAGGAAAGATCTGTTCTAATTTTATTTAAATCTTAAATCCTAAAACAAAGAGGGATTTGACACTTAGCTAATTTAATTATTTAGTACCAAATACTTCATATAAAAAAACTACTCTCTGAAACCTGGATTATGTGGTTTGATGCTCTAAACAAATTATATTAGAGCAACAGCTTGGTTAGCTAGAATACATAGAAAGAAGTGCAGGGGAAACGTGTGGACTTTGGAAGACCTGGCTTCAAATCCCAGATCTGTCCATTACTAGCTGTACTTCCTTGGACAAGTTATTTCTCTTCCATGTGCCAATTACAAACAAAAAACAAAAAATACTGCTATTTGCAGGCATGTTGTAAAGATTAAACAACACATTTGATCAAAGTGTTTGGAAGGAACACAGAAAGTGCTATTATTACTTGAGGTCATAGTTTTTTGTTTGTTTGTTTGTTTGTTTGTTTCAGATGAAGTCTCACTCTGTTGCCCAGGCTGGAGTGCAGTGGCACGATCTCAGCTCACTGCAACCTCCGCCTCCCGAGTTAAAGAGATTCTCCTGCCTCAATCTCCCAAGTAGCTGGGATTACAGATGCCAGCCACCATGCCCAGCTAATTTTGTATTTTTAGTAGAGATGGGATTTCACCATGCTGCCAGGCTGGTCTGGAATTCCTGACCTCAGGTGATCTACCCACCTTGGCCTCCCAAAGTGCTGAGATTACAGGTGTGAACCACCATGCTCGTCCTGGTTTTTAAACTTTTATCGCTAAAATCTTTCTAAACAGTATTAGCATTTTTATGTCTGGGTATGATAGTAAACAGACTATTGCACCTTTCATTTCTGAGCATTTCATGTGAAAGATCCTATGTAAGTTACCAAAAGGTGTGTCAGGCTCACCCACCAGTACCTTATCATCTAGTATAAACAAGTGTGATGCATACCATAAGGATTTCACATACATTATCATTACAAGATATGACACAGATAAAAGGTGTCCATGGGACTGACTATACAGTGAGAGGCTGGGCACACATTCTACAACATGGTTTTCATTCATATAGTCCAAATATTAGCTCAGATAATTGTTCAACTGTTCTCCCTAAAAAGTGGTACAGTAAGTCCTCACTTAATGTCCAATCAGTTCTTGGAAATTGACTGTAAGCAAAATAACATACTCGAATATCATCATTTTGTTCAATATCATTTCATTACAACACTGATTTAAAAAATGAAAAAAAAAATGGGTTTTGTTATGTCATTTCGCTTAAAGTCAGTTTCCAAGGAAAATGGGCTGGTGTGGAAAAATCCACACAGTGTCAGAAGTGTCATGAGTATATAGTAAAACAGTTTTTTTCTTTTAAAAGGATTTACTCTTGCTTTATAGTCCCAAGTCACCTGAAAGGCCATGTCTCTGCTCTGAAAACTCATCAGGCAACAGCACGGTCAAACTCATCATTTCTACCAATTAAACATGCTTCTGGTACCAGCTAACTGGCACATCTGGGGTCATCCAATTAGCAAGACAGTGAACACGGACCAGACTCCGAATGCGAACACGGACTGCTTCTGTGTGCCACGCCACAGCCGTCAGAGAACTCAGACTGTATCATGGATTCTCAGCAGCTTGCACTGTCTTCTTATAAAAACTTGAGAATTGCCCGGGCACAGTGGCTCAAGCCTGTAATCTCAGCAATTTGGGATACCGAGGCAGGCAGATCACTTGACGTCAGACCAGCCTGGCCAACAAGGTGAAACCTGTCTCTACTAAAAATACAAAAATTATCTGGGTGCAGCGGCGTGTGCCTGTAATCCCAGCTACTCGGGAGGCTAAGGCAGGAGAATTGCTTGAACCCGGGAGGCGGAGGTTGCAGTGAGCCAAGATCGTGTCACTGCACTCCACCTGGCTGACAAAGGGAGACTCCGTCTCAAAAAAAAAAGAAAGCAATATGATTTTCTAGTCCTTCCGACATTTTTTTAAGAACCGCTACCCAAGATTTCTCCTTGCAGGATTCAGAAGCAATCACCCAAGTCAAGCTGTGACGACCCCAGGAAGGGAACAGCATTCATTCTACAAGTTTGTAAGATGCGGGGCCCATTGTCACTGCTCAATGTGTGTACAAAGCTGACCTCCTTTTGCTATTATTTTCAAGACACGACCAGTTCTCCTTTTCATTCCTACTTCCTTTTTTACTTCCAATAAAGGGAAAAGGCAGGCTTTCACCTAAATCAAAATGGAAGAGTCATAAAAATGTACAAGCTACTTCACACAGGCATACACTGTTCATTGATTTCATCTCAACCTCAAACCATTCATTTTAACTCAAAAACAACCTGACAAATGACCAGGACAATTATATCATTACTAAATATGTGAGCCTTAAATTAGTTGAGAAATGCTTTTTTTTTTTTCTTTTTTTAATTTGAGAAGAAGTCTCGCTCTGTTGCCCAGGTTGGAGTGCAGTGGTGCAATCTCAGCTCACTGCAATCTCTGCCTCCTGGGTTCAAGCGATTCTCCTGCCTCAGCTTCCTGCGTAGCTGGGACTAGCAGGCAAGTGCCACCAAGCCTGGCTAATTTTTTGTATTTTTAGTAGCAACGGTGTTTCACTGTGTTAGCCAGATGGTCTCGATCTCTTGACTTCGTGATCCACCTGCCTTGGCCTCCCAAAGTGCTGGGATTAGAGGCGTGAGCCACCACACCTGGCCAAGAAATGCTCTTAAACGTATATTGACTTGGGTGGTATCATGATAAGAAACATCTTTCCCTTTCTTCCGAGCAATAATCGCATGAAAAACCAAAGTGCAATTATGTTATCAGCTTTATAAAAGGAAGGATTTGTTTGGCCTCCTTTGGGTTGTCAAACTCAATAATCATTACAAAACATAGGCTCCAAGTGTGACGGATTCCTTGTAGCCTTAAAAACCTTTACTCTCATACTTAAAATCATTGATCCTTTTAACTGGAAGGTGAGACAGTATCATAATAATTGCTCTGCTAGATTCAGAACTAAGGAAAAAAAGGTTTCACCTGATGCTCAATCAATCAGCGATGATTCCTCTTTTTTTGAGACAAAGTTTCACTCTGTCACTCAGGCTGGAGTGCAGTGGTGCAATCTCAGCTCATGGGTTCACGCCATTCTCCTGTCTCAGCCTCCCAAGTAGCTGGGACTACAGGCGACCACCACCACGCCTGGCTAATTTTCTGTATTTTCAGTAGAGACGGTTTTCACCGTGTTAGCCAGGATGGTCTTGATCTCCTGAACTCGTGATCCGCCCGTCTCGGCCTCCCAAAGAGCTGGGATTACAGGCGTGAGCCACCGCGCCCGGCCGCCTCCTCTTTACTGTCCCTACCCCACACCCAAATATACTTATCCAGGAGAACATTCACTGTTGTTAATATTCCTCTCCCATCATTCCTTGCAATGAGAGCCTCAATACTCTACAGGTACAGGGCCCATGAATTGTAAACATCAGAGACAAGAAAACACATGGCCAATACCTTCCTTCTTTCTAGCTCTGCAGGACCACATAGAAAATACCATGAAAGGGTTTTTTGTTTTGTTTTGTTTCGGTTTTTGACACAGAGTCTCGCTCCATCCGCCCAGGCTGGAGTGCAATGGCGCGATCTTGGCTCACTGCAACCTCCATCTCCCGGATTCAAGCAATTCTCCTGCCTCAGCCTCCCAAGTAGCTGGGATTACAGGCACCCACCATGATGCCCAGCTAAATGTTGTTGTTGTTGCTGTATTTTTAGCAGAGATGGGGTTTCGCCATGTTGGCCAGCCTAGTCCTGAACTCCTGACCTCAGGTGACCCGCCCACTTCAGCCTCCCAAAGTATTGGGATTACAGGCACGAGCCACCGTATCTAGCCAAAAGGATCCCTATTAATTGCTCCTTGAGGAGAGAACAGGTTGTGTCTTTTCTGTGTCTCTATCCACTGACCTGTAATAGAATAGAAACATGTACATACCAAATATCAAACATCTGTGGCTATGCTTTCACTTATCAGTTATCAGGAAGTTTAGCAATCCTTGCCCTTCACATGCAAGGGCAACATCTCAAAACAATACCTTTTTTTTTAAGCTCTCCTAAAAGATTTACACTGATCCATCCACTTTCTGGCACATTTTTGAAAGATATTTAGCCAGGAGTAGAGTCGTATCTGGCCATGAATATGAATGGCAAAAACTGGTCCCATATTAAGTTATTTTATTTTATTTTTATTTATTTATTTATTGAGACAAAGTTTCGCTTCACCGCCCAGACTGAAATGCAGTGGTGCAATCTCAGCTCACTGCAACCTCCGCCTCCAGGGTTCAAGCGATTCTCCTGCCTCAGCCTCCCGAGTAGCTGGGATTACAGCTGTGTGCCACCACGCCCAGCTAATTTTTGTATTTTTAGTAGAGACGGGGTTTCACCATGTTGGCCAGGCTGGTCTGGAACTGCTGACCTCAGGTGATCCACCAGCCTCAGCCTCCCAAAGTGCTGGGATTACAGATGTGAGCCACCAAGCCTGGCCCCAAATTAAGTGATTTTAGCCAACATTTTTGAGCACTTAAACACCAGGCATTAAATAAACAAAAAACTCATACGACTTATCTCACGAAAACCTCATCACAACCCTATATAATATAAACCATTATGATTCCCATTTTATGAACTATAAGTAGAGGTTCAGCATCATGCAGACAGGTCCCTGGTGAGAAGTCACACTGAGATTCAGGCCTAAGCAGTGTTATATTCATCCAGAGACCACTGTCTACTTACAACATCCATTGACTGAGAAAGCCTGCAGGCCACCATATTTTAAGAACATCTCAAATTTTTTTCAAAATAGTACCTCAAAGATTTTCTTGCTCTACCAAAAGAAACGCATGCTTGGCCAGGTTCAGTGGCTCAGGCCTGTAATCTCAACACTTTGGGAGGCCAAGGCGGGCAGATCACCCGAGATCAGGAGTTTGAGACCAGCCTGACCAAAATGGTGAAACCTCATCTCTACTAAAAATAAAAAAATTACCCGGGTATGGTGGTATGTGCCTGTAGTCCCAGCTACTTGGGAGGCCGAGACAGGAGAATCGCTTGAACCCAGGAGGCGAAGGTTGCAGTGAGCCAAGAGCGCACCACTGCACTCCAGCCTGGGTGACAGCTGGCAAGACTGTCTCAAAAAAAAAAAATAGAAAAAGAAATGCATGCTCACATTTGGATAGAGATCTCACAAGAAAAAAACTTTTCCAAGTATCCAGTAAACTCTAGTGCTCAATAAACTTTTTTAACCACTAACCCTAAGAAAATTTTAGTCACCAAAATGCCTTTGATAGTAGGCTAAAAAGAGTAGAGAAGAAGGTTTTATAACTGAAAGGGATTGGGATCAGCTACCTGATTTGTGGGACCCAGAGTGAAATGAAAATGGGGATACCCTTGTTCAAAAAAACGTATATACTAAGGGGCCAGTCACAGTGGTTCGTGCCTATAATCCCAACACTTTGGGAGATCAAGGCCAGGAATTCAAGAGTAGCATGGACAATATAGCAAGGCCCCATTTCTTAAAAAAAAAAAAAAAAAAATTTAAGTTTGCCAAGTGTGGTGGTGTGCGTCTGTGGTCCCTGCTACACAGGAGGCTGAGGCAGGAGGATCACCTAAGCACAGGAATTAGAGGCTGCAGTTAGCTATGATCGCATCACCTGACTCTAGCCTGGGCAATGGAGTGAGACCCTGCGTCTAAAAAGTACATCTATTAAAACATAAAGTAGTAAGGGCTTTACGACGGAGAGAGCAGTGCGTTAGATGAAGTATGGAGCCCTTTGCACATGGGCCCCTGGGCAGCCATGCAGCATGAACGCCCATGAGGCTGGCCCAGGAAATAATTGGTGTCTAGTCCCCCAGAGGTCACACTGGACTCCAGAGGAACGAGGCCCCACAGGAAACTGGTACCGTGTCCATGCCTAATTAGCCGGGTGTGGTGGTGCGTGCCTATAGTCCCAGCTACTCTGGAGGCTGAGGTGGGAGGATCACCTGAGCCCAGGAAGTCGAGGCTGCAGTGAGCCATGATCGCGCCACTGCACTCCAGCCTAGGCGACAGAGGGAGAGCCTATCTCAAAAAAAAAAAAAAAAGACATTTAAAAAATAAAAACAGGCCAGGTGCTGTTGCACACACCTGTAATCCCAGCACTTTGGGAAACTGACGCGGATGGATCACCTGAGGTCGGGAGTTTGAGACTAGCCTGGCCAACATGGCGAAATCTTGTCTCTACTAAAGATACAAAATTTAGCTGGGCGTAGTGGTGCGCGCCTGTAATCCCAGCTACTCAGGAGGCTGAGGCAGAAGAATTGCTTGAACCTGGGAGGTGGAGGTTGCAGTGAGCTGAGATGGCGCCACTGTACTCCAGCCTGGGTGAAAGAGGGAGAGTCCGTCTCAAAAAAATAAAACATAAAAATAAAATTTAAAAAACCTCCCATTCCCTATGAACCCCTAAACACTTCATAGCATGCTTATGTCACCTGCCATCTGCTGCTCTGCATGGTGGGGACATGGGTTTGCATCACATTTTCTCTGTTAAGAGCTCAGGGGCAGTCCAGATGCTGTGGCTCATTCCTGTAATCCCGGCACTTTCGGAGGCCGAGGCAGGCGGATCACCTGAGGTCAGGAGTTCAAGACCAGGCTGGCCAATATGGTGACATCCCATCTCCACTAAAAACTCAAAAATTAGCCGGGCGTGGTGGCACATGTCTGCAATCCCAGCTGCTCAGGAGGCTGAGGCAGGAGAATCAGCTGAACCCAGGAGGCGGAGGTTGCAGTGAGCCAAGAGGGCACCACTGCACTGCAGCCTCGTGACAGAGCGAGACTCTTTCTCAAAAAAAAAAAAAGAAAGAAAGAAAAGAAAGAGCTAGGTAGCAAAATCGACCAACCAGGGCAAGGAAGCCCCTTTACAGTAATGGTTAGGAGAGCTGGCTCCTAGCCATTCCCTGTGTCCTACCATTCCTCATGAACTCCTAAAACACGGTACCGTGTCCTACAGATCCCATAGGCTTACTCCAGTCTCTGTGTCCTTGCTCATGTAGTATCTCCTGCTTCCAGAGCCCACCACTGATTCTTCAGGCCAACTCAAATCTGATCTCTGCCACCCACTGCTCCCAGATGCTTGCAGCCTACTTTGGGCTTCTCTGCCTTTACTCTTTTGGTCTTCAACTCATGCTCTTGAGGGTCAGTTGTCCTATATATATA
>NW_012114411.1:995895-997093 GCF_000951035.1 Colobus angolensis palliatus | reverse complement strand
GAAGTTGCAGTGAGTCAAGATCACGCCACTGCACTCCAGCCTGGGCGACAGGGTAAGACTCCGTCTCAAGAAAGAAAAAAAAGAAATATTTCTGTGGAGATGGGGTCTCACTATGTATTGCCCAGGCTGGTCTTGAACTCCTGGCCTCGAGTGATCCTCCCGCCTTGGCCTTCCAAAGTTCTGGGGTTATAGGGGTGAGCCACTCACTGTACCTGACCTGTTTTGCTTTTGGGAGAATTTTCTCTGATGCAGCCAAAAGCTTCATGAGAGCAGGGGACGCCTTCTTGCATGTGATCTCTCACACGTGATTTTCCAAAATACCTCACACACTGAGTAATGGATGGAGAGTTTATCTGGTTCTGTTTTAAAATCCCAAGTAATGAAATCGTCTCCACAGTGGTTTAGAGAACCTGCTTTTCTAAATGTTTTTGTTACTGATAAGTCCTTGAGAATGTTCCCCCGCTATTTTCTTCCTCTGGATTTCGTCTCTGTAAATCACCCCCCTCTTCCGTGTGAGGATTGCTCACTGCGTGGATTAGCTGCAATGAGTGTCTAATCCACGGGGCTTTGCCCTGCCTTCCCCCTCGCCTGTTTACAGGCCCTTTTCCTTGGCTACCACATTGCTGTGCTCGGAAAAGGGTGAGTTGTCAGGGAAATGTCATTAGGATGCTGCCTTGGTGCTGCTGGTACTCCAAAAACAGACTCTTGCCCAGTAATGGCCCAAAGCTGAACATAAATGACATTTGGCTTCTTCTATTCTTCCATTCGTTGGGTATCCCGGGTTGCCTGTGTCCTAGGGGCATTCCTGCTGAATGCCATTACTCTGTTATTTCCTCGTTGGGGATTCCTCCTCTGAAACACGGCTTGTTGCAGTCTTGACGTGATTTATGGGACGCAGTGTGTATTGGGCGTTTTTCATTTTTTACCCTTTACGGATTGTACCCTTTTGCAGTTTTAGGACTTTCGGTCTGTATGCCGATTTCTCTAAAACCAGACCATGCGGGTGGGCGTGGTGGCTCACGTCTGCAATCCCAGCACTTTGGGAGGCTGAAGTGGGCGGATCACTTGAGGCCAGGAGTTGGAGACCAGCCTGGCCAACATAGCGAAACCCTGTCTCTACTAAAAATACAAAAAAATACAAAAATCAGCCAGGCGTGGTGGCGGGCGCCTGTAGTCCCAGCTACTCGGGAGGCTGAGG
>NW_012114411.1:994167-995670 GCF_000951035.1 Colobus angolensis palliatus | reverse complement strand
GGCTTTACTCCATCACCAACCCTGTGGCTTAAGTACTGTTTGGCACATGAGGAGAACTGACTGGCCTCGGGTCACATGACTAAAAGAATAAGTTACAGGGCCGGGATTTGAACCTAGATCTGTGTGAAGAAGCTTCTGGAAGGCTGTGCTGATTGAGATGGAACAGATTTTCCAGAGCCAGCTTTGAGCCTCCTCTAAGGCAGGTCCTGGGAAACTCCACCACCTGCCACTGGTCCAGGGAGTGCTGCCAGGGGGACCTTCGTGTGATGGTGTGAAGAGTCTTTGTTTACTATTGAGTTGTCAGACCTGTACTTCTGTCACGCGTCTCCTGAGGCCCAGTGGAGGCCTTGCCTGGAGCCTGGAGCTGGAAATCACCTTAGGCTCTGCAGGTGAGGATGCAGGGGTCTGGACTCCCCCACCTGGCTCACACTCCTGAGAAACCTCTGCTGAGAGAGGAATGGGCTTAGTAACCATTTCTTTTCTTTTCTTTGAGACAGTCTCGCTCTGTCGTCCAGGCTGGAGTGCAAGGGCGTGATCTCGGCTCACTGCAACCTCCACCCTCCGCCTCCCAGGTTCAAGAGATTTTCCTGCCTCAGCCTCCCCAGTAGCTGGGATTACAGGCACCTGCCACCACGCCCTGCAAATTTTTGTATTTTTAGTAGAGATGAGGTTTCACCATGTCGGCCAGGCTGGTCACAAACTCCTGACCTCAAGTGATCCTCCTGCCTCGGCCTCTCAAAGTGCTGGGATTACAGGTGTGAGCCACCGTGCCCGGCCCTAGTAACCATTTTTATAGGTCAAGCACACATTTTGTTATTGCATGGCTATTTCTCTCCTGGCAAATGAAGATAATAATTTTTGAAACATCCAGAGAACCCTGAGATTTCAAATCAGGCTGTTGGCAAACAAAACAAAACAAACAAATTTTTTAAAAAACATAATGTTCCTCCCAGGGTTCTGGCAAACAAAATGTAGCATTCTCTGGAACTTTTAAAAAAACGTATATGATCTTTATAGTTTAGGTATCCATTGGCAAAAGGTCATAGAAAATTCAGTCAGATATCCAGAAATTCAGACAAAGTCAGTTTTATTTTCTCAAATGGCTAAAACATGTTTCTGTCCTTGTCCTCTTATATGAGTGGATATTGTCCTGGTCACTTAAGCAGGTGAGTGAGCAGAACAGATATTCTTTGACTTGAAGCTCAATGTTCTTCCCTTGCTTAAGATTTTTTGTTTTTGTTGCTACCCTTGTTCTGCTTGCACTAAAAGAATGATTTTTCTTTTCTTGCTATAATGTATTACAAATGTTATTCAGGAGTTTATTAGGTCACATTTACTTTGTTTCAGGGCTTGTTAATTTTAAGAAGTCATTATAAATAAGCTGTGTCATAAACGACGCACCATATAGGAATGCATGTCAAGCGGTTTCTTAGTATTTTTTTTTTTTCTTTTTTTGTTGAGACGGAGTCTCGCTCTGTCGCCCAGGCTGGAGTGCAGTGGCCA
>NW_012114411.1:992307-993877 GCF_000951035.1 Colobus angolensis palliatus | reverse complement strand
TGGTCTCGATCTCCTGACCTCGTGATCTGCCCGTCTCGGCCTCCCAAAGTGCTGGGATTACAGGCTTGAGCCACCGCGCCCGGCCTAGTATTTTTAATAATTGGAGAACGCCAGGATATCGCACATGGGAAAATTAAAAATCTCAAACACCCAGTCTCTTAAGAAAGATGATCTGGCATGATGTGAAGAGTTGCTCATTGCTTCTGTTTAGGACATGTTTGGAAATCTCTGTGGTGCTTGTGATTTACGTGCAAGATGACCTTTTCATGTCGTCACAGGCAATTTCATAGCAATAAGAAGGAGTTTAAACTATATCTTGCATTAGGTTAACATCCAAAGGTATTAGGAGCCAAGCTGTTGAACATTCTAGTTTGAGATTCGGATTTTGCACATGGTTAATTCCAGAGAAAGCACCCCAGGCATGCAGCCCAGCTTACAGGCCACTTTGGGCCACTCACACCTGTAATCCCAGCACTTTGGGAGGCCAAGGTAGGTGCATCACTTGAGCCCAGTAGTTCAAGACCAGCTGGGTAAGACAGTGAGACCCCGTCTCTACTAAAAATACAAAAAAATTAGCCAAGCGTGGTGGCACGTGCCTGTATTCTCAGCTACTCGATTAATAAAAATAAAAATTACTCCCATTCCCTATGAACCCCCGAAACACTTCATACCACGCTGACATCACCTTACCACCTGCTGCTCGACATGGTGGGGACACGTGTCCCTCAGGGGGCAAAACTGACCAACCAGGGCAAGGAAAACTAATGGCTGGGAACACTGGCTTTGGCCCCAGACAAGTACCTTTACTGAGGTTCAAATCCCGATTTTTCAAGACAGATCGGTCTTTGTGACCTTGGCCAAGTTACTTAACCTCTCTGGGCCTCAGTTTCCTCATCTCTAAAATGGCAGTGACAAGAGTATCTATTTTACTGAACGGCTGTGCAGATTTAGTGTGAAAATTCACGTGAAATACAGCCATGTATCACTTAACGGTCTCGGGTATCTTCTGAGAAATGCATCTTTTAGGAGATTTTGTCATTGTGTGAACATCAGAGTGTGCATTTACACAAACCTAGGTATGGCCTACTACACACCGCATACTACACACCTAGGCTGGATGATACAGCTACTGCTCCTAGACTGCCAACCTGTACAGCATGTGATGGCACTGGATACGACAGGTAACTATAACATAACAGTAAGTAGTTGTATATCTAAACATATCAAGACACAAGACACCAAAAAGGTGCAGTAAAAATACAATGTAAAAGATTTTTTAGGCAGGGCTGCGGTAGCTCACACCTGTAATCTCAACAGTTTGGGAGGCCAAGGCTGGCGGATCACCTGAGGTCAGGAGTTCGAGACCAGTCTGGCTAACATGGTGAAGCCCCATCTCTACTAAAAATACAAAAATTAGCCAGGCGTGGTGGCGCATGCCTGTAATCCCAGGAGATCAAGTGAGGCAGGAGAATCACTTGACCACCACACCCAGCTAATTTTTGTATTTTTAGTAGAGACAGGGTTTCACCATCTTGGCCAGGCTGGTCTTAAACTCCTGACCTCATGATCC
>NW_012114411.1:987774-990209 GCF_000951035.1 Colobus angolensis palliatus | reverse complement strand
AATAATTTAACATTTAATAAATTAATAACATCATGCTTTTTTTTAAGACGCAGTCTCACTCTTACTCAGACTGGAGTGCAGAGATGTGACCTCAGCTCACTGCAACCTCTGCCTCCCGGATTCAAGCAATTCCCCTGCCTCAGCCTCCCAAGTCGCTGGGATTACAGGCATGCCCCACCATGTTCAGCTAATTTTTGTATTTGTAGTAGAGGTGGGGTTTCACCATGTTGGCCAGGCTGGTCTTGACCTCCTTGACCCCAAGTGATCCACCCGCCTAGGCCTCTCAAAGTGCTGGGATTACAGGCGTGAGCCGCCACGCCTGGTCAACATAACGCTATTTAAATATATTATTAAAACTATATATTCCTTTATCTTACAGAAGCCAGCGTCCTCTTTGACACACAGCAACTCATTATATACTCACTGAGAAGTGCTATGTAATTTCCGACTTCTGGAACTTTCTTAGGCAACAGCCCAGCTCACTGTCCCTGAGCCCCCGTCCCGATGAGGTGACCCTCTTTTCCGCTTCATATGTGCACCTTCCTACCTACACACAGTCACACTGAACTGTAATTGCTTTCTGTCTCCCGAAAAAGTTTCCTCAGGACAAGAACCGTGTTTTGTTTACCAACACCTTCTTAGTGCCTGGCATGGAGTAGACTCAACCCATCATATCTGATGGTTTTTTTTTTTTTAAAGTTCAAATCCTAACTGTGTCATTCAGGACCCAGGAGGCCTTGGGCGAGTTACATCATCTTTCTGAGTTTCTTGTCTCTCATATTTAAGTGGGGGTAATAGTACCTACCTTTCCAGGTTGTTGTGAGGTTTTGTTGCGATAACAAAACCTGTAATCTGTCTCTCAGTTGTCCAAAATCCTGGTTGAGTGTGGTGGCTCACATCTGTAATCCCAGCACTTTAAGAAGCTGAGGTGGGCGGATCACATGAGGTCAGGAGTTTGAGATCAGCCTGGTCAACATGGTGAAACCCCATCTCTACTAAAAATACAAAAGTTAGCTACTAGGGAGGCTGAGGCGGGAGGATCACTTGATCACCCAGGAAGTTGAGGCTGCAGTGAGCTACCATCACGCCACTGAACTCCAGCCTGGGTGACAGAGCGAGACCTAGTCTCAAAAAACTAAAAAAGAATCACAGAGATAGAACACACTAGTCTCTCAGCATTTCTCACATAGTAAGCCTTCAAAACTGTGAATCAATGAACAAACGAACAAATGAATGAATGCTATGACTCTGGCTGACTTTACCAGCCTCTGACCTCCTCTTTGGCACAATCAACATGGCCACTACCCTTTAATTCTAGTCCAACCCTTTGTGATTTCAAGATCTCTCTCCCATCTCTTTCTCACAAAAGATAAATTCCTTTACAATGATCTATACATGGCTAGTAGTGTCTAATATTTTATACTTCAGAAAATGCTGGAGGCCAAAGGAACAAATCTGTAACGGTATTCCTGAGGGCATCACAGAGAGGTCTTTTCACTGACGTCAATCACATGATGGGTGTAACATCTAGCTGTTTAAATAATTAAAGTCAGCCGGGCGCGGTGGTTCACGCCTACAATCCAGCACTTCGGGAGATCGAGGCGGGCAGATCATGAGGTCAGGAGATTGAGATCATTCTGACCAACATGGTGAAACCCCATTTCTACTAAAATACAAAAAATTAGCCGGGCTTGGTGGTGTGCACCTGTAGTCCCAGCTACTCAGGAGGCTGAGGCAGGAGAATCGCTTGAACCCAGGAGGCAGAGGTTGCAGTGAGCTGAGATCGCGCCACTGCACTCCAGCCTGGGAGACAAGAGTGAGACTCAGTCTCCAAAAATAAATAAATAAATAAAGTCAATGCCCTTTCATTTAGCACCTGTAATACGCAGCACGTGTTACAATCTTGTTTGTTTGTTTGTCTGTCTGTTTGTTTGTTTGGAGGCAGAGTCTTACTCTACCACCCAGGCTGGAGTGCAGTGGAGTGATTTGGGCCTCCCAAAGTGCTAGGATTACAGGCATGAACCACTGTGCCCGGCCTACAATCCTTATTATTATTCTTGTTATTGCAACAAAACCTCACAACAAGCTGGAAAGGTAGGTACTGTTACCCCCACTTAAATATGAGAGAAGAGAAACTCAGAAAGATGACGTAACTCGCCCAAGGCTTCATGGATCCTGAATGACACAGTTAGGATTTGAACTTCATGAATCGAATCAAAGCCTATGCTCCCTTTCTTCCACTTATCCATTCATTTATCCAACCAACTTTTTTTTTAATAGGGTCTTGCTGTTTGACCCAGACTACAGTAGAACAGTGCCATTGCGGCTCACTATAGCCTGGAACTGTGCCATCTCCCAGGAGCCTGGAACTCCTGGCCTCCAGTGAACCTCTTGCGTCAGTCTTCCAAGTAGCTGGGAATACAGGCATGAGCCAC
>NW_012114411.1:986591-987724 GCF_000951035.1 Colobus angolensis palliatus | reverse complement strand
GGTCTCGATCTCCTGACCTCGTGATCCGCCCGTCTCGGCCTCCCAAAGTGCTGGGATTACAGGCTTGAGCCACCGCGCCCGGCCTAAAAAACATTTTCTTTATATCCTTATTCTATAAGCTTTTTCCTATTCTTTTAACTTTTTAATTGTGTTAAAAATTAAAACACGGCCGGGCTCGGTGGCTCACACCTGTAACCCCAGCACTTTGGGAGGCCGAAGCGGGCAGATCACTCGAGGTCGGGAGTTCGAGACCAGCCTGACCAACATGGAGAAACCCTGCCTCTACTAAAAATACAAAATGAGCCGGGCGTGATGGTGCATGCCTGTAATCCCAGCTATTCAGGAGATTGAGGCAGGACAATCGCTTGAACCCAGGAGGCAGAGGTTGTGGTGAGCCGAGATAGTGCCACTGCACTCCAGTCTGGGCAACAAGAGCAAAACTCTGTCTCAAAAAAAAAAAAATTAAAACACAAGTCCAAGGTGGGTGGATCACCTGAGGTCAGGAGTTTGAGATTAGCCTGGCTAACATGGTGAAACCCCATCTCTACTAAAATGCAAAAATTAGCCAGGCATGGTGGCACATGCCTGCAATCCCAGCTACTCGGGAGGCTGAGGCAGGAGAATCGCTTGAACCTGGGGAGGCGAAGGTGGCAGTGAGCCAAGATCATGCCACTGCACTCCAACCTGGGCAACAGAGTGAGACTCCGCCTCAAAAAAAGAAAACAAAGAACACAAACACACACATTAGCCTAGTTCGAAGCAGGATCAGGATCATCAACACCACTGTCTTCTGCCTCTGGAGATATCTTGTCCCACTGGTGGTCTTCAGGCACAGTATCAGGCATGGAGCTGTCATCTCCAATGATGATAATGCTTTCTGGATACTTCCTGGAGGACCTGCCTGAGGCTGTTCTACCACTGACTTTTTTTTTTTTAATAAGTAGAAGGAGTATACTCTAAAATAACAATAAAAAGCACAGCATAGCAAATACATAAACCAGTAACATAGTTGTTTATTTTATAATTATCAAGTATTAGGTACTGCACATAATTGTATGTGCTGGACTTTTGTGCAACTGGCAGCCAGTAACATAGTTGTTTATTATAATCATCAAGTATTAGGTACTGCACAT
>NW_012114411.1:977603-983682 GCF_000951035.1 Colobus angolensis palliatus | reverse complement strand
GGGTTTCACCATGTTGGCCAGGCTGGTCTCAAACTCCTGACCTCAAGTGATCGTCCTGCCTTGGCTTCCCAGGTAGCTCGGATTATAAGTGTGAGCCACTGTGCCCGGACACAAACATTTACTAAACACAAAGGTGTCCCGCCTGAGCAAGGCGCTGCCTGTGTGTGAGGCCTGCTCTGCTGGGGCCTGGGAAAGCCTCTAGGCGGCCGTAGCACAGGATAATCTTAAGTCAGGTCTTTGCAGCGAGACCCTGTGGGGATCAGAGGTGCCTGTTCTCTGCTCTCCACTCCCTGAATTGGTTCCCTGTCACCTACTTAGGGAGACGTGGCCTAGATCCCCAGCAAGCAGGGGGAAGGCAAGCAGAGGGGCAGGGGCACCAACTGCCCACAGCTCCCAACTCCCCAGGAGCCAGACACATCCTCAAAAGCTCCTTTCACACCCACAAAGTGAGTGACAAAGCAATGGAGAGATAATGGCTGAGGCCGCCCAACCTCCGGCACAGACCATATCTTCTCCGGTAACCACCACTATGCCGGGGCCCTGTCATGATGCTTCCTACTGGTCACAGTTCACATCCTTATAGATAACACAACAGGAAGATGACTTGGCCAAAGCCCAAGGCCTGGGGGTGATGGAGATAAACTGTGGGACCCGGGCAGGTCACGTCATCTCAATGCACCTGTTTCACAGCCCATAAAATGAGAGAGCTAATCTAGCTGATCATCTCAGTTACAAAGACCTCACCTTCTTTTTGTTTTTTTTCTGAGACCGTCTAGCTCTGTTGCCCAGGCTGGAGTGCAGTGGTGAGATCTCGGTTCATTGCAACCTCCACCTCCTGGGTTCAAGCGATTCTCCTGCCTCAGCCTCCCGAGTAGCTGGGATTACAGACCCCACCACCATGCCTGGCTAATTTTTGTATTTTTAGTAAAGATGGGGTTTCACCATGTTGGCCAGGCTGGTCTCGAACTTTTGACCTCAAGTGATCCACCCGCCTTGACCTCCCAAAGTGCTGGGATTATAGGCATGAACCACCACTTCCGGCCCCAAAGACCTCACCTTCTAAGCCAGGGGTCCACAGCGCCCAGGCCATGGGACCAGTACCAGTCCGTGGCCTGTTAGGAACTGGGCAGCAAGACAGGAGGTGAGCAGCCGGCAACCAAGCAAAGCTTCATCAGTATTTACAGACGCCACCATCACTTGCATTGCTGCCTGAGCTCCACCTCCCATTCAATCAGCAGTGGCATCAGACTCTCATCAGAACACAAGCCCTGCTGTGACCTGCGTGTGCCAGGGATCTAGACTGCACGCTCCTCATGAGAATCTAACGCCTGATGAGCCGTCACTGTCTCCCATCACCCCCAGGCAGGACCATCTAGTTGCAGGAAAACAAGCTCAGGCTCCCACTGCTTCTACATTATGGTGAGTTGTAGAATTGTTTCATTAGATATTACAATGTAATAATAATAGGAATAAAATGCACAATAAATGTAATACGCTTGAATCATCCTGAAACCATCCCCCTGCCCCTGGTCCATGGAAAAACTTCTTCCACGAAACTGATCCCTGGTGCCAAAAAGGTTGAGGACCACTGATCTAACCTCAAGAACTTCCAAAGACTGTGTTCTAAAGAGGGGTTGGCTTCAAGGTTTAGGGCATCTGCAGCTGAGCAGAAAGCAGGACTGTGCGTGTAACAGTGTTTATGTCACGAAGCAACTGAGAAGCTGGCTTCCTGTGTCTTACCCCAAGCAGGGAGAGTCAGCCATACTTGGATATGAATATTTTTTATCTCCTTTTTCTCACAAGTATAATTAGCTCTCTGGAAGTCTGTGAAGTCGGGTCTCATCTTGGCAACAGGATCTGTCCCACTGCTGATTCTGGGGATGTGTTTAGAAGTGGTCATGAGGATAGAGACGGTGACCATGAGAATAAGCCAAGCAAGGCCATCACCACCACTATCACTGCCCAGCTACACAAAGTACTGACACACTTCAAGTCTGACACATACTGTGCTCACAAAGACTCTATCTTATAAGGGATAAAGCTGCCCCTATATCCACAGCCAATGCACAGTGATTCAGGCACACCAGCTGGTAAAACACTGAAATACCTCCAGTGAGTACAGAACCACAGCTCCACCTCCACAGGTCCAGCCTCACCACTAATCTCTGGGGTCTCTCCCTGGATCTGCCACCCACCCCGCAGAATGACTGACTGCCAATCATCCAGCCAATGATTGACTCTTTTTTTTTTTTCTTTTTGTGACAGAGTCTCGCTCTGTCACCCAGGCTGGAGTGCAGTGGTGCGATCTCAGCTCACTGCAAGCTCCGCCTCCCGGGTTCACGCCATTCTCCTGCCTCAGCCTCCCAAGTAGCTGGGACTACAGGCGCCCGCCACCACACCTGGCTAATTTTTTTGTATTTTCAGTAGAGACGGGGTTTCACCGTGTTAACCAGGAAGGTCTCGATCTCCTGACCTCGTGATCCGCCCGCCTTGGCCTCCCAAAGTGCTGGGATTACAGGAGTGAGCCACTGCGCCCGGCCTTTTTTTTTTTTTAAGACAGAGTCTCGCTCTGTCACGTAGGCTGGAGGGCAGTGAGCAATCTCAGCTCACTATAACCCCCACCTCCCAGGTTCAAGCGATTCTCCTGCCTCAACCTCCCGAGTAGCTGGGATTGCAGGCATGCACTACCAGGCCTGGCTAATTTTTTTTCAATTTTTAGTAGACATGGGGTTTCACTATGTTGGCCAGGTTCATCTCAAACTCCTGTCCTCAAGTGATCCACCCACCTTGGTCTGCCAAAGTACTAGGATTACAGGTGTGAGCCACTGTGCCCGGCCCAACAACTGATTCTTACTGTCTCCTTTATATTCTTCCATATTTTTCAAATTCTCTACAAGGATGACACGATGCTGTTCTAATTTTAAGCTTTTCTTAAGGTACCAGTCACTTAAAAAGCGAAAATGAAAACAATACAACAACATTGAAATAGTGCCGGAGAAAATAAGACTATGAAACTTTGGGGTTTGTGTTGATAACTTTCAGATTCAAGATCAATGTACGACCCAGCTTCTACAGGAAGCCTGCCCAAAAGATACCAGCTAGGTTTCAAGAGATGAATGTGACAGTGATGCTGAGGAGAAGGAAACTTTTTTTTTTTTTTTTGAGACGGAGTCTCATTCTGTCACCCAGACTGGAGTACAAGGGCGCGATCTCTACTCACTACAACCTCTGGCTCCCAGGTTCCAGGGATTCTCCCATCTCAGCCTCCCGAGTAGCTGGGATTACAGGTGTGTGTCACCACACCCAGCTAATTTTTTTGTATTTTTAGTAGAGGCAGGGTTTCACCATGTTGGCCAGACTGGTCTCAAACTCCTGACTTCAAGTGATCGGCCCACCTCAGCCTCCCAAAGCGCTGGGATTACAGGTGTGAGACATCCCAGCCAGCCGAGAAGGAAACATTTTTAAAGCTATAATATTTAGGCCTGGCACATCACACATTCCTTCTCTCATTTGGGACCTATAAAGTCTATAACGTAAGCAGGTGTCATTATTCCCATTTGACAAATAAGGTCATCAGGACACAGAGCGGATAGGCCGGCTCAGTGGCTCATACCTGTAATCCCAGAACTTTGGGAGGCTGAGGTGGGTGGATCATTTGAGGTCAGGAATCCACGACCAGCCCAGCCAACATGGTGAAACCCCGTTTCTACTGAGCATACAAAATTAACCAGGCGTGGTAGTGTATACCTGCAGTCCCAGCTACGCAGGAGGCTGAAGCAGGAGAATCGCTTGAACCTGGGAGGCGGAGGCTGCAGAGTCAAGATCGCACCACTGAACTCCAGCCTGGGTGACAGTGAGACTCCGCCTCAAAACAAAAAAAGACTCAGGATAAAACCAAGATTCCATAGTTCTTAAATGGCAGAGCTGGGACTCAAACCCACACCTCCTGACCTCCGCTCCTTCAGTGGTATGCCGCAGCCACCTTCCAGCGACTCCTAGCTTAAATCAGGAATTTTGCAAGTAGGTTGTTAAACATGGGGAGCTTGGAATCGGACCAGGTGGGCATATTCACACCATAGAAATCAGCAAGTGCTACATATTAGAACAGCTATCCCACCAAGGCCGGTTATCAGCATACAACTGACTCCAATGGCCTCCTTCTCTTCCCAGACCATAACACATGCACACACAGAGGGTGAGGTTTAGCTTTTTTATATATCAGTCAGTATTTCTCTATCCCATCAGCTCCACTAACCAGCTTGTTAGCAGCCTGATAAAAAGAGAATGATGGCCAGGCGTGGTGGCTCAGGCCTGTAATCCCAGCACTTTGGGAGGCCGAGGCGGGCGGATCACCTGAGGTCAGAAGTTCAAGACCAGCCTGGCTAACATGATGAAACCCCATCTCTACTAAAAATACAAAAAATTAGCCAGGTGTGGTGGTGCGTGCCTGTAATCCCAGCTACTCGGGGGACCGAGGCAGGAGAATCGTTTAACCCAGAAGGTGGAGGTTGCAGTGAGCCAAGATTGTGCCACTGCACTCCAGCCTGGACAACAGAGTGAGTCTCCATCTCAAAAAAAAAATAAAGGGCACTGGAGTCAGGAGACTCCTAACTTTCCACGTGCCTCTTAGCAACCTCTTCACCAGAATCATTTAACCTCTCTGACCCTCCATGTCCTTCTCTGTTAAATGAGGTCACTAATTGCTGCTCACTCACTAACAGTCAGAAGGAATCATGGATGCAAAAACCACACTGCAAACTATAAAACACCAAGCAGCTATGGAATACAGTATGGCGGTTCCTCAAAAAATGAAACAGAGTGACCATCCAATCCAGCAATTCCACTTCTGGCCATATACCCAAAAGAACTGGAGGCACGGGCTCAGACATTTGTACACCCATGTTCACAGCAGAACAATTCACAACAGCCAAGAGGTGGAAGCAACCTGTGTCCATTAACACACGAATGAAAAAACAAAAATTAGCTGGGTGTGGCAGCGCACACCCGTGATACCAGCTACTGGGGAGGCTGAGGCAGGAGGATCACTTGAACCTGGGAGGTGGAGGCTGCAGTGAGCCAAGATCGTGCCACTGCACTCCAGCCTGGGCGACAGAGCGAAACTCTGTCTTAAAAAAAAGAAAAAGAAAAAACTTAGGAAACAAAAACTATGTCTGAACTGAATATACACAGCCTTTTTCGTCAGTATCCTCTAAAGAATACAGTGTAACAACTATTTACATAATATTTACATTGTATTGGGTATTACAAGTAATCTAGAGATGACCTAAAGTACATGAGAGAGGAGGCCAAGGAGGGCAGATCACCAGAGGCCAGGAGTTCGAGACCAGCCTGGCCAATGTGGTGAAACCCCATCTGTACTAAAATACAAAAATTAGCCAGGCATGGTGGTGGGCACCTGTAATCCCAGCTGCTTGGAAGGTTGAGGCAGGAGAATTGCTGAAACCTGAGATGGGGAGGTTGCAGCGAGCCGAGATTGTACCATTGCACTCCAGTCAGGTCCAACAAAGCAAGACTCCGTCTCAAAAACAAAACAAAACAAAACAGAAAAACAGGCCGGGTGCGGCGGTTCACGCCTGTAATCCTGGCACTTTGGGAGGCCGAGGTGGGTGGATCACGTGAGGTCAACAGTTCAAGACCAGCTTGACCAATATGGTGAAACCGTCTTCACTAAAAATACAAAAATTAGCTGGATGTGCTGGCGTGCACCTGAAGTCCCAGCTACTTGGGAGGCTGAGACAGGAGAATTGCCTGTACCCAGGAGGAAGAGGCTGCGGTGAGCCAAAATCACACCACTGCACTCTAGCCTCGGTGACAGAGTGAGACCCTATCTCAAAAAAACAAAAAAAAAAAAGGCCAGGTGCGGGGTGGCTCACGCCTGTAATCACAGCAATTTGGGAGGCCAAGGTGGGTGCATCACAAGGTCAGGAGGTCGAGACCACCCTGGCTAATACAGTGAAACCCCGTCTCTACTAAAAATGCAAAAAATTAGCCAGGCGTGGTGGCGGCGCCTGTAGTCCCAGCTACTCTGGAGGCTGAGGCAGGAGAATGGTGTGAATCC
>NW_012114411.1:972590-977553 GCF_000951035.1 Colobus angolensis palliatus | reverse complement strand
CAAAAAATTAGCCAGGCGTGGTGGCGGCGCCTGTAGTCCCAGCTACTCTGGAGGCTGAGGCAGGAGAATGGTGTGAATCCGGGAGGCAGAGCTTGCAGTGAGTCGAGATTGCACCACTGCACTCCAGCCTGGGCGACAGAGCGAGGCTCCGTCTCAAACAAAAAAAAAAAAACAACAAAAAACAAAAAGTACATGGGAGGATGTGCAAAATTTATATGCAAATACTACACCATTTTATATCAGACACTAGAGTACCGTAAAATGTTGTGATCCGCGGCAGGGTGATTCTGCAAACAGTCCCCAGGAGATACCAAGGGATGACTGTATCACATGATTCTACTTCTATGTGGTACCTAAAGTAGCCAAATTCATTGAGACAGATGGTGGAAAGGTGTGTATCAGAGGGTCAGGGAGGAGGGAATGGGGAGTCAGTGTTTCACAGGTGGAGTAGAGGTTCAATGTGGGAAGAGGAAAGGGTTCTGGAGATGGACGGTGGCGATGGTTGGTCAATGCTGTAATGTACTAATGCCACAGAACTGCACACTTCAAAATGGTTACGATGGCAAGTTTTATACTATGTATTTTTTAACTACAATTTGTTTTGTTTTGCTTTGTTTTTTGTTTTAAAGAGTGGAGAGTTTAATAGGCAAGAAAGAAGGGGGAAGAAAGAAAGCAGCAGCTTCCCTGCACAGAGACAGAGGGAGGGGGGCTCCAAAGCCAGGAGATGGAGCCCCACACTTAGGTAATATTAGTCAGCTATATTCGATGGCTGGAGGAGATGTTCAACCACAATTTTTAAAAAACAGTCAAATAGGCTAGGCACGGTGGCTCACGCCTGTAATCCCAGCACTTTGGGAGGCCGAGGCGGGTAGGTCATTTGAGGTCAGGAGATCAAGACCAGCCTGGCCAACATGGTGAAACCCCGTCTCTACTAAAAGTATAAAAATTAGCTGGGCGTGGTGGCAGGCGCCTGTCATCCCATATACTCGGGAGGCTGAGGCACGAGAGTAGTGTGAAACGAGAGTAGTGTGAACCCGGGAGGCAGAGATTGCAGTGAGCCGAGATCGCACCACTGTACTCCTGCCTGGGCAGCAGAGCAAGACTCCATCTCAAAAAAAAAAAAAACAGTCAAATAGGAAGTCCTGTTATTATATTGAATTTATATCCATTTGTCAAATAAGCTGAAAGGGCCACAGAAAGCCAACATTGTCTGTCCATCATGACTAGGGCCCCAAACTCCATTTTTACTGACCATGCTAACACACACCCAAAACATCCAAGGAGCATAATTCTTGTACGTTATTGCCAAATACAGGCTGTCCCCAACTTATACGCAAAATCCATTCCAAGAGATCACTGAAAGCTTCTTGTTATTGTTGTTTTGAGGCGTATTTTCTTACAGAAGTGGAATTTTTCACGGTGACCTGGATCCTATTCCGACCTAAAGAAGCCCTGGCATCCATGGCAGAGCTGTGACAGTATCTGCAGGCCCGGCCTGGCCCTGGAAGAAAGGAAGATCGGAAGAGGCAGCGACACAGCAGCCTCCCTTTCCAGAGCCCAGGGCAGTTCAGGACCCAATTTGGCAACAGTTGATGTAGGCTGGCTTGCGGGTCCTTTTCCCCAAAGCCCCAGTTCATCATTCCCACCTTGCCTCACTTGGCCCTCAGCTCCCCAGTTTGCGACCCACGTGAGCCTCCAGGAAGGAAATTACTTCTTCCTTCTGCCTCCCATTCAAATGCTAATCAAGTGTTGAGAAAAAGTTCTTTCCTTAAAATCACTTACATAGTAAATGACTGGCAGCCTCTCAACCTATTTCGAGGTATTTATATCTTCTCAAGTTTTAAGGCAAATTTGAAGCAGTCTTTTTTCAAGGTTAAGGAAGTATTAGCCCATAAATGGGAGGACATTTGGGGGCAGGGGACGCTGGCCGGCTGGTCACTCCGATACCTCCTAGCTTCGTACAGCTTCTCTTCTCTCCATCCACAAATTTTCCAAAGCTACAAAGGTTTAGGGTTTTTCTTTTTCACAACACTTTGGACCTTGTACGAAGGGACAGGGTTGTGTGGGGAAGGCAGGCAAGACTGCCACTTGAACAACAGAAATTGTCTGAGGTTTTAACATGATACCTTTAGGATTCCATTTACGGCACCAAATCCAATTTATTGTAAAACCAATTTCAGTGATCTGTGTTGTGGTCATGAAAGACAGAGAAAGGTCCTCTCAACAACTAGAAATATTGACTACTTTCAGTTGGAGGAGCTTTCTCTTTCTCCGCTCAGCCTGTGATAAAAGCACCAATAAATCAAGATCGCGGACATTGTCTGGCTGCCACAGGGACCAAAATGGACAGGTCAAGAGGAGAAATCATGGTTGATTTGGAAATTAGCTCCCCAAGTGTTACACTAACATCCTGTGACCTGGGACATTTAAAGCTTTTGAGATCTTCTCCCACCTCCCATGCAAAAATCCCCCCAAAACATATTTTAAATCAATGGTTACTTATGCTTATGTGGTATATACACACGTATGCTGCCATTTTTAAATACTCCAGCATTAAAACAAATTCAGTACCTCTAGGTTTTAAACCACGAAACTCCATGATGGTTAGACACCGTAAGGAAGTTCCTCGAGTCATCAAATCAAAACATGAGTTTCCGTAAGAAACAAAGCAGAAAGACTGAAGCAATTTTCCAAAAGAAAAGTATGTTGAATCAAAGAGAACCCACGGGCTGCCTGCAGACCTCCATGCAGTGAGAAGCGACTCTTCCCCAGGCTGATGGAGAGAGGGACAGACTTTTTAAAAACCAGCTAAGGGTGCAGGGAGAGGTGCAGAAAAAAAAAAAAAAAAAGCCGAGAAGCTACCCAGAGGGAGGGCTGAGCCTGGGACACACAGCTAACTAGGTCACTCCAGCACCGAGCTGGCCAGAGGATGTTTCAGGCAGTCTTTTGCTTAATGCTAGCATTACATGAACTAATCACCCCTGTTGGGAGCAAATGTTGAATGGCTCAGCGGGCCTTCCAAATCTGTGGAAACGGCCTCCGAGGAGCAGGGACAAATGACAGAGCAGGCATTGACTGCGCACACACCCACGTGCCACACACGGCTCTCAGTGGTTCGCGTGCATCCTCACTTCATCTTCACAAGCCTCACATTAGGTCCAAGTGTTATCCTGTTTGACAGATGAGGACATGAGGCTCAGAATGGTAAAATAATTGGCCCAAAGCCATAGAGCTAGGAAGCTGTGGACCCAGGATTTCCACCCATATCCGTGTAACCTCCGAGCCTACGTTGTTAGCTACTCACTGTACCGGGAAGAACAACTGTGGATCGTTCTTCCCTGGCTGACTGAAGAATTGTTTATAATTTCTGAAACCATAAATTTTGGGGGAGGGTTAATATGCACCATCTTGCCTATTTGCAACAAGAGCTTCCAAAAGTCAATTTCCAACAGATACTGACCTGTTCTTTCCCACTGGAACCGGCCCCAAATGTCCAAGGGAAGCCAACCTCAGCTGCTGGAGGCAACTACAGCTTGATGACAGTTACTGTATATTCAATCCCAGCTATGTGCCAGGTACCTCACACACATCACTGAATCCTTACAACAATCCCACCAGGCAGCAGCTCCTATCTCCCTCTTCAACTCAGAGAGATTGAGGAATCGATCCAGAGGCATTCCGTTATGAATGCCTGCACCAGAACCACCTTTCTATTACGTTCCACTGCCTCCCCTACTTGGCCTCAGCAAACATACCCGATGAAAGGTTTGGTTTCAAGGTTCAGTGTTAACCAGGAGACAGAATCCCCCATTTCTTTTTTCTTTTATTTTTTGAGACAGAGTCTCACTCTGTCGCCCAGGCTGGAGTGTAGTGGCACAATCTCAGCTCGCAGCAACCTCAAGCGTTTCTCATGCCTCAGCCTCCCGAGTAGCTGGGATTACAGGCATGCAACACCATGCCAGCTAATTTTTGTGTTTTTAGTAGAGACGGGGGTTTTACCATGTTGGTCAGGCTGGTCTCGAACTCCTGACCTCAGGTGATCCACCCATCTCAGCCTCCCAAAGTGCTATGATTACAGGCATGAGCCACTGCACCTGGTCCCCCATTTCTTTTTTCTTTTTTTTCTCTGCGGGGACACGGTCTCTCTCTGTCACCCGGGCTGGAGTGTAGTGGTTCCATCATAGCTCACTGCAGCATCAAGTGATCCTTCTGCCTCAGTCTCCCAAAGTGCTGGGATTACAGTTGTGAGCCAGCACTCCAGGCTGGAATCTCTCCACTTCTAAGTCCCGCTGAAAGATTTGGAAAAACAGCACAAGACATGGAGAACTGACAGCTGAAGATATAAAATGAACTTGGTCTGTGGCGTAATGAACGTCTTGACCTATGGCATGTATTTGGAGGTTACCTTTGATCTAACTGGAGCCTGAATAATCAATACACTGCATAATAAACCAAAAAGAAAAAGAAAAGAAAATCAAGTGAGATCTAATAAAAAACTATCCCAAACAAAAAGAGATCTCCCTCACCACAGAAAGTCAAAGGGGCATAGAGAACATGAACCGAGATCAGGCTGGAATCTTTTCCGGAGTCCATGTGCCCTCCTGAACTAAATAAGCACGGAATTGACCATCTTGCACCAGGAAAATAACTTGGGTCTGCTGACTCGGGCACCAGCTTCATGGTGGCCGCCTATAAGCAGTTCCTTCATTAATTAAAGAAACATAATGGCCAAGCGGAGTGGCTCATGCCTGTAATCCCACCACTTTGTGAGGCTGAGGCGAGCAGATCACTTGGCGTCAGGAAATCTAGACCAGCCTGGGCGACATGTTGAAACATCACCTCTACCAAAAATATAAAAATTAGCCGGGCGTGGTGGCATGCACCTGTAATCCCAACTACTCGGGAGACTGAGGCAGGAGAATCGCTTGAACCCAGGAGGCGGAGGTTGCAGTGAGCCAAGATC
>NW_012114411.1:968905-972540 GCF_000951035.1 Colobus angolensis palliatus | reverse complement strand
TCTCCTCAGTGCCTAGAATATAGCAGGTGTTCAACCGATATTTTTAAATGTATGAGAGGCTGAATTTATATCACGCCTCAAAACAAGAGGACTGGGGAATCCAAATGTCTAAGGAAGACTGCAGCGGGGATACCCTCGGGGAGAAGTCTAGGGGCTTCCCGCCCCTCCTTTTTTCTCAGTAATGTTCTTCCTAATGCTTCTCATGGACTCTCAAATTTTGAGTAACCCCAGAAAAACGACTATGAAATCCACCAGTCAAATATATAAACCACCTTGAGTGTCTATGCGTTATCTCCCCCACCATACACACACACACACACACACACACCAAAAAAGAAAAGTTGAGTCTGTTTTCCATCTGGACTTTCAGACAAACTAATCATCTGTATCCTTAATAGGTGTATTTATTGGGCAGTTTCAGAATAAGTAGCATGGTATGAGATGAGTGGGAAAAGATGGTGCTTGACACATGGAAGTTTCTATTTACAGTCTTCCTAAAACAGCACCCAGCAGGCACTCACTTAATGAAAAAGGAGACACACTGCTATTGACACGAAGTGGGATCAGGGTGCTGGTCCTGAGCTCTTATTGTGCTACTAGTACGGTCACAAAAATGTCCCTCCAGAGCCAAGTGCAGTGGCATCTGCCTGTCACCCCAGCACTTTGGGAGGCCAAAGTGGGAGGATCACTTGAGGCCAGGAGTTTGAGACCAGCCTGGGCAACACGGCAAGACTCTGTCTCTACAAAAAATAAAAAAATTAGCCAGGCGTGGTGGTGCACACCTACAGTCCTAGCTACTCGGGAGGTTCAGGAAGGAGAATCACTTGAGCCCAGGAGTTTGACGCTGCAGTGAGCTATGATCGCACCACTGCACTCCAGCCTGAGTGACAGAGCACGGTTCTGTCTTTAAAAAAAAAAAAAAAATTTCCTCCAAACAGAAATGCCCTGCACCTAGCCACACAAGGAAAGCCCCCAGGTATCAAAAGCAAGTGCCCTCCTTACACAGGGACCCACAAAATCTTAGGGTTGCAAGGGTACTTGAAAATTTTCTCATGGGCCGAGCGCGGTGGCTGACGTCTGTAATCCCAGCACTTTGGGAGGCCGAGGCAGGCGGATCACGAGGTCAGGAGATCAAGACCGTCTTGGCCAACATAGTGAAATCCCATCTCTACTAAAAAACATAAAAAATTAGCCAGGTGTGCTGGCGCGTGCCTGTAATCCCAGCTACTTGGGAGGCTGAGGCAGGGGAATCACTTGAACCTGGGAGGCAGAGGTTGCAGTGAGCTGAGATCGCGCCACTGCACTCCAGCCTGGGCAACAGAGTGAGACTCCGTCTCAAAACAAAAATAAAAATAAAAATAAATTAAAATAAAATTAGTTGGGCATAGTGGTGTGCGCCTGTAGTTGCAGTTACTCAGGAGGCTGAGGTGGGAGGATCACGTGCGCCCACAAATTCAAGGCTGCAGTGAGTTACGATCACATCACTACACTCCAGCCTGGGAGACACAGCAAGACCTTGTTTAAAAATAAAATAAAATAAAATAAAATAAAATAAAATAAAATAAAATAAAATAATCCACACACACAAAATATAAAACATCCTGTCAAAGAAAAGGAGTAGTAAGAGTTCTCACATTTATTATATTTCTCACTGAAAGCGTTTGGGCTTTGAATTCCCAAGTCAACTTGGACAGTTAGAGGTTAAAGGCCCACCTGTCAAAGTGATCTAGCTCTTTTTTTCTTTTTCTTTTTCTTTTTTTTTTTTTTTTTGAGACAAAAGTTTTGCTCTTGTTGCTCAAACTAGAGTGCAATGGCGCAATCTCAGCTCAACACAACCTCCACCTCCCAGCTTCAAGCGATTCTCATGCCTCAATCTCCCGAGTAGCCGGGATTACAGGCATGCGCCATCACACCCGGCTAATTTTTCTATCATTACTAGAGACGGGGTTTCTCCATGTTGGTCAAGCTGGTCTTGAACTCCCGACCTCAGGTGATCCACCCACCTCAGCCTCCCAAAGCACTGGGATTACAGGCGTGAGCCACCCCGCTGGTCTGATCTAGCTCTTCCTATTGATAATTCTAAAGGCACAAAACAGCACTTTCACAGAATTAAGCAGCTCTTTCCTCTGCTAACATTTCCAGCCTATCACAGGCGTTTCCTACTGTGACAAAAGAGGAGGTGCCTCGAAGTCCCTCCGAGAATTTCATCTTCAAATTCAGAATCCCTCCCCGGGGGAGCCGAGAAGCCCAAGGCTGTGAGCTTGCCCCTGTAAACTGTTTCCAGAGTCTCCCAACACAAGGGCACCCACAATGGGCCGACAGAGCAGGTGCTCCGAGAAATCTTGGTGAAACCGAACAAAACCACCAAATGAACTGTTCTTCCAACCCCAAGTCCTTGGGGAATCTCACATCCCACATCCAGTCTACCAGCAATTCCTACCAGGTCCACCTTTAAAACACATCTGGAATCCAGCTGGGCGCGGTGGCTCACGCCTGTAATCCCAGCACTTTGGGAGGTGGAGGCGGGCGGATCACAAGGTCAGGAGATCGAGACCTTCCTGGCCAACATGGTGAAACCTCATCTCTACTAAAAAAATACAAAAATTAGCTGGGCGTGGTGGTGCACACCTGTAATCCCCGCTACAGGAGGCTGAGGCAGGAGAATTGCTTGAACCCGGGAGGCAGAGATTGCAGTGAGCCAAGATCTCACCCACTGCACTCCACTGCCCGACTAACTTTATTTTATTTTATTTTATTTTTTATTTTTTATTTTTTTTTATTTTTTATTTTTTATTTTTTTTGAGACGGAGTCTTGCTCGGTCGCCCAGGCTGGAGTGCAGTGGTGCGATCTCGGCTCACTACAAGCTCCACCTCCCAGGTTCATGCCATTCTCCTGCCTCAGCCTCCTGAGTAGCTGGGACTCCAGCCTGGGCGAGACTCTGGCCCAAAAAAAAAACACACAACACATCCAGAATCCAATCACTTCTCCTCACCTCCATGCTGCTTCCCAATTCTAAACACCATTACCTCTCAGCTGGATCACTGCAAGAGCCTAACGGATCTCCCCACCTCTGCCCTTGAACCCCAACCCTCTGGTCCCAACAGTCACCCCAGGGATCATTAAAAGCATAAATCAGACCAAGTCACTCCTCTGCTCAAAACCCTCCAAGGTTCTCCATTTCTCTTAGAGCTAAAGCCAAAGTCTTCACTGCAGCCTATGAGGCCCTTGTCAACCTGCCCTCCCACACCCCCAGCCCGTCCTCGCCCTCCCCCCATCTCTCTCTCACCTTAGCTCCCCTTACTCCTCCCCCCTTGACCACATGGCCTCCTGGAAGCCACTGGGCCTCAAAAATGCCAGGCATGGCCAGGCACGGTGGCTCACACCTATAATCGCAGTATTTTGGGAGGCTGAGGTGGGAGGATTGCTTGAGCTCAGGAGTTAGAGACAAGCCTGAGCAACAAGGCAAGATCCTATCTCTACAAAAATAAAAAATATCAGCCAGGTGTGGTGATTCACGCCTGTAATACCAGCTACTCGGGAGGCTGAGGCAGGAGGATCGCTGGAACCCAGGAAGTTGAGGCTGCAGTGAGCTATAATCATGCCACTACACTCTGACCTGGTGAGGCACTGAGAC
>NW_012114411.1:960114-964556 GCF_000951035.1 Colobus angolensis palliatus | reverse complement strand
TGTAATCCCAGCTACTTGGGAGGCTGAGGCAGGGGAATCACTTGAACCTGGGAGGCAGAGGTTGCAGTGAGCTGAGATCGCGCCACTGCACTCCATCCTGGCGACAGAGCAAGACTCCGTCTCAAAAAAAAAAAAAAAAAAAAAAACAGAAAGCAAGAGAAAATTATCTCATGTTCCCTGTTCCCCACCCCTAACCTGCCTTGATTTTATAGATGAAGAAACTGAGACAGGGAGAAGGTAATGTAGGTCAATGTCCAAGCAGCGTACAGGCCACAAAACCCTTCATGGCTGAACCAGACCTAAAACCCAGTCTCAAATCCTCCACGATGCCCTGTCCAGCCATCTACAGACAGGAATGACTTCGATTTCAAATGCTCAGCCTATACGAAAAACATCTATTCATACCCCATGGAGATGAAGATCCATTTTCTAGGGCATGCCATGTTCTGCACCCCAGGGGAAATGAGGTTTGTTGGGAGATTCATTTTGTAACGTGCCAAGTACCCAGGCCTTTCCATTCACATGCATTTCACAGCCTGGAAATTGCAGAAGTGACTTCCATGAGTCTGGGGTGCTTCCTAGACACCACACCGAAGCTTTTCTCCCATCCATATACTTCTCTGAATACTATTTTAGGGTTTTTTTTTATTTTTTGCTTCAGTAGTCACTGAAAGCTACAATAGAGATGGCCTGAACAGCCTTGGCAAATACACCAACAGAAGTAAGTACCCCACCTAATTGGCCATTACATAACATTTATTTGCTTTCATAGTGTGCCCAGGGTCTGAAAACATGTTGATTAATAGACAATAATTAAGTCTCACCACCTTATTCAGAAATATGATTATGTTCTGGGATTCCCTTTTGTAGGAGGCTGCACTGAAGCAACACAGGTTGAAAGGTTTCTCCCTGAGACCCGACTCAGAGGTGCATCAGACAACCCAGGCCAGACCACAAAGTCCAGTCCTTTCTCTTATGCTGCTCTTTGCTTCCTCAATCTCATTTTCCACCCTCCTGGGCCAACTTTCAATCCCATTCGGCCCCCACTCTCCAGCAAGGTCCCTCTAACCACACAGACTAACTGCCTTGACCCCTTAGCTTCCAACAGTAAATGCTTGGCTCCATGAGGTGAGACACCTGGATAAGGCAGTGGATATCAGACTACAAAGTGTGGCAAAGTGAGTGCTCCTCCAGCCTTTGCAATGCTTTATTTTAAAAATGCATGTGAACACTGTGAGCTGACAGACCTGCTTCTTGCAAGGCTTTCCTGCCTTTGTATCTTAAAGACGTACGGAGAAAGTGGGGCAAACAAAGTGACTGGAACCGTGGCATACTTTGGAAATGAATGCCAGTGGTTAATTGTTGATGCCTTTCATTTCTGTTAGATTTCATTCAAAACAAGAGAAGGGATCAGACTCAAAATCCACACTGAAGGGAGGAGAAGTCAACTCCACATTAAGACTCAGGCCAGGGTCACCAGGGTGGAGCAGGCATCTCGAACTGGGGACCACTTCTATAAAGTACACAGAGGCAGCCAGGCGCAGTGGCTCACACCTGTAATCCCAACACTTTGGGAGGCCGAGGCAGGTGGATCACGAGGTCAGGAGATCGAGACCATCCTAGCTAATACGGCAAAACCCCATCTCTACTAAAAATACAAAAAAAAATTAGCTGGGCGTGGTGGCGGGCGCCTGTAGTCCCAGCTACTCGGGAAGCTGAGGCAGGAGAATAGTGTAAACCCGGGAAGCAGAGCTTGCAGTGAGCTGAGGTCGTGCCACTGCATTCCAGTCTGGGCAACCAACTCCTTCTCAAAAAAACGAAAAAAAAAAGAAAGTCCACAGAGGCAAAAGGTTGACAATCCAAAACTCTGAAATGCTTCCAAGTTTAGATAACATTATGCTATCATTATTGCCGTCATTATGTTTTCTTATTTATTTATTTATTTTTTTTTGAGACCGAGTCTCGCTCTGTAGCCCAGGCTGGAGGGCAGTGGCGTCATCTCAGCTCACTGAAACCTCTGCCTCCCAGGTTCAAGCGATTCTCCTGCCTCAGTCTCCCGAGTAGCAGGAATTATAGGCATGCACCATCACACCCGCCTAATTTTTGTATTGTTAGTAGCGACAGGGTTTTACCATGTTGGCCAGGCTCATCTCAAACTCCTAACTTCAAGTGATCAGCTCGCCTTAGCCACCCAAAGTTCTGGGATTACAGGTGTGAGCCACCACGCCCAGCCCAATATGTTTTCTTTATGTTAATATTAAAGTTCGTGTTCCAAATACTAAAGTTAAGTCAAATTATTTACTAAACATTTGCCATTACAATATCTACAAAGTGTGTCAACCCTGTATGGATAATCAAAAGTTGCTCTGCCTATCTGTTCACAGATACCAGCTCCGCCACTTAATAGCTAGCTAAGGTGTAGCAGTTCACATAATATCTCTGCCACCTTAGTTTTCTCATCTGCAAATTGGGTATAATGGTAAATACCTACTTCATAAGGTTACTCTGAAATTTAAATGAGTTAATACACATAAGGCATGTAAAATAAGACCTGATCTTGGGTATACATTTCAGAATACCATCTATGATTACCATGATTATTATGTAGAGTAAAAACATCTTGATCATCGCACTGTTTCTCTATTATTCTTCTAGGTCCCCTGCCGGCGCTACAGTGGGAAGCTCCTTTGCAAAGAATTTCATCCCAGGCAGAAGGGAATGCTTTGGGACCCTAAGAGGGACCCGTTCCCAAAGCTCACAGGGAACATGGCTGGAGTCCAAGAGGCTGTTCTGCCAGAGATGCACTCTGGCACCAGAAGGCAAATCCCCATTTTTCCCCAAGGTTTGGAAAGCACCCGCAGTCATCTCCAAACGCCGTGCTCCAGCAGGAGCCACAGCTCGGAGCCTCAGCAGCCCCGCCACTGCAGAGGTGCAGCTGCAGGAGTCAGTCAGGGGACAGGGCATCAGTCACCCGGAGGCTACAGGCAAGAAGCCAGTGTGGGTGGGCTCGGGTGGGAACAAGCCACGCACAGGAAGGCATTCACACAGGGTGGGTCCCCACACTCTCCCAATCCCCTCATCGGCGGCCACAGCGCGGGTCCTGGATGACAAGCAAAGGCCACGCTTTCTTGTCTCTCAGTAACTTGAGCATCTCAGAATCACAACCCCAAACCCGAATAAACCTCAGTGGCAATTTTCAAAAGTTTTGACCCAAACTAACCCCTTACCTGGCTGCACTGAGAGGCAACCCCAAACCCCTATTTATTAAAAAGCTACATCTTTTTCTGTTTTCATTCCAACAAAGGTAGCAAATAGGTGACCTCCCTGAAAGGGAACAACCACAGCAGGGAGACCCCACTCTAATCGTCAGCGTGCACCTTCCCGGGAATCAGAAGCAGGGCTGGGAACGCCACCCTCACAACTTCACTCCAGGGGACCTCCTGCAGATCTGCGTGGGGGTGAGGGGAAATGACTGAGCAGCAGCGGACCCCGAGCCTGGAGGTGAAGACAATCTGGGTAACGTGGTGCTGGAAAAAACAAACCAAGCACAAAAACAAGCACACGCAAAAAAAGGAGGAATGAAAGAAAGAGCACCCAACAACGCACTGATTTCTCCCATGAAATAGCTCCTCTTTCTCTTCCCAGCCTAATCAACACCTCCATGAACCCCTGCAAAATGTGCACTTCAGACTGCACACTTGTGCGTGAATACACATACACTGGCCGATACTGATGCACAACAAATACTGATCGTATGAGGGAAGAAAATAACTTTAACTTCAGACTCATTCGGCAGATCCTGATTCTCTTTCACTATCAGCCTCCCCACCTATTTTGAGCTGCTCCAAAACAAAACAAACAAGACCCAACTCCTGGGCAGAAAGGGAACAGCAGCTGAGCTGAGCAGCACACGCTTGGAGCGTTCCTGCCATCGACTTCGGATTATTTCTGCTTTCTTGAGACGCAGCCATCAGCATGGGACTAGATGCAACCCGGAGAGCACCGCCCGCGCAGCGACGCGCACAGACCCTCCCTTGGAGACGCGCTCCCCGGCGCGTGCGGCCGAGCCCGCGTGAAATGCACAGACCCTCAGGTGAGGCTCTGCCCACGTGTGACCCTGAGCACTGCGAAGCCCTTCCCTTCCATCCTCGCATGGCCACCCAAAGTCTTGCCTACACCTAGTACGTGCAGCTGCCAGTTCCATAGGAATACATGATGTAAAGACAGATATGGGAATGACTGGAGGCTGATCTTCTCGTGACCACGTCTCGCCAACGCGGTGCGCCCATGCACACGGCGACTAAACGCACACAGCCGGTAAACAGCCATCCCCACCATGCTCAGCCCACAGTCACGCGTGGGGAGAAGGCAGCGGAGAGGGCGGCGGTGGCAGGGGAAGTGGGAAGTCGCGCGCCCGCGTGGGCTGCTCCCTGACAGCCCGG
>NW_012114411.1:957211-958974 GCF_000951035.1 Colobus angolensis palliatus | reverse complement strand
GAGCTCATTCGCATTGCACCAAATCGGTTTCACGCCAGTTTCGGGACGGACCCGCGAGGAGCAAGCCGGGGAGCCTCTGGGCGGGCACGCGCAGGACGCGCCAGCAGCTGCCTCGTGGTCCCTTTGCTAGCAAAACTCCCGGGAATGTTTGGCCGCCGTGTGGGCGCTCTGGTGCTGGGCTGGAGCGGCCGGCAGGCCTGGCCGGCCTGGCTGCCCTGGCTCACGCTTGGCCCCTTCTGGCATCTCCCTCTCCTCCTAGAGACTCAGTAGAAAGAAGTGATCGTCTGTCCCTCAGTCCCCTCGAAGGAGGGGCCCACCCGCGGCTGGCTTAGTAGGGTGTCCGGGTGGTGGGGCAGGCACCTGCTTTCCTATGGACTGCCAAAACCCAGAGAATTCCCTCCGGACTCCCATCTCCCAGCTGTACTTTGGCCTGCCCACCCCACTCCTAGTGTCCACCTGTCAGAGGGCAGCCCACGTGCTCCAGTTCCCTGGTCCCCAACCTGCAGGGCGACCTCTTGATCGGAAAATTTTAGATATCAACACTTCCCCTCCCTCGGGGCCCCTCGTCGTAGTTGGGTAAACAACTCTGTCTCTTGATTGGGGACACCTGTCCCATTTTCCCAGGACTGTTCCAATTTCACTGTAAAAGGAAAAAAAAAAAAAAAGTGCTCCCGGAATAGGAAACTTCATCCAGCATCTTCTCCCTAGTTCTGACTTTGGCTGGAGTGGAGGCAGCCCAGCTGCTCTCCCTCAGCCCCTACCCTGACCCTAAAGAGGTCAGACCACACCCTGGCATCCCCATTCCTAGGACCTCAATGCTGGTTTCCGTCTTTCAAAGACGGTTAGCTTAAGGTTCTCCAAACTGAGAAGAGCAAATAGAGGATTTACTTGTGGGTTAGATATAGAATAAATCCACAAACCCAATTTCCAAGAGGGATGGGTGAGAGTAATTACTAAGGAACCTCTCTTATACTTGAGGCACATTACCAAAGTCTAAGGCAAACAGCATCCCCTCCAATAAAAAATATATTTGAAAAACTATCGTGTATTTTACTTGTGCCAAAGGTTAGATAATACATACAATGGGAACCAGGGCATAAGTCAACTAAGATCCCAGCTGACACTTATCCCATGCTCCACCATCAGCATCTTCTTGTCCTTTCTTTCTCCTTCCCTTCCTCCCACTCTGTTTTCTTCTCCTCCTTTCCTATCTGGTTCTCTCCTATGTTGCCCTTGCTCCCTGGCCTCAGGAACAGCCTCCAGAGCTCATGAAAACAATTCTCATTCTCAGCTTTTATCCCCACAGCTAAAGAAGCGCTGATTCTCTGCTACTAGGCCATAAAAAAGAATGAAATCATGTCTTCTGCAGCAACGTGGTGGGAACTGAAGGCCATTATCTTAGGTGAAAGAACTCAGAAACAGAAAGTCAAATACCACATGTTCTCACTTAGAAGTGAGAGCTAAGGCCAGCGTGGTGGCTCACGCCTGTAATCCCAGCACTTTGGGAGGCCTAGGCCAGTGGATCACTTGAGGTCAGGAGTTCAAGACCAGTCTGGCCAACATGGTGAAATCCTGTCTCTACAAAAAATACAAAAATTAGCCAGGCATGGTGGCGCGTGCCTGTAGTCCCAGCTACTTGGGAGGCTGAGGCAGGGGAATCACTTGAACCTGGGAGGCAGAGGTTGCAGTGAGCTGAGATCGCGCCACTGCACTCCATCCTGGCGACAGAGCAAGACTCCGTCTCAAAAAAAAAAAAAAAAAAA
>NW_012114411.1:955374-956606 GCF_000951035.1 Colobus angolensis palliatus | reverse complement strand
ACCACATGTTCTCACTTAGAAGTGAGAGCTAAGGCCAGCGTGGTGGCTCACGCCTGTAATCCCAGCACTTTGGGAGGCCTAGGCCAGTGGATCACACGAGGTCAGGAGTTCAAGACCAGTCTGGCCAACATGGTGAAACTCCACTAAAAACAAAAATTAGCCGGGCATGGTGGCACATGGCTGTCATCCCAGCTACTCGGGAGGCTGAGGCAGCAGAATCGCAGTAACCTAGAAGGTTGCAGTGAGCCGAGACTGCACCATTGCACTCCAGCCTGGAGACAGAACAAGATTCCATCCCGAAAAAAAAAGAAGTGGGAGCTAAATAATGTGAACATGTGGACAGAGAGTGTGGAATGATGACATTGGAGACTAGGAAGGGTAGGAGTGGGGTAGGAGAAGGGATAAGAAATTAACTAATGGGCACAATGTACCCTATTCCGGTGATAGTTAAGCTAAAAGCCCAGACCTCACCGCTACGCAATATATCCATGTAACAAAACTGCACTTGTACCCCTAAATCCATAAAAATAATCATTAGAAAAAAAAGAAGGCAATTTTATAGTAACAGTAAAGATGAAGGGAAAGCAAAGGAGAAGTTCCACATGGCTCTGTGGCCGTGATTTTTCCTAGCAGGCTATAAGCTCCTTGAGAGCAAGGCACCTATTAACTTTCTCAACACTGTTTCCCAGCACCCATACTGACTGATCTGTAAATGTGTGTTGAATGGGTAAAGAAATGAAATTGAGGCCGGGCATGGCGGCTCACACCTGTAATCCCAGCACTTTGAGAGGCAGAGGCAGATGGATCACCTAAGGTCAGGAGTTTGAGACCAGCCAGGCCAACATGGTGAAACTCTGTCTTTACTAAAACTACAAAAATTAGCCGGGCGTAGTGGTGCACCCCTGTAATCCCAGGTACTCAGGAAGCTGAGGCAGAAGAATCACTTGAACCCAGTAGGCGGAGGTTGCAGTGAGCCAAGATCATACCACTGCACTCCAGCCCGGGCAACAGAGTGAGACTCTGTTCAAAAAAAGAAAAAAGGAATGAAATCTAGTTGAGACTGCTATTTGGTATTTGTTGTACTGGTGGAACTGTTGTAGGGAGTTTTATTTCTTTTCCAAACTTTCTGTAATGATGTTCATTTGGCATTATCAAGCTATTCTAAGTTGGACGAGGTCCTCAAGAAAAAGCACACTTCTTTTTCTTTCTTTTTTCTTTTTTTTTTTTTTTGA
>NW_012114411.1:939367-954549 GCF_000951035.1 Colobus angolensis palliatus | reverse complement strand
CACCTGTAGTCCCAGCTACTTGAGAGGCTGAGGCAGGAGAATCGCTTGAACCCAGGAAGCAGAGATTGCAATGAGCCGAGATGGCACCACTGCACTCCAACCTGGTGACAGAGTGAGAGTCCGTCTCAAAAAAATAAAAAAATAAATTAGCCGGGCATGGTGGCATATGCCTGTAGTCCCAGGTGCTCGGGAGGCTGAGGCACGAGAATCACCTAAACCTGGGAGGTGGAGGTTGCAGTAAGCCAAGATCACACCACTGCACTGCAACCTGGATGACAGAGGGAGACTCCGTCTCATAAAATAAAATAAAATAAAATAAAATAAAATAAAAAGTTGGGCATTATCCTCTCCATTAAGTATATTGTTTGACAACACTCTTAAGTTGAGGGTGGGTGGGGCTCTTCTCACAAATGCTGTAAAAAGTGTTAGCATCTTAAATTGTGTCCTTAGTTCCTAGAAATAGTAGAGAGTGACTGGAGCTCATTTCTTATATACTGCTGGTTAACATAAGTTGTTGATGGTGTGCACTAGAATCTACACCAAGGAAACACAAAACTAAATGAGGAATCACACAAAACTGCCACTTTTGCAAAAAGCAGTCTGTCCATGAGGCAACAGGAAGACAAAGAACTCAGCATTGTAGTTTTCAGATTTCTTTTGGAAGAGGTAAAGACTAAAGGAATCTTCTGACCTGGGTGATAAGAAAACTGAGCATGACCCAAGCAGAATTCCAGCCAGCCTAGATGTCCAGGGCCCACTCCCTAGCATGAACCTCTTGAAAGTAGCTGTTCATGCAAGAACGCATCTAGTTCAAAGATGATGAAAAATCAAGGAGGGACCAGCACACAATCTTTATGAAATTCCTCCAATTGAAAAAAAAAAAAAAAGGGCAGGGGAGCTCTGGCAATGCAGGCCTTGTAACAAAAAAAAAAAAAACCAAAGTAGAAAAGAAAAGAAGGGAAAGAAGGAAGGAAAAAAGGGCAATGAAATAGGAAAACAAATAGCAGTGGAGAATCAACACAAGAAAAACTTCGCTAGAGAATAGATAAAATTTGTGTTCAAACATGATAATTTATTTTAACTTAAAATACTGAATTTAAAGCAAAGATGCAGTTGCTCAGGGAAGATAGGGCAAAGCAATAGAATGAATTCGAATATGAGCTGGAGTTGCTCAAGAAAGAAGCAAGGGCCGGGCATGGTGGCTCATGCCTGTATTCCCAGCACTTTGGGAGTCCGAAGCGGGCAGATGGCCTGAGGTCAGGAGTTCGAGACCAGCCTGGCCAACATGGTGAAACTGTGTCTCTACTAAAAATACAAAAGTTAGCAGGGCGTGTGGCAGACACCTGTAATCCCAGTTACTAGGGAGGCTGAGGCAGGAGAATCCCAAGAGGCAGAGGTTGCAGTGAGCCAAGATCATGCCACTGCATTCCAGCCTAGGCAATGGAGTTACAGAGTGACAATCTCAAAAAGAAGAAGAAGAGGAAGAGGAAGAGGAAGAAGAAGAAGAAGAGGAGGAGGAGGAGGAGGAGCCAGGTGCAGTGGCTCATTCATGCTTGTAATCCTAGCACTTTGAGAGACCAAGATGGGAGGATTGCTTGAGCCCAAGAGTTCAAGACCAGCCTGGGTAACATAGTAAGACTCCATCCCTACAAAAAGTTTTAAAAATTAGCCAAATGTGGTGACACATGCCTGTGGTCCCAGCTACTTGGGAGGCTGAGCTGGGAGGCTTGCTTGAGCCCAGAAAGTCAAGGCTGCAGTGAGCCATGAACGTGCCACTATACTCCAGCCTCAGTGAGAGAGCAAGGAAAAAAAAAGTGGCAAGAAATAAAATACTATGATATAAACGCTACATTGGAAATGGCAAAAGGGCAAAAGGAGAATTGTTGGGAAAAAAAAAAAAACTCAAAAGGAATAGAGAGCACAAATCAAGAATGAGGGGAAAATAAGATGGGAATTAGCAAGATTAACTAGAAAATTATATGAAACACGTAGGAAGCTCAATTTATCCACAAATGGGATCCCTTATGAAGAAACTGAAATAATGCAATAAAAACATATTTAAAGATGTTATTCAAGAAAACCTTCCAGAAATAAAGGCTTAAATCCGCAGACTGAAGAGACACATTATGTACCAGAAAATACATGAATGGTTAATATCAAGACATGTCCTAGTAAAACTACTTATCTCCAAAGAAATAATTCTTCCGTTTTCTCAGGGAAAAAAAAAAAATGAGTCACATATATTGGTGAAAAAAAATCAGTGGCATAATCATAGCTCACTGTAACTTCAAACTCCTGGCCTCAAGCAATCCTCCTGCCTCAGCCTCCCAAAGTGCTACAATTACAGATGTGAGCCACCTCACCCAGCCCATTTTTACTTACTAATCATTACATTAATCCTATGAGTTGGAGAATATCATCGGTCCCATTTATAGTGGGATTTGGAAAAGTTAAGTAACATACCTTAGGTTACTCTGCATGAGTAATTAAAACCCAAGCAGCCTGGTCCAGCCTGGGTCCCCGCAACCTCCTCCTACTGGGTTCAAGTGATTCTTCCTGCCTCAGCCTCCCAAGTAGCTGGGATTACAGGCGCCTGCCACCACGCCCAGCTAATTTTTTGTATTTTTAGTAGAGACGGGTTTTCACCATGTTGGCCAGGCTAGTCTCGAACTCCTGATCTCATGCGATCCACCCTCCTCGAGCTCCCAAAGTGCTGGGATTACAGGCATGAGCCACCATGCTTGACCGTACAAATCATTTTTAATGAAGAAAGAGGAGTGTTGTTCAAAACCAAAATAAGAGAATCAAATGACTTCTTTAAAAAATCCCCAAATGTATATATTTTTCTTAACCAAATCATTTTTCTCATTTCATTTTCTCAGACCTCACGGAACTTTTAAATGAACACACCCCATTGGATATTTAAGTGGAAGACATTAACCTCTATCTGTCTACTTTAGGCCTGAAAATAGTTCAGACTTTCTCCTAGACCTACATTTTACTACTCACATTGAAACACAATCTTGTCAGTTCATATTAGAATTAAGAGTCTATTCTTAACAACTCAATGAGACAAATTTCATGATATGCACAGATGCATTTATAAAATTCAGGACACTACAACAGTAAATATGCTGCCTCTTATGTGAGGAACGAGCCCTAAACAAAAATAGGATTTCCCCTAATTTTCTACCCTGAACTGAATTTTACTTTATCCATAGCAGACATTGAAACAGAATCTTATCAATTTACATTGCATCTTAATAGTATATTTCAAACAACTGAGGGAGGTGCATGTCATGATGTGTGTAAGTGCATTTATAAAAACCTGGGGCATTAAATCAACAAGTGTGTTTCCTCATGTAAACAGAGCCAGACCTAAACGACCATGTGGCCCCAAGAAAACTGCCCAGGAATGTTTTCTCCAAACTTCGAGATCTCTCTTTTTTTAATTTTTTTCTAGAAAAAGGTACCATTATTAGGAGAGGGGAGGCTGATTGTAAGATGTTCTTAGTTTAGTTTGAACTATTTGACCTATAGACAGATAATGCTATAGCAAGGAGAGAAACCAATCTTTTAACAAATATCTTCAAATACATGATAAATTACCGAGCTGGTATATCCGAGGTCATTGAGACTATGAATTCTAACTCTGTGGGCTGACCTTACCTGCGTCCCCCAAACTGCTAGAGTGCCTTAATTTCTCTCTCAGGCTTTTTTTCGCTTGTACTTGAAGTAGACACTGTGGACAGAAAAATGAATGAAGCACAAGATGTTAACATCTGCCCCCAAGATGTGAACATCTGAAAAAGGAACATAGACATGTAAGTAGACAGCAAGAATAAAATGTGATTAACGTAACGATGGAGGTTTGCACGGGGATTCTTGGGGAAGCACAGATTAGAGATGGCCCACTTCCTGGAGGTGTCAGAAGAGGCTTCACAGAAAAAAAAAAACTACTTGTAAACTGGAAGGATCAGTAAGCATTTGCCAAGCACAGAAGGGAGGGTGTGGATTTCAAACAGAAGAAAAAGCACGTGCAAAGACATGAAAATCAAAGAAAGGTCTACCTATCACCATAGTCTAGGTTTGGTTCCAATCACCAAATCTTAGTCGCTTATACTACCAAAGATTTGTTTCTCACTGCCATCAAAAATGGGTTGGGCAGGTGCAGGCAGAGCAGCCGCCCTCTGGAATTCTGCTAGTCGCTGTGGCTGGAACTCAATCCAGGACTTGAACTGGCCCTGTCCCGGAAGTGATATCCATCGCGTCCTCTCACAAGTTGTTGGTCAGCTGCACTCAAGGGGGCACGGAAGTGCAATCCTATCACATACCCAGAAGGTGGAAAGCCAGAAATCTTTGGCAAACAGCGCTAACGACTCCCACAAATACGTCACCTAAAACTCTGTGTTCAGGAAGTGGTGGTGTGTGTACCAGGGTTACAGTGCAGTGAGCGTGGAGGGGCAGCAGCCAATGGGGTTGGAGAAAACGGGAAGGGTCTATTGATGAAAGACCTCGGGTGTCCTTCCTTTGGACCAAAATTTTTGTTAAGTGCTTCAGTGAGTGTAATAATCAGGGTTGAAAACATAGCAACACCCTGCCCTCCATTTCAGCAATGGCTCTGTCGCCAATAGGAGACAGATCAGCTTGTAGTGGATTGCTTTTCTAATCCCCATGGGGCATAGCCTTGGCCACAGTAGAACTCTGCAAACCTGTGAAGGAATTCAGCTCCACAGCTCAGGAGAAAATTGCAGAGTTGCTTCCCTTCCTACTTCGGATGTTAGTAATGGATTTCAATTCTTAGTCATTAAGAAATCTTCAAGTCCAAAGGATTTGCCAAAGATGGTCTAATCAGCCAAGATTCTGAAATGTAATCTACTATGGGGGCATTCCTCCCGGTATTAGTCTCAGGGATAGTCAGGGCGAGTTCACAAATCTTAACTCCAGTTCGGTAGAGCCGTGGAATCACAGAATCTAATTTTCCTGGAATCACGTTACTGGTGAGTGGGCAGGTACACCATGCAGAAGGACTCTGCAGACAGCCTCATGCAGAAAACAGACCAACAAGTATTTGGCTTCCTCAATCAGTCTGGTGAGAGCTGTTTGCTTGTTCAGGCTTTTGCCTTAGGGCTATGGTGAAACAACTAAGTGGGTGCAAAAGAGGGATTTTCTGTTTTCTTGTTTTTTCTTTTTTTTTTTTTTTTTAGCATGACTTAGGTGAAAGGCATCTTGCTATGTCCCAGGATGCTATGGTGCACTGTATAAAGAGTACAAACTAGAGCAAGGCATTGTGCAGAACAAAAGAACCAAGGTCTCATCTGCCATCTAACATACTCCCTGACTTCAGTCATTTTCCAGCCCTTTCTTCAGATGGTGATAACATACAGAGAGGGATGAGATAGCATCTGCAAAGCACTTTGGACTTCTTAGAAGAAAAACAGCAGATAAACATAAGGTATTAATAGTACGTTTTTGTTTTTTTTTTTTTTTTTTTTACTAGCTGTCACATCTGGCTCTTTGTTCTTTGCCTGGATTATAAAATGAATGGTTTCAAAGGAAAAAATATCCTACTAAAAACACATCCACCCACAACACTTCCACTAGATGGGCGCATTTTATATTAGATGTAAATAATCTTGGACTATCATAAGATTCTTGTTTCTGGCAGGGGTTTTCCAGCTGAAGAAAATCTATTAATTAGCAAGATGCTGCCAATATGTTATTCCCTATAAATGCCTTGGAACTGTAGACATTAACTCTTCTAAACCCAAACTTTTGGACTTTAACACCAGAAACATATAGCAGTTTTCTTATTTAAACTATTGACCCGGCCGGGCACAATGGCTCACACCTGTAATCCCAGCACTTTGAGAGACCCTGGTGTGTGGATCACCTGAGGTCAGGAGTTTGAGACTAGCCTGGCCAACATGGCAAAACTCCAACTCTACTAAAAATACAAAAATTAGCTGGGCGTGGTGGCGGGTGCCTGTAGTCCCAGCTACTTAGGAGGCTGAGGCAGGAGAATTGCTTGAACCCAGGAAACGGAGGTTGCAGTGAGCCGAGATCACACCAGTGCACTCCAGCCTGGGTGACAGAGTGAGACCCTGTCTCAAAAAATAAGAAGAAGAAAATAAATTATAGACCTATAAGTAAACACCAATATTTTATAAAGGTGAATGACTTGTAACTCTTTCATTTTTTTTAAGATACTGCCACCAGTGGGCCACTGTGGGTTTTCTGCTTCTCTGAGTGTTTCTGAAAAAGGAGGAGGGGTAAAGGGAAAATAACGAGATCCAAAATGTTACAGGGCAAAAGCTAAGGGCCTCTCAGCATTCCAGGCCCAACTCCTTTTTCCACTGCTCACACCTCAGCTGGACATAAGCCAGTCTGTGGGGTGCTTGGATGACAACTGCACTGGAAATGAGAAGTAGGGACCTGACCGAACGCAATCGCTGGCCTTAAACTGACAGATTCAAGAAAGCTGTTTCAATTACCAGCCTGGACAAAAGCCTTTCTCCTAATTACATTTACACAGTAACTAAGAAAACAGCGAGGAGGAACTTAGCCCAGGGTGACTCTGTAGCCCCTCGGCCTTCCCCAGCCATTCCCCCTAGAGAGGCCCCAGCTTCCAGATCTCAAGCATCCCCCAGTCCGCTGAAGGTTAACGATGCTGTTTCCCGCTGAACCAGCCAGAAACAACTCACATGCAAGTGGATTTATTTTTACCCCAGGCTTTGTCATCTATCATTACTGAAAAACTAAGAGACAGATTTTGGCTGAACAGCCTGCGGAATATTCAAGATCTCCATGCAGAATTTGGCCCTCCGTCTGCCGCAATTCATCTTATTTGGAGTGGCCTTCTCCTCCCTGCCAATGTTCCTCATTAGCAAGGATTCTGCATTCACAACAGACCCTCTCTCTCTTGGTCTGGTCTGGAGTCTAAGGCATCCCATGATGACATCATCATGCCACGCCACTGACATCATAGCTTTCTTGGTGGAAGCAAGTCGTTGGTACCTTGGATGACATAGTCTATTTAACCGAAGACTGGGTAACAAATTTAAGTATGTCTTGCAGACTTTCTCAGCACACAGACTTCACCAGCAAAAGCTGATTTATTGAAGGGCATTCTCCCTGGATGTAAGTATATTCCACTTGTTGAGGGTATCTTTCGCTGGTCTGCAAGATGGAAATGATAGAGCCTGCTGATAGAGCATGGTTCTCTCTGGAACCACGAGACTCAGCTGGGCGCTGCCTTGGTGAGTCTCCATTACCTTCCGTATTACATTCAAACTCTTCATTCTAGGCTTCCAGACTTCCCTGCTCATGGAACTGTGCATGCATTTCCTTTCTCATCTTCTTTTCCAGTCAAGCAAAATTGATTTGAGGCCTTCAGAGTCAATCCAGGCCAGACGCAGTGGCTCATGCCTATAATCCCAGCACTTTGGGAGGCCAAGGCAGTTGGATCACCTGAGGTCAGGAGTTCGAGACCAGCCTGAACAATAAGGTGAAACCCTGTCTCTGCTAAAAATACAAAAAAAATTAGCCAGGCATGGTGACATGCGCCTGTAATCCCAGCTACTTGATAGACTGAGACAGGAGAAGTGCTTAGACAACAGGAAGCAGAGGTTGGTTGCAGTGAGCCAAGGTCACACCACTGCACTCCAGCCTGGGCAACAGAGCAAGACTCCCTCTCAAACAAACAACAACAACAACAACAAACAAACAAAGTCATTCCAGAGGGATTTACAAGCTAGTTCCTGTGTGGCCCACATGGTGCTGGACCCAGGCCCTGTCCCTCTGTCTCCTATTTCCATATTTAATTTAAAGCTCCCTCCTGTTCTCCATTGATTTTTTTTTTCCCAAGCGCCAAACTACTTACTACCCATCCTTTTCAAACACAAGAAATACTTCTTTCAGGATAGCTTGGATTTTTTTCTTTCCAACTTTTATTTTAGGCTCAGGTGGTACATGTGCAGGTTTGTCACATGGCAAAGTTGCATGTTCTAGGGGGTTTGGTGTACAGGTAATTTTGTTACCCAGGCAATCAGCATAATAACTGATAGGTAATTTTTTTTAATTGCTGTTGTTGTGGGTTGAGACAGAGTCTCATTCTGGCACCCAGGCTGGAGTGCGGTGGCATGATCTCAGCTCACTGCAACCTCTGCCTCCCAGGTTCAAGCGATTCTCCTGCCTCGGCCTCCCAAGTAGCTGGGATTACAGGCATGCAACACCATGCCCAGCTAACTTTTTTTTTTTTTTTTTTTTTTTTTAGATGGAGTCTTGCTCTATCACCCAGGCTGGAGGGCAGTGGTGCAATCTCGTCTCACTGCAACCTCTGACTCCCGGGTTCAAGAGATTCTCCTGCCTCAGCCTCCTAAGTAGCTGGGACTACAGGTGCCCACCACCACACCCGGCTAATTTTTGTATTTTTAGTACAGGCAGGGTTTCACCATGTTGGTCAGGCTGGTCTCAAACTCCTGACCTTGTGATCTGCCTACCTCGGCTTCCCAAAGTGCTGAGATTACAAGCATGAGCCACCATGCCCGGCCTAATTTTTGTACTTTTTTTAGTAGAGATAGAGTTTTGCCATGTTGGCCAGGCTGGTCTCGAACCCCTGGCCTCAAATGATCCGCCCACCTTGGCCTCCCAATGTGCTGGGATTATAGGTGTGAACCACCATGCCGGCCTCATAGGTAGTTTTTTAATCTTCACCCTCTGCCTACCCTCCACCCTCCAGTGGGCCCTGCTGTCTGTTGTTCCGTTTATATCCATCTGTACTCAATGTTTAGCTCCCACTTACGAGTGAGAACATACAGTACTTGTTTTTTGTTTTTTGTTTTTGTTTTTTTCTTTTGAGACAGAGTCTCACTCTGTGGCCCAGGCTAGAGTGCAGTGGTGACATCTCAGCTCACTGCAACTTCCACTTCCCAGGTTCAAGCGATTCTCCTCCCTCAGCCTCCTGAGTAGCTGAGATTACAGGTGTGCACCACTATACCCGGCTAATTTTTATATTTTTAGTAGAGATGGGGTTTTGCTATGTTGGCCAGGCTGGTCTTGAACTCCCGACCTCAAGTGATCCACCTACCTCAGCCTCCCAAAATGTTGGGATTACAGGCGTGAGCCACTGTGCCCGGCCAGTATTTGGTTTTCTGTTGCTGTGTTAATAACTTAGAATAATGGCCTCCAGCTCCATTCATGTTGCACGAAGGACATGATTTTGTTCTTTTTATGGCTGCATAGTATTCCATGGTGTGTATGTTCCAGATTTTCTTTATCCAACCCACCGCTGATGGGCATCTAGGTTGAGTCCATGTCTTTGCTTTTGTGAATAGTGCTGCAATGAACATATGAGTGCCTATGTCAGTATGGTATAACAATCTGTATCAAGATAGCTTTTGACAGATGGGGAAACTGAGGCATCAGAAGTTGCCCAAGATCACATGGCTCATCAGAAAATAGTGGATCCTGCAATAAGTTTCCATCTGAAAGCAAAACCCACTGTGCTGTCCTTCTCCAGAGAATGTCACTGAGATGAAGACTGTGATGGTTCATTTCGTGTGTCAACCTGACGGCACCACGGGGTCACGGTGAAGTAGAAAATCCTCCCCAGTGTGGGAGGGCATCGACCAATCCACTGAGGGCCTGAATAGGGCAAACAGATGGAGGAAAAAGGAATTTGCTCCTTTCCCCCTTCCTGCCTGATTGCTTGAGCTGAGACATCCAATTTCTCCTGCCCTGAGGTCAGGAGTTCGAGACCAGCCTGGCCAACATGGGGAAACCCTGTCTACTAAAAATACAAAATCTTGCCAGGTGTGGTGGCATGCACCTGCAGCCCCAGCTACATAGGAGGCTGAGGCACGAGAATCACTTGAATCCGGGAGTTGGAGGTTGCAGTGAGGCAAGATCGCACCACTGCACTCCAACCTGGGCAACAACAACAAAAAAAACCTTGGAAAAATTTCTAGGTCTGTAGACAGAGATCACATCTAGAGCTTCTGTTCTGCTGCTACGAGCGTGGGAAAGCCCAGGGTTCCTTGATAGCAGTACAGATGCGAAGCCTTTTCCCTTAGCTGTCTGCCTTCTGCTGAGAAAGGAGAGAAGCCAGAAGCAGGTTTCCCCACCTCTCCCGTGTGCACCGACCCCGCACACGCGTACCTACGACCGTGTTACTCGTGCCATTTCCCCAAGGCGTTTAAGTCACCAGGCAGTTAAAACCCAAGACGCTGGGTGTGTGGATCCGATCAGGGCAGCCTTCACGACGCCCAATTATTACCCGGAAATCCAGCATTGTTCTGGAATCCCTGAAGTTTCTTCAAGATGACACTTGCATTTCTAAGCACAGAGCTCCAATTTCTTCTTCATTACCCTACCAGCCTATTTCCCATGAAGTAAACAAGCACAATGTCATCATTCTATTCTATCCCGAACCTTCCTACAGCTCCCTGGCAGAAGGTTAGCGGGGGTTTTCTCCCTGTGGTTCGGCTGACTCAGATCTCTCCTCTCCCCCTGGTTGCCTTGAGGAGGCCGAGGTTCTAGGTTTTCTGGTTTCAAAATAAATTGGCAGAAATCTGAAATGATGCCAATACCGCCCTCCTGCCCGCAGGCAGCTGGGTCCCAGTGGGAGGTCTCTTAGCAACCAGGCTCAAATCAAATATTTGGGCGTCTGGACACATTCTGATTGGAATGAGATCATAAACAAAAACTTCTCTCTTTCCCTCAACCCAGTTACCAAGCCCCTGGGTTGCTGCCCTGCACCAGGGAAATCTATGACTCATGGGAAACCTTCAGTTACAGGCAGGCCCCACAGTGAGACATCGCAGTCCCAGACGGCCAGGCCAGAGATCCACTTCTATTTCTGTCATGATAGGTAGCCTCGGACAAGACATGGCAGCTTCAACTTTTTTGTGGCTGTGCCTACCGAAAACCCAAAGTTTTCATTTGATCCAGCCAGACCTTCTGCACGCAGCTCCTTCCAGAAATCAAAAGGTTCCCAGGTTCACGGAGGCACGAGCTTTAGTTCAAGTCAGAAGCAAACCAGAAGAAACGAGGGTTTCTGAGTCCTGTCTTCCTCCATCTGCCGTCTCGTCCTTCCCTCCACCTTCCCTGCAAGTGACAAATGACGCATGGTTGAGAGAAGGGGCAGATGGATGCTAGCCAAGGGTAGTTTCACATCTTTTATTTTCCAACCCACATTTTGTACGCTCAGAAAAACAAAATACACCAATTTTGGCTTTGGTTGCTAATACACTCATAAAAATACATTTATTTGTGCACACTCAGAAAAACAAAATACACCAATTTTGGTTTTGGTTGCTAATTTCAATTGATATCCTTACATACAGGGGAGATTTTATCTTAATTTTTTTTTTTTTTTTTGAGATAAAGTCTCACTCTGTCCTTCAGGCTGCAGTGCAATGGCGCGATCTCAGCTCACTGCAGACTCCGTCCAGCTAATTTTTGTATTTTTTAGTAGAGATGGAGTTTTGCCATGTTGGGCAGGCTAGTCTCGAACTCCTGAACTCAGATCCGCCCACCTCGGCCTCCCAAAGTGCTGTGATTACAGACATGAGCCACCACGCCCAGCCGTAAAACTCTATTTTATAGATATAAAAGCTGAGCTAAAGTCTCCCCTGTATGTAAGGATATCAATTGTCACCTTTAACGATACCCTTACCCTGGGGGACAAACATTGCCAGGTCCTACATAAGCACTTAAAGTATTGACTTAGCACCCAAAACACCTGGACACGTCATTTCTCCTTCCAGTGCTAAAAAGCAAGTGGTAAATTAGGCACCACTTGGATCGTTGGGCCTCAGATAATGACAGCTAATCCAAAGTGTTTCTAGGGCTTTTGGTTTTTCCAGAGCAGGAGAAATCCAGACTTTTTTTTTCAGACTTTTGTATGAAATCTCTGACATTTTAAATGTTGGTAACTTACAGCCAGGCACGGTGGCTCACACTGTAATCCCAGCACTTTGGGAGGCTGAGGCGGGTGGATCATTTGAGGTCTGGAGTTCAAGACCAGCCTGGGCAACATGGTGAAACCCCATCTTTACCACAAATACAAAAATTAGCTGGGCATGGTGGCGTGTTCCTATAATCCCAGTTACTTGGGAGGCTGAGGCAGGGGAATTACTTGAACCCAGGAGGTGGAGATTGCAGTGAGCTGAGATCATGCCACTGCACTCCAGCATGGGTGACAGAGTGAGATTCTGTCTCAGAAAAAAAAAAAAAAAAAATTGGGAACTTACAACAAAACAGAAAACCACTGTGGCCAAACAAGTTGTGTGTATATATAGCGGGGAGGGAACTCGTGGGCTGCCAATCTGTGGCTTCTGGTTATTTGAGTTCAGAGGAATTACAGAATTGCCAAATTCTGTCATTTGGCTGCATGGCAGGGTCTACCTGTCCTCTGTCCTCTGCCCATCAGAACAGGTTTGGATAGGTCTGTGCCAGGGAGCTTTGATCTTTTCTGTGGCTGTGGCCAACAGCCACACATCCTCTAAATGTCAGCCACTAGTCACAAGGACAGAAAGTCGACTGAGGGTGCGGGTAGACAAACTGGTGTGAATTCATTTCCACAATCGGCAAAGCCAACCAAAGCACATGGTCCACTGACAGTGATGTGGCAGCAAAGTCACTTGAACATGTGTAATTGTGTAGGTAGGTAACTATGTGGTGCTCCTCTGGAGGGCTGCAGCCAGTGAGTTCAGGGGAGATTGATATAACGGCTCAGACGGAGAGGAAGTCACTTGCCTCTAGCCCCGAAATTCACTTGAGACCACACACTCGGCCTTTCATAACTACAGGCTTTCCACCATGTGAACACTGCAAAGGCCCCCCAATTAAAGGAGTGACTTTTGCATGTCATTTCATGTATAGAACATGGTGGTTCTCCTAAAGCTCCCGGGATGACAGGGGACATCAGATGGGGCCACAGGCTAGTATTTGGGGCAGAATGCAACTGTCAAGGATGTTGGGGAGAGAGACGAGGCTGATAAGAACAAGGGATTGTGAGTGACAGCCTGTGGGCATCCTTCGGTTGTCAGCTCAGATCTGCCATAAAGCTGCTTTGAGTGGCTGTGTTTCAGTCGCTAATTAGCATGGGAGCTGCTTTGCCATAGAGAGGTTTCAGGGCCTGCTGCATGGCTTTTTTTTTTTTTCTTTTTTTTTTTTTTTGAGATGGAGAGTCACTCCGTCACCCAGGCCAGAGTGCAGTGGCCCAATCTCGGCTCATTGCAACCTCCCGGGTTCAAGCAGTTCTCCTGCTTCAGCCTCCTGAGTAGCTGGGATTACAGGTGCGCGACCCCACGCCTGGTTAGTTTTTGTATTTTTAGTAGAAACGGGGTTTCACCATGTTGGCCAGGCTGGTCTCCAACTCCTGAACTCAAATGATCCGCCCGCCTAGGCCTCCCAAAGTGCTGGGATTACAGGCATGAGCGCTGATGCCCGGCCTGCTGCTGGGCTTTTAAGTAACTACCAGGATCTGCGTGGTGGTGAAGGGTGCTTTGCATGAGGCCAGAGCCTAGGGATCTGTTGTATAAACTCGACTTCTGCTTCTGATTGTAGGGGCACGACTGCAGAACATTTAGGGGAGCCTCCCCTCTCCCACCCCCTGATGCATGGGCTTCTTCCAGAAAGGGCCTATCAGAACCGCCCCCTCCGCCAGGGGGGGCTATTTATTTATTTATTTATTTATTTAGAGACGGAGTCTCGCTCTGCTGCCCTGGCTGGAGTGCAGTGGCACAATCTCAGCTCACTGCAACCTCCGCCTCTCAGGTTCAAGCAATTCTCCTGCCTCAGCCTCCTTAGTAGCTGGGATTACAGGCACACGCCACCATGCCTGGCTTTTTTTTTTTTTTTGTATTTTTAGTAGAGATGGGGTTTCACCGTGTTAGCCAGGATGGTCTCGATCTCCTGTCCTCATGATCCGCCCACCTTGGCCTCCTCCCAAAGTGCTGGGATTACAGGCATGAGCCACTGCACCCAGCCAATTTATTTAGTTTTTTGAGACTGAGTATCGCCCTTGCATCCAGGCTGGAGTGCAGTGGCACCATCTCAGCTCACCGCAACCTCCACCTCCTGGATTCAAGCGATTCTCCTGCCTCAGCCTCCCAAGTAGCTGGGACTACAGGCACCCACCACCACACCTGGGTAATTTTTGTATTTTTTAGTAGAGACTGGGTTTCGCCATGTTGGCCAGGCTGGTCTCGAACTCCTGACCTCAGATGATGCGCCTGCCTTAGTCTCCCAGTGTTCTGGGATTATAGGTGTGAGCCACTGCACATGGCCAAAAAAATCTATGTAGTTTTAGAAAAAGCTGCAGGCTGGGTATGGTGGCGCACTCTTATAGTCCTGGCTACTTAGGAGGCTGAAGCAGGAGGATTACTTGAGCCTAGGAGTTCAAGCCAGCCTGGGCAACATAGCTGGACCCCATCTCTTAAAAAAAATACAGAACTTAGCCAGGCATGGTGGTGGATGCCTGTAGACCCAGCTACTTGGGAGGCTGAAGTGTGAGGATCCCTTGATCTCAGGAGGTCAAGGTGCAGTGAGTTGTGATCATGCCACTGCACTCCAACATGGGCGACAGAGTGAGACCCAGTCTCTAAAAAAGAAAAATAAGAAAGAAAGAAACTGCGGTAGATAATGTATAATGGGAGACGATGAAAGAAGGAAGCTGAAGCGTTTTTTCCCCAGGGAGTTAGACTGTCGGTCTGTCTGAAACCTTCCCAGTAAGTCAGTCTTTCTGGTGTGTGCCTGGTAGAGTTGCCTTGCTTTGTCGTCTAATTCTTTCACTCACAAAATAACGTATGAATTTCTATTATAATCCAGGCCCTCGTTCCAAGGCTAGGCACATGCGATGAGTGAAACATAGTCCCTGCGATTTGGAGCACCCATAAGGAACAGTATAAAAACTAAACGTCGGCCGGGCGCAGTGGCTCATGCCTCTAATCCCAGCACTTCGGGAGGCCAAGGCAGGTGGATCACCTGAGCTCAGGAGTTCGAGACCAGCCTGGCCAACATGGTGAAACCCCATCTCTACTAAAAATACAAAAATTAGCTGGGCATGGTGGCGTGTTCCTATAATCCCAGTTACTTGGGAGGCTGAGGCAGGGGAATTACTTGAACCCAGGAGGTGGAGATTGCAGTGAGCTGAGATCATGCCACTGCACTCCAGC
>NW_012114411.1:935992-938747 GCF_000951035.1 Colobus angolensis palliatus | reverse complement strand
CTCTAATCCCAGCACTTCGGGAGGCCAAGGCAGGTGGATCACCTGAGCTCAGGAGTTCGAGACCAGCCTGGCCAACATGGTGAAACCCTGTCTCTATTACTAATAAAAAAAAAAATTAAAAAATTGGCCAGCCGGGCACTGTGGCTCACGCCTGTAATCCCAGCACTTTGGGAGGCCGAGGAGGGCCGATCACCTGAGGTTGGGAGTTCAAGACCAGTCTGACCAACATGGAAAAACCCCATCTCTACTAAAAAAATATACAAAACTAGCTGGGCATGCTGGCACATGCCTGTAATCCCAGCTACTCGGGAGGCTGAGACAGGAGAATCACTTGAACCCGGGAAGAGGAGGATGCGGTGAGCCGAGATCATGCCATTGCACTCCAGCCTGGGCAAAAAGAGCAAAACTCCGTCTCAAAAAAAAAAAAAAAAGAAAAAGAAAAAGAAATGTCCCAGATTCTAATGAAGAATGATGATATAGTTTGGATTATCTCGGACTGTTTTTTGTTGTTGTTGTTTTTTATTTTATTTATTTATTTTTTTGAGATGGAGTGTTGCTCTGTCGCCATGCTGGAGTGCAGTGGCGTGATCTTGGCTCACCGCAACCTCCACCTCCCGGATTCAAGCAATTCTCCTGTGTCAGCCTCCCAAGTATTTGGGACTACAGGTATGTGCCACCACGTCTGGCTAATTTTTGTATTTTTAGTAGAGACGGGGTTTCACCATGCCAGCCAGGATGGTCTCCATCTCCTGACCTTGGGATCCTCCCAGCTTGGACTGCCATAGTGTTGGGATTACAGGCGTGAGCCACGGCCCCCAGCCTGTCCTCAGTTTTTTACATCATATCTTGTGGACTTTTACAACTTGATGTTGCTTGGGATTTGCTGGGCTCTTAAAACTGTGAGTTGATGTCTGCCACCAGCTCTGGAGATACTGGCTTTGCTCCAATATTTCATTCTTCTTTCTTTCTGTATGTCAATTAAATGTACGTTAGATCTTTTTAACACACTCTTCTTTTCATATTTTCCTTCATTTTTTTTTTCTTTTCAAGCTGAATTCTGGATAGTTTTTTCTGACCTGTCTTCCGGTTCACAAATTCTCACTTCAGCCGAGATGATGTGCTGTGAAGTCAGCCGTTGGCTTTTTAACTTCAATGACTGTATTTTTCAGTTTGAGAATTTCTAGTTGGCCTTTTAAAAAATCTTTTATGTCACTTTCTGTAGTTTCCAGTTGCCATAATTGTCAAGCGTGGCTTTTATGTTTCTGAAGGCGGTAAACAGAATTGTTTTCTGGCCTGTGTCTGAGAAGTCTCATTTCTAAAGTCTCTGCAAGTTCGTTTGCACTCTCGGCTGTTCCTGCCATCCTAGCTCTTAATGTCTTGTTTTCTTTTCTTTTTTCCTTTGTGATGGAGTCTTGCTCTTTCATCCAGGCTGGAGCGCAGCAGTGCGATTTCTGCTCACTGCAACCTCCACCTGCCCGGTTCAAGCGATTCTCCTACCTTAGCCTCCTAAGTAGCTGGGATTGTCTTGAACTCCTGGCAAGAAGTGATCGACCTGCCTCAGCCTCCCAAAGTGCTGGGATTACAGGCTTGAGCTACCACACTGCCCTGTAATGTCCTGCTTTCTTGAGTACCTGAATTCTCTTAGATGGTATTGGCCAATGCATATGTATGAATATATATATATATCTACGAATAATGGTGGAGTCTTCCAGAGAGGTTTTTAGCTGTGTCTGCCAGGCCTTGGGGCACCACCCATCTGGAACCACCTTAATCCAAGTTCAAAGTTTGAGACTCCTGGACCGCCCAGATGATCTGAACTTGTCTATTAGCCTGAGGACTGCATACTTGCCCTTCTCCCCAACCCTGAGGACCTTGCTTGACATGGGGAGTGCTGTGTCTGGATCCCCAACCTTGGCAGGCCCTGGGCTCTGAATTGAGTTCAAAGCCTGTGAGACTATGGAAAGAACAGCTCATTTGCAAAGCTGTTTTTTTTTCCAGATTGACAAATGCCTTAGAATAAAAGCTCTGTGGGCTGGGCGAACCTCTTCTGGATTTGTCCTGGTCTTGATTTTGGCAGATGTTCCTTCACTACCTTATTATCATTTTGATGCTCTTCAGAAAATTAAACAATCTTTCAGCCAGCTTTTTAAGTTGTCTTTCACAGGAGGGTTGATCTAAATTACTTAACCTGCTATTGGCAAGGGAGAAGTACCAGGTGACCTAGGTTCAAATCCTAGGTGTGTCTATCACTTCCAGCTGGCTGGTGTCAGCCAAGTTTATTTCGTCATCCATCTGATGCACACAGTAAACCCTACCTACTTGACTGTGTGGCTGTAAAATTTAAAAGTGAACATTGCTTTTTGTAAAGGGGTATAGTCACAGGTTTGCTTATTGTTTGTGTCCCACGCTAGAACGTCAACTCCAAAAGAATATCACTTCACTGTTATCTCCCCAACAATGCCTGATACGTAGTAGATACTCCATCAACATGGACCACAGGAAGGGTTACTCTGTGAAGATAACGAAGTACTTACCCAGGCTACATGCATCTAGGCTGGTACAGTCACTCACGCCTGTATTCCTAGTATTCTGGGAGGCTGTTGTAGGATCACTTGAGGCCAGGAGTCTGAGACCAGACAGGCAACATAGTGAGACCCCATCTCTACAAAAAGAATTTTTTTTTTTTTGAGACGGAGTCTCACTCTGTCGCCCAGGCTGGAGTGCAGTGGCCGGATCTCAGCTCACTGCAAGCTCC
>NW_012114411.1:930492-935852 GCF_000951035.1 Colobus angolensis palliatus | reverse complement strand
CACCGGGCCAAAACTTTTTTTTTTTAAACCAAGCTTTGAAATTGGATTAAGGTGGTTCCAGAATGGTGGTGCCCCAAGGCTTGGCAGACACAGCTAAAAAACAAACAACAAACAAAAAAACCCAAAAAACAAAAAACAAAAAAAATTCCCCCACGTATTTAAAGATAAAACCATCTCAGAAACCTGCATTCTTGGGGATCAAGATCAGATCTTCATATCAACATCTACATCTACTGTGTAGAAGAGCCTGTTCCCCTTTGTTAGTTTCTAAACCTGGTTCTTAGATTGATACAGTCATTGTTACTTCATTTTAATATTTTACTTGATATGATTTTTTTTTTTTTTTTTTTTTGAGACAGAGTCTTGCTCTGCCGCCCAGGCTGGAGTGCAGTGGCACGATTTCGGCTCCCTGCAACCTCCATCTCCCAGGTTCAGGCAATTCTCCCGCCTCAGCGTCCTGATTAGCTGGAATTACAGGCACGTGCCACCACACCCAGCTAATTTTTGTATATTTTAGTAGAGACGAGGTTTCGCCATGTTGGCTAGGCTGGTCTTGAACTCCTGACCTCAAATGATCTGCCTGCCCAGGTCTCCGAAAGTGCTGGGATTACAGGCGAGAGCCACCGCGCCCGGCCCCTTGATATGATTTTGAACAGGATCTTTATCTTCAGTGAAAGGCTGATATTCCATTTCTTTGTGGAAACAGTCTTGACTGGTTGGGCACTTGGGCTGTTGCCAGTTTTGGGCTATTAGAGATAATGCCAGCTTCTTTGTCTGCTGACGACAGTGAAAATGGTGAAATGTGTCTATTGTCAAACTTTGACACTGTGTTCAGGCTCATTTCAGAAGCATCTTTCGGTGCTTGAAGTTTGGCATCCTCTATAGTATAAACAAGATTAACAAAAATTGATTCATTTGCCTCCCAAGGGAAAAACTCAGGCTATTTCCAAAGGAGAGCAAAGAAGGATGTTCAATATGGAATTCAGAGTCACTGTGAAATCTTAATGATAAACTTTGGTATTTCCTTTGACCAAAATTATTTTAATAAATGGTCTAGCAATCATCGCCACTGGTACATATATACATATATATTTAACCAAGGAGTGATTTAGAAATGGTAAGGTGATTTACCTTAAGCCATAGAAGCTGGGGTGCTGACTGACTCATTCTGTATTCTTCTGCAGCTTTTAGGTAAAGAATTACCATAAATTTTTGTTTTTCTTTTTGAGATGGGCTCTCACTCTGTCACCCAGGCAGGAGTGCAGTGGCGCCATAATGGCTCACTGCAGCCTTGACTTCCCAGGCTCAAGCAATCCTCCCACCTAAGCCTCCCCAGTAGCTAGGACCAAGGCACATACCCTCACACTCAGCTATTTTTTTTTTTTTTTTTTTGCATTTTTGGTAGAGATGGGGTTTTGTCATGTTGCCCAGGCTGGTATCACTCCTGGCCTCAAGAAATCCTCCCACCTTAACCTACAAAAGTGCTGGAATTACAGGTGTGAGCCACCATGCCTGGCCAAGAATTACCATAATTTTATAATCAGAACAACTAAGTAACTGAAATATGCTTTTATTTCATGCTCAAATAAAGCTGCTCAAGTGATCTTATTATTCAAGTGAAAATTCATGACAACAACAGTAGCTACTATTTATTGACTGCCTTTGGTTTACGTGTTTTACAGTCACTCACCGTCTAATGTTCTTAAAACAACCTGGCAAAGTAGATACAGATGCTCCCTGACTTATATGATTGGGTTCTGTCCTGACAAACTACTGTAAGTTGAAAATTCTGTTAAGTTGAAAATGCTTTTGTTTATTTAATTAATTATTTATTTGAGACAGAGGCTCTCTCTGTCGCCCAGCTGGAGTGCATCCGCTCACTGCAACCTCCAGCTCCTGGCTTCAAGTGATTGTCCTGCTTCAACCTCCTGAGTAGTTGGGATTACAGGTATGTGTCATTACGCCTGGCTCTGGGCTGGAGTACAATGGTGCTGTCTCGGCTCACTGCAATCTCTGCCTCCTGGGTTCAAGTGATTCTCTTGCCTCAGCCTCCTGAGTAGCTGGGATTACAGGCAAACGTCACCACCCCCAGCTGATTTTTGTTGACCAATCTGGTCTCAAACTCCTGACCTCAAATGATCTGCCCACCCTTGGCATCCCAAAGTGCTGGGATTATAGGCGTGAGCCACCATGCCCGGCTGAAAATGCATTTAGTATAACTAACCCACCCAACATCACATCTTAGTCTGGCCTACAGTACACATGCTCAGAACACTTACATTAGCCTACACTTGGGCAAAATCGTCTCACCCAAAGCCTATTTTAAAATAAAGTATTGATTTGGGAGGCCGAGGTGGGTGGATCACCTGAGGTCAGGAGTTCAAGACCATCCTGGCCAACATGGCGAAACCCCATCTCTACTAAAAATACAAAAAAATTAGCTGGGCATGGTGGCGCACACCTATCATCCCAGCTACTCGGGATACCCTGGGTACCAGAGTTCCACCAAGGGCAAAGATAGCTTTTATCGGGCCTGAAGTTTATATTAGTTGGAGTGACTTCTCTAAGTAAAATAAATTGAAATTATAAATACAGAATTGCTAGGGTCCCTCCAGAGACCTGAGCAAGTAAGGGCTCAGGAAACTTAAATACCATGTACTTCCACCTCTGGTCCCACCCACGGCTACTGTTTCACACCCGCGCAGTTTGCTACATGTCTGGCCATGCAGGTGTCTGAGTCTGTGACCTCTTGCCAAAACCTTGTGGCCACCCACACCCGTCACCATTCTTAGGCACCGGCCCTGATGTTCACTATAAACACAGCTGACTGCGGCTCTGTAAGGAAGGCCTCACCCTTCCTTAAACTCCATAACTAAAATGAAAGATGATTCCATTTTATTTATTTCTATTTATTTATTTAGACAGAGTCTTGCTCTGTCATCCAGGCTGGAGTGCAATGGCGCAATCTTGGCTCACAGCAACTGCTACCTCCCGGGTTCAAACAATTCTCCTGCCTCAGCCTCCCAAGTATCTGGGACTACAGGCACACGCCACCACGCCTGGCTAATTTTTGTATTTTTAGTAGAGAAGAGATTTCACCACGTTGGTCCAGCTGGTCGTGAACTCCTAACCTCAAGTGAACCACCTGCCTTGGCTTCCCAAAGTGCTGGAATTACAGATGTGAGCCACCATGCCTGGCCGATTTCATTTATTTTAAAAGGTAATAAAAAGAAGTCTTTATGCTTTACAACTCCTTCCTTTGCTAGGTTAAAAGGACAAAAGAGTGCAAGCATCTGTGTAGAGTTCATATACCAGGTGGCTCTTTTCCAGCACATAAGTGTGTGAAAAGCAGCGAAAGGAGGAGGGAGGATAATAAACATCTGCTAGGTCTACAGCTGAATTTCTGTTCAGTCTGGGATGCCCACAGGCTCACTGAGATTATCCAAGGTCTGGTCCATTTGTCTCTAAATGGCTTTGTTTGAGGAGGGTGAGGGGAAATATGCAAAGAAAAAAAAAAAGTTTCCTAAATGCATAAAGGACCATGTTGCCACAAGTAGCTTAGAAATGGGCTAATCTGGCCAGGCGCAGTGGCTCACGTCTGTAATCCCAGCACTTTGGGAAACAAAGGTGGGTGGATCGTGAGGTCAGGAGTTCGAGACCATCCTGGCCAACATGGTGAAACCCATCTCTACTAAAAATACAAAAAAATTAGACAGGCATGGTGGCGGGCGCCTGTAATCCCAGCTATTCGGGAGGCTGAGGCAGAGAATTGCTTGAACCCGGGAGGCGGAGGTTGCAGTGAGCCAAGATCACGCCATTGCACTCTAGCCTGGGCAACAGAGTGAGACTCCATCTCAAAAAAAAGGGGGGGGGGATAATCTGCAGTATTTATTGAGCATCTGCAGTGTACTAACACTGCTCTTATGTACTAAGGATCACACTAGACACCACAAGGTGTTTGCAATCCAGTTGCAGAAACAGATGCCTTCAGAGAAAGATAATGGATAATTATTTAATACAACAAAGGCCTGTAGGAATTCAGAGGCTTGAGTGGAAAGATGTTCCCAGAGTAGAAAGGACTTGACTTGAACCCCTGGGGACCTGGATGGGCAGGGAGAAGGACTGAGAAAATTCCAGATGGAGAGAACGGCACATGCAAAGGGGCAGAGGGGCCGGGCTCATGCCTGTAATCCCAGCATTTTGGGAGGCTGAGGCAGGCAGGTCACCTGAGGTCAGGAGTTTGAGACCAGCCTGCCGATGGCGAAACCTCATCTCTCCTAAAAATACAAAAATTAGCCAGGCACGGTGACGCACGCCTGTAATCTCAGCTATTTGGGAGGCTGAGGCAGGAGAATCACTCGAACTGGGGAGGTGGAGGTTGCAGTGAGCCCAGCCCGGGTTGACAAAAACAAGACTCCATCTCAAAAACAAAAACAAAAAAGGAGCAGAGGAGACTCAGAAGTGTTTAGGGGACCAGGAGGAGGCCGGCCTATTATGGTAAATAACAGGAATAGGAAAGTAGCCAGGGTCCTGATCTCTAAGGCACTTCAATTTTAGATGAAGGGCTTTGGATTATCTAGAATTTTCTAGATAACAGGCCTTTGGATTGATTGATAATGGGCTTAGAGTCTGTATCAGAGAACAATAAATATAATAAAATTGCACTTAGGCAGTGCTTTTCAGTTTAGTGAACATAAACTTTGCTACCTATTCCTATTTGATTATTATTTGTGCTCTGCATTATACAATCCAGGCTTATGGTAGAAATCTGGGCTGGGTGCAGTGGCTTATGCCTGTAATCCCAACGCTTTGGGAGGCCAAGGCAGGAGGATCACTTGAGTCCAGGAATTCAAGACCAGTCTGGGCAACACAGTGAGGCCCCGTCTCTGTGAATATCAATATCAATATATAATATATATATATATTTTTAATTAGCCGGATGTGGTGGCACACACCTGTAGTCTCAACTTCTTGAGATGGGAGGATCACTTGAACCCAGGAGTTCGAGGCTACAGTGAGCCATGACCACACCACTGCATTCTATCATAGGTTACAGAGCAAGACCCTTTCTCAAAAAGGAAAGGAGAGGAGAGGAGAGGAGAGGAGGGAAGGGAGGGAAGGGAAGGGAACCAGTTAACATTTTGGCATATTTTCTTCCTGAAGGGAACCAGTTAACATTTTGGCATATTTTCTTCCTGTTTCATTTTAAATATGTACTTATTTCAAAATAGAACCAGTGTATCTATTTTCACATAACACCATATTATGAGACTTTCCCCGTGACATGAAATATTCTTTGAAAACAAAATGTCGGCCGGGCGCGGTGGCTCAAGCCTGTAATCCCAGCACTTTGGGAGGCC
>NW_012114411.1:925577-926722 GCF_000951035.1 Colobus angolensis palliatus | reverse complement strand
GTTAGCCAGGATGGTCTCGATCTCCTGACCTCGTGATCCGCCCATCTCGGCCTCCCAAAGTGCTGGGATTACAAGCCTGAGCCACTGCGCCCGGCAGCAGAAGAGCACTAATCTATTAATGAGGGATCTGTCCCCCTCCCAAACACCTCCCACTAGGCCCTACCTCCCAAAACAGCTACACTGGGTATCAAATTTCAACGTGAGTTCTGGCAGGGACAAACCACATACAAACCATAGCACAAGATGTTTACCAGCCGTATAATCGTATAATCTTCCATTTTCTTGATGTATCATAATGTTATTTATAATTGCTCTCTGTTGAATATTTGAGTTGCTTCCAATTGTTCATTATTACAAATAATGCTGCAATGAAATCCCAAGATATAAATATTGGTCTGCATCTCTCTGATGACTTTGTGATATGAAATTACTGGAGCAAAGGGCATAAATATTTTTAGGACTGTTAATACATATTGACAAATCGTTTTCGAAAAAGATTTTAGCCATTTACACCTTCATCAAGTGTACATGAAAGGGCTTGTTTTCCTGCAAATGTACCCTAGAGTTAAATATCCTTCTTATCTTTACTAATATGATAAGGGAAAACTAGAATCACAGAATTGCATTTAAATAATCATTTTGTTCCTTGTGTTTGAATTCTTTAAAATATATTTTTCATTAATGTGTATTTCTATAAATTATCTATATTTTTGCCTACTTTTCACTTACTTTTCTCTTGGTGCAAAGCACTCATTACATATATAGGTAGATATAATTTTTTTTTTTTTTAGAGACAGGGTTTTACCCTGTTGCCCAGGCTGGAGTACAGTGGTGCAGTCACAGCTCATAGCATCCTGGAACTCCTGGGCTGAAGTGATTCTCCCACAAGTAGCTAGGACTAGAGGCATGCTTCACCACACCTGATTAATTTTTCATTTTTTGTGGAGACAGGATGTTGCTATGTTTCCCAGTCTGTTCTCAAACTCCTGGGCTCAAGCAATCCCCCCACCTGGGCCTCCCAAAGCACTGGGATTACAAATGTGACCATTGCGTCAGCCTGTTTTATTTATTTATTTATTTATATTTTTTATTTTTTGAGACAGAGTCTTGCTCTGTCGCCCAGGCTGGAGTGCTGTGGCACAATC
>NW_012114411.1:924450-925527 GCF_000951035.1 Colobus angolensis palliatus | reverse complement strand
TTTTTAGTAGAGACGGGGTTTCACCATGTTAGCCAGGATGGTCTCGATCTCCTGACCTCGTGATCCGCCCCCCTCGGCCTCCCAAAGTGCTGGGATTACAGGCGTGAGCCACTGTGCCTGGCCCCTGTATTTTTAAAGCTCTTAATATATTTCACTGGTATTTGTTGTAATATGTGTTTTAATTTTTCTTATGATATTTTGGCCAAAAAATGTTTTAAATTTTATATAATGTAATCTATGGGTCTTCCCCTTTTTAATTACTTCCATTTTTAAAAATTACAATGTCCTCATAGGCCAGGCATGGTGGCCCGTGACTGTAATCTCACACTTTGGGAGGCCGAAGTGGAGAGATGGCTTGAGGTCAAGAGTTTGAGACCAGCCTGACCAACATTTCAAAACCCATCTCTACTAAAAATACAAAAATTAGCATGAGAATTGCTCGAACCCAGGAGGCGGAGGTTGCAGTGAGCAGAGATGGGGCCATTGCACTCCAGCCTGGGCAACAGAGTGAGACTCTGTCTCAATAAACAAATAAATAGGCCTGGCGCAGTGGCTCACGCCTGTAATCCCAACACTTTGGGAGACCAAGGCGGGTGGATCACCTGAGGTTAGGAGTTGGAAACCAGCCTGACCAACATGGTGAAACCCTGTCTCTACTAAAAATACAAAAATTAGCAGAGCATGGTGGTGCACGCCTGTAGTCCCAGCTACTTGGGAGGCTGAGGCAGGAGGATCACTCAAACCCAAGAGGAGGAGGTTGCAGTCAGCTGAGATTGTGCCACTGCACTCCAGCCTGGCAACAGGCCGAGTCTCTGTCTCAAAAAAAAAAAAAAAGTTGGAATTTCTCAGGGAGTCAAAATGAGACAAAGATGATCTGGCAAGGCTCAAGTTTTCAGCCTTTCTTTCTTGTGGTGTGTGAAGGCTGTTGGTGCTGGTGTTTCGGCCTTTTTTTTTTTCTTCTTTTTTTGAGACAAGGTCTTGCTCTATCACCCAAGCTGGATTGCTGTGGTGTACTCATGGCTCACTGCAGCCCCAAACTCCTGGGCTCAATTGATCCTCCCATCTCAGCCTCCCTGG
>NW_012114411.1:923469-923715 GCF_000951035.1 Colobus angolensis palliatus | reverse complement strand
CATGCTCAGCTCATTTTTGTGTTTTTAGTAGAGACAAGGTTTCACCATGTTGGCCAGGCTGGTCTCAAACTCCTGTGCTCAAGTGATCTACCCACTCTGTCCCCCAGACTGGAGTGCAGTGGCATGATCTTGGCTCACGGCAACCTCTGTCTCCCAGGTTCAAGCAGTTCTCCTGTCCTGAGTGGCTGGGAACACAGGAGCACACCACCATGCTCAGCTCATTTTTGTGTTTTTAGTAGAGACAAG
>NW_012114411.1:922837-923419 GCF_000951035.1 Colobus angolensis palliatus | reverse complement strand
GCCACCATGCCTGGCTAATTTTTTTATGTATTTTTAGTAGAGATGGGGTTTCACCGTGTTAGCCAGGATGGTCTTGATCTCCTCACCTTGTGATACACCCACCTCAGCCTCCCAAAGTGCTGGGATTACAGGCATGACCCGGCCTAGTTTTTTTTTTTTAGAGATGGGGTTTCACCATGTTGCCCAGGCTGGTCTCAAACTCCTTGACTCAAGCAATCCAGCTGCCTCGGCCTCCCAAAGTGCTGTTCTTAACATGGAAGTTACTGATAAACATCCTGCTTATGAAGGCCACTCACATTTACAATCCTTTAGCTACGCACACAGTGCTGATTGGTGCATTTACAATCCTTTAGCTAGACACAGAGTGCTGATTGGTGCGTTTACAATCCTCTAGCTAGACAGAAAGGTTCTCCAAGTCCCCACCTGGCCCAGAAGCCCAGATGGCTTCACCTCTCACTGTCACTATGACTTGTCACTTGGATGAAAGCATTTTCCATTTTCCATGTCCCTTCACGCCTTAGCTGCAGGAAGATGGAAGAAAGAGTTCATCTTTTCTGTCCCTTGTTTATTTACTTAAATTTT
>NW_012114411.1:920537-922787 GCF_000951035.1 Colobus angolensis palliatus | reverse complement strand
CATGCTCAGCTCATTTTTGTGTTTTTAGTAGAGACAAGGTTTCACCATGTTGGCCAGGCTGGTCTCAAACTCCTGTGCTCAAGTGATCTACCCACCTTGGCCTCCCAAAGTTCTGGGATGACAGGTGTGCCCTGCCTCTTATTTAATTTTGAATTTTAATGTTTATTTTTATTTAAATTTAAAATTTTTATGTTTATTTTTATTTAATTAGAGACAGGGTCTCACCATGTTGCCCAGGCTGGTCTCAAACTCCTGGGCTCAGGCGATCTTCCCGCCATGGCCTCCCAAAGTGCTGAGATTACAAGCATGAGCCACTGCACCCTGCCTAGTCCCTTATTTAGAAGTAGGGAAGTTGGTGCCTCCTTAGAAGTAATTATTTTTTGCCACTGATGATAATAACTGTGGTTTCTTGGTTCTGTTCTTTGTCCTCAGCAGTGTGCTCAGGTCTTTATGTCCACTCTCGCCAATTTCACAGATGAGGAAACGGAGGCTCAGAGGAGTTATGTGCTAGGCAGAGCTGCGATTGAACCCTAGTTCTGTCTAGTGTCACAGGCTGTTTTCCTCACCACCAGACTCTCCTGCCTCCAGCCGCCTGCGGTCCTCCGTGGGGATCAAGAAGGTGCGCGTGAGGCTAGTCCAAATGGCTCGTGACTTTGAAAAATCCCTGTTTGAGGCCGGGCACAGTGGCTCACGCCTGTAATCCCAGCACTTTGGGAGGCCGAGGCAGGTGGATCACAAGGTCAGGAGATCGAGACCATCCTGGCTAACACGGTGAAACCCCGTCTCTACTAAAAATACAAAAGTTAGCCGGGCATGGTGGCGTGCGCCTGTAGTCTCAGCTGCTTGGGAGGTTGAGGCAGGAGAATCGCTTGAACCAGGGAGGCGAAGGTTGCAGCGAGCCGAGATCATGCCACTGCACTCCAGCCTGGGCGACAAAGCAAAACTCTGCTTCAAAAAAAAAAAAAAAAAAAGTCCCTATTTGCCTCTGGAATCCATTATTGATGAGACTTACCTTGTTCTGTTTAGGTTAATATTGACATTAATTTGCATTTTGTGAGCTTACAGTAGCTCAAGGTATGGAAGCTGGGAGGGGGAATCAAGGAAGAAGTCAGATGGAGGTTGGAAATGAGCCTCATTGCACCAACAAAGTAGTGGCTATAGAAGTGGGTAACTGAGGCTTGGCCATGTGTGCAGGTTCTATGGTAGATGATGAAATGATGATTTTCAGTCTGTGATGCAGGTTCATTGAGTTCAGACACTTCTAATTTAAAATTCACAGCGACCAAGCAGTGGCTGATTTGAAGGCTTTCTGCATTTACTTAGCAAAAAAAAACAAAAACAAAAAAAAACACATAAATATATACATATATATATATATTTTCTTTTCGCTGGGTGTGGTAGCTCATGCCTGTAATCCCAGCACTTTAGGAGGCCGAGGCAGGCAGATCATAAGGTCAGGAGTTCAAGACCAGCCTGCCCAATATGGTGAAACCCCATCTCTACTAAAAATTTAAAAATTAGCCAGGCATGGCAGCATGCGCCTGTAGTCCATGGTACTCAGGAGGCTGAGGCAGAATAATCACCTGAACCCGGGAGGTGGAGGTTTCAGTGAGCCAAGACCGAGCCATTGCACTCCAGTCTGGGCAACAGAGCAAGACTCTGTCCCCAACCCCTACCTCCCGCCCCACCACCAGAGAAAAAAGATCATACAAATGAATAAGGTAAACAAAGATGTTGGAGACTGTACTGTTTTGAGGGAATTTTCAGTGCCTTGGTCACAAGCACTTCTTTCCAGACAACAATCCCTATTAAGTATGTGTCTTATTCCCAGTTTATTAATGTGGTCCCCATGGACGCCTCTATGAGGCAGCTTTCTGTTAGGCCAGATTGTCATCCTCCTTTTTAAAATGCTGAGATTAAGATTTTCTCCAATTATGATCAGTCTTCCTTCTGATTTAATGAGGTTTGATTTGTTTCAGAAAATTTTCATGCCTAAACCTGCCACACTTTAGCAGCGGCTGACACGTGGCTTGCCACAGTGGGATGCACGTATTTATTGTGTGTATAGAGAGAAGGGAGGATGTCACTGTGAACCAAAGAAACCCCAACTAATTGCAACACAAATAGTGGGTTCCCTTGCTCAGGACCCCCTTTTTTTCTCATGGCCATTTCTGGAAAAGATGAGCCGCTGCAGGCAAGATATTCTTCAGAAACATCAATTTCCGTGAAAACACAGTCCAGAGCAAATGC
>NW_012114411.1:914990-915552 GCF_000951035.1 Colobus angolensis palliatus | reverse complement strand
TAAAAATACAAAAATTAGCCAGGCGTGGTGGCAGGCATCTGTAGTCCCAGCTACTCAAGAGGCTGAGGCAGGAGAATTGCTTGAACCCAGGAGGTAGAGGTTGCAGTGAGCCGAGATCACACCACTGCACTCCAGTCTGGGCAACAGAGTGAGACTCCGTGTAAAAACAAAGAAAGAAAGAAAAAAAGAAAAAGAATAGAGTAAGTGAAATTATTTCCACTTCTATGGAGTCTGTATTCATTTGGAAAGGTTTTGGTTTAGGAACGTAAATCTCATATGATCATAACATTGGCTTCCTTTACAGATTCAGGTTTACCTTGAAATTAACACACCCAGCTGGGCATGGTGGCTCACGCCTGTAATCCCAACACTTTGGGAGGCTGAGGCGGGTGGATCACAAGGTCAGGAGATCAAGCAAGACCACAGTGAAACCCTGTCTCTATTAAAAACACAAAAAATTAGCTGGGCGCGGTGGCAGGTGCCTGTAGTCCCAGCTACTCAGGAGGCTGAGGCAGGAGAATGGCATGAACCTGGGAGGCGAAGCTTGCAGTGAGCTGAGATA
>NW_012114411.1:913754-914940 GCF_000951035.1 Colobus angolensis palliatus | reverse complement strand
GGAAAATAAATTACAGGCCAGGCACAGTGTCTCACGCCTGTAATCCCAGCACTTTGGGAGGCCGAGGCAGGGGGATCACCTGAGGTCGGGAGTTTGAGGCCAACATGGCAAAACCCCATCTCTACTAAAAATACAAAAATCAGCCGGGCATGATGGTGGCGCCTGTAGTCCCAGCTACTCAAGAGGCTGAGGCAGGAGAATCGCTTGAACCAGGGAGGCACAGGCTGCAGTGAGCTGAGATTGTGCCACTGCACTCCAGCCTGGGCGACAAAGCGAGACTCCATCTCAAAAAAAAGAAAAGAAATTACACACATGTTCAGGCCATATAAAAATTTCCAAACTGCTAAGATCGTGACCTGATATTGACGATTATTTAGCCTAGGGCAGTGGTCTAGGCTGTTTTTGACGAGAATGAAGACATGTGAAGGACAACCTAGACCGTGTCATTCATTCATGCACGCATTCATTCAACAAGCATGTGCGGATTGACGGTCATGTGCCATTCACGGATGGTAAGGCGGACTGACTTGCCTCTTCCTAAGAGAATGAACACTTCTAGTTGCTTTCTAGAGATGGTGGTGGGTTTTCCTGACGCACAGCTTGCGTAGAGATTGCTTGTGAACCAGGATACTATTTCCCAAGGATAGTTGAGTAAGGGGTGCAAGAAAGACTGTTAGAGTAGAGGGACAGTCAATGACCCAGGCTGCCTGGCCGCCGTGTTCTCATCAGTTAGGTTGTTGGACTCAGCTGTGATGTGGCTTGTGATGATGGCAAAGGTTCCAAGTCAAGCTGATTTGCAAAGTTTTATACTTGGATGAAGCCGTCTTCCCTAAGTCCTTGACAGTTGACCCCATACTGAGGGAGCTGAATAGGTGATAGGTACCTACCACTACAGACCCTCTTTCTGGGAACGTGAGCCCCAGTAGATGACATTCAGTGTGGACTCCATCAATGATTCATGTGTCACTCCTAAAGAATAGAGTAAGTGGGCTGGGTGTCGTGGCTCACGCCTGTAATCCTAGCACTTTGGGAGGCCGAGGCGGGTGGATCATGAGATCAGGAGTTCGAGACTAGCCTGGCCAACATAGTGAAACCTGTCTCTACTAAAAATACAAAAATTAGCCAGGCGTGGTGGCAGGCATCTGTAGTCCCAGCTACTCAAGAGGCTGAGGCAGGAGAATTGCTT
>NW_012114411.1:912307-913704 GCF_000951035.1 Colobus angolensis palliatus | reverse complement strand
CTGTGTGCCTACTCAGGAGGCTGAGGCAGGAGAATGGCATGAACCTGGGAGGCGAAGCTTGCAGTGAGCTGAGATAGCGCCACTGCACTCCAGCCTAGGCAACAGAGTGAGATTATCTTAAAAAAAAAAAAAAAATTAACACACCCATTCTCAATTAAAACAAAATAAATGAAACAAGCTTATGCTCAGATTTCACTACTGTTTTGTTTTGGTTTCTTCAGTTTAGTAGTGTTTCATTTTGAAAACCAGACCATGCTTTTTATTTTGTTTGTTTTGTTTTTTTCACCCAAGAAGAGGCCCAGAATTGCAAAATCCTTTTCTTAGATTTAGTCCAGACATGTTTCTCGGAACATTTGCTTTTACATGAGTAATAAGTAGAACAAAAGAAATGAGAAAAATGAATGATCTTTATTTTTTACATGGAATGATAAATAAAAGTACATGTAAGGCTGGGCGCTGTGGCTTACGCCTGTAATCCCAGCACTTTGGGAGGCCAAGGCAGGTGGATCATGAGGTCAAGAGATCGAGACCATCCTGGCCAACATGGTGAAACCCCGTCTCTACTAAAAATACAAAAATTAGCCAGGCGTGGTGGTGCGTGCCTGTAGTCCCAGCTGCTTGGGAGGCTGAGGCAGAATTGCTTGAACCTGGAGGCAGAGATTGCAGCGAGCCAAGATCGCACTCCAGCCTGGTGACAGAGTAAGGCTCCGTCTCAAAAAAAAAAAAAAAAAAAAAGCACATGCATGAGGCCAGGGGCAGTGGCTTATGCCTGTAATCCCAGCATTTTGGGAGGCTGAGAGGGGTGGATCACTTGAGGCTAGGAGTTTGAGACCAGCCTGGGCAACATGGGGAAACCCTATCTCAAAAAAAAATAAAATAAAATATATAGTGTGGTGGTGCATGCCTGTAATCCCAGATACTTGGGAGGCTGAAGCATGAGAATGGCTTGAACCTGGGAGCCTGAGGTTGCAGTGGGCTGAGATCGCACTACTGCATTCCAGCCTGGGAAACAGAGTGAGACTCTGTCTCAAAAAAGAAAAAAAAGTACATGCATGAAAGATCTTTGAAACGATGAAAAGTTCCAGAGGTATATGTAAGATTGCAGTAATTAAAGCAGGGTGTTATTGGTAAAAATAGTAGAACGTAGATGAATAGAACACAGAAGACAACCATGAAGCAGAACATGTAATGAGAGTTTACGATAAAGGCGTTTTACAAACCATTGCTAAAGGGATGAATTATTTAATTAATGGTGGTAAGAGAATATGAAATATCTGAGAGAGGTCTCAAGTTATGTTTACCTTCAGCATCAGAGATAAAAACTACGTCAAAATGAATTCAAGATGGATGAAGAGTAAGATGTAGTAACAAAACCATTAAAAAGAAAAATCCAAAAG
>NW_012114411.1:906069-906564 GCF_000951035.1 Colobus angolensis palliatus | reverse complement strand
GTTTCACCATGTTGGCCAGGGTGGTCTCAATCTCCTGACGTCGTGATCTGCCCACCTTGGCCTCCCAAAGTGCTGGGATTATACAATGAGCCACCATGCCCGGCCAAAATCCCAGCTCTTAGAGCAATTAGGCAACATCTCCCGTGAAGCAGCCTCAACTGTCCTCTTCTTCAGTAGAATATTCTCTGCCTACTGCCACTGTATCTCATGAGTTCCTGGATCCATTTCTATACCCAAAGCAGTGAAAGCTACAAAGGGGGCATAGGTGGGCTAACCTGGGTGCCCTAGGATGGGAAGCTGGCACTGGCGTTTCTAGTGTTTGTGAAAATTGGTGTCTGCACCTACTGATGAAGACAATGCAGAAAGGAAGGAGCTTCCATTGCACAGGAAATTTTCAGGGGACTAGTCATCAATTATTGCTATCCTAAGAGGCAACAAGAAAGCCTGGTAGGGCCAGGCGCAGTGGCTCACGCCTGTAACCCCAGCACTATGGGA
>NW_012114411.1:904981-905305 GCF_000951035.1 Colobus angolensis palliatus | reverse complement strand
CTCAACCTCCCAAAGTGCTAGAATTACAGACATGAGCTACCACACCCAACCTGTGACTTTTAAGCTGTCAGGACTGGAAAATTCAATCAAGCAAAGTTGAATGGGGTTGGGGTGGAGAGATAGACAAGACCATCTGAGCGTGGAGGAAAGTCCCATTATCCATAGGGAAGTGGAAACACCAGCCTCAGCTTCTCCCAGGAGGTTCAATGTCAGCAAGAAAAGCTAGTTCATACCTGTAATCCCAGCACTCTAGGAGGCCAAGGCGGGTGGATCACAAGGTCAGGAGATCGAGACCATCCTGGCTAACACGGTGAAACCCCGTCT
>NW_012114411.1:903195-904106 GCF_000951035.1 Colobus angolensis palliatus | reverse complement strand
TACTCAGGAGGCCGAGGCAGGACAATCGCTTGAACCCAGGAGGCGGAGCTTGTAGTGAGCCGAGATCGCGCCACTGCACTCCAACTCCAGCCTGGGTGACAGAGCGAGACTCCGTCTCAACAACAACAACAATAACAAATTCAAAATTAGCCTGGCGAGGTGGCGCATGCCTGTAATCCCAGCTACTTGGGAGGCTGAGGCAGGAGAATCGCTTGAACCCAGGAGGCGGAGGTTGTGGTGAGCTGAGATCATGCCATTGCACTCCAGCCTGGGCAACAAGAGCAAGACTCTGTCTCAAAAAAAGAAAAAAAAAAAAAGAAAGCATGACTCTAGGTGATGACAGAAGACGATGGGGATAAAGGCAGTGAAGCAGCCAATTATTAAGGACTAAATGCATCAATCACTGAAGACCAAAATGTCCAGAAGGCAGAAATCCTAGCTTTTGGGTCTCATGCAATACATCTGGTTTACTTAAGTGAGCAAATATTTATTGAACATCTGCTAAGGACCCAGAACATGGCTGTAAACACTGCAATTGACTGAAACATTTTCATTCTGGGACAGAGGTGGAATCTACTTCACTGGGTAGAATGACTCATCTGAGGCAGCTAAACTCAAGCTCTGCTGAGAGGCACGGAGCTGTCCCCTCCAGTCAAGGCTGCCCAAAGTCCAAGGCTTTGTTCTGGGGGTGGAGGTGGCAAAACTACAGAATCTGAAATGACTCAATTTATTTTTTATTTTTTATTTTTAGACACAGACAGAGTCTCCCTCTGTCGCCCAGGTTAGAGTGCAGGAGGGTGATCTCGGCTCACTGTAACCTCTATCTCCCGGGTTCAAGCGATTCTCCTGCCTCAGCCTCCCGAGTAGCTGGGATTACAGGCATGTGCCACCACACTTGGCTAATTTTTGTA
>NW_012114411.1:896734-897526 GCF_000951035.1 Colobus angolensis palliatus | reverse complement strand
ATTCTCACTCTTAGATGCATTTTACAAAAACTACAATTGGTTTTGCAGGCGTAAGTGCACTGAAAGTTCTGTGTATAATACTAGCCCTTTTTTTCAGTTGAAAAGGTCACGTCAACTATGCACTCAGTTCACTTGGGATTATTGCTATTGGCAAAATACTCTAAGTTAAATATAATTAATGGAGAAAGATCATTTACTAGAGAAAAATTGGATTTAAATATTTGACACCTCAAGATTATCTAATCACCTCATAGCATCATCAGCTATGGCATTTGGATGAAGAGGAGGGCAAAATAAGGTGTAATCCTTGCCCTCAAGGATCTAAATTCTGTGCTTGGGACCCAAACTATTCCAATGAATATGGTAAAATAGCACATGACCTAATCAAATCTTGAATTAGTCTTCATAATAAAACAAGCAGGAGGCTTATTTGGCTTAAAATTATAATTGATTTGATCCTTAAAGTCATTTGACCAAATGGATCTACTGGCCATTTTGTTTGGTTGTCATTCATTCATTCATCTATTTCACATTTCCTGGGCACTAAGATGGGCTGGGCACTATGCTGAGCATTGGAGATTTCACAGGAGACAAGTCAGCCCAATGGCTTGTTTCCATGGGTGGGTTTTGCCGGCCTTCTTTGTCATGGGGTTGGGGGTGATCATGGAAATACCTAGAATAGTGTTGGAACAGCTTCTCTTCTCCACTCCTGAGAGTCAGCTATGGATCTGAAAGATGCCCAGGAGTCTGAGATGAGACTGAGGTGAGGTGAGAGCTGAGATAGTTTCTTTT
>NW_012114411.1:892478-895839 GCF_000951035.1 Colobus angolensis palliatus | reverse complement strand
GGGAATGGTGGGCCATCCTGGTGCACATTCTTCCTGGTGCCTACAGCTGTGGTCCTCGCAATCCTTCAGTATGTTAGCACAGGCACATTCTAGAGCACGTTGTATTTATGAGGACTTCTCTAAAAGACACTATTTACTTTTTTTTTTTTGAGACGGAGTCTCGCTCTGTTGCCCAGGCTGGAGTGCAGCAGCGTGATCTTGGTTCACTGCAAGCTCCACTTCCCGGATTCAAGCAATTCTCCTCCCTCAGCTTACCAAGTAGCTGGGATTACAGGCACACACCACCACGCCTGGCTAATTTCTTGTACTTTAGGTAAAGATAGGGTTTCGTCATGTTGGCCAGGCTGGTCTCGAACTCCTGACCTCACGTGATCCACCCACCTCGACCTCCCAAAGTGCTGAGATTACAGGCGTGAGTCACCGTGCCCAGACAACTATTTACTATTCTTCATGGGCAGGGAAAGACACGTCCTGCTTGGAGACGTTGGAATTAAGTCACAGTGCATTCCTTAGTCTGCCTATCTTATACTTCCTCCCATGGGGGCTTTCATTTGAAGCTGTAAGTTGCATATTGTCAATTCCTCATAACTAATCAGAGGCACCTACTATATGCAAGAAGGGTGCTAGGAAGCTGAAAGAGGCAGAGCCCCTGATTAGGAATGGGGAGGCTGATGGGAAAATAAAGTGAAATTTTGATAGGGTCTATAATATGCGTGTATCCCGAGCTCAATGGGAATGCATGGGAGCAAGTGATTACCGTCTTTATTTTTTCTTTTGATTTCTTTTGAGACCGTTTCACTGTCACCAAGGCTGGAGTGCAGTGGCACAATCATAGCTCACTGCAGCCTCGACCTGGGCTCAAACGATCCTCCCACCTCAGCCTCCTGAGCAGCTGTGACCACAGGTGCACACTGCCATGCCCAGCTAATTTTTTATTTTTATTTTTTTGGTATCGATATGGTCTCACTATGTTGCCAGGACTCGTCTTAAGCTCCTGGCCTCAAGCCATCCTCCCACCTCAGCTTTCCAAAGTGCTGAGATTACAGGCATGAGCCACTGAGCCTGGCCGTGACGATCTTCTGAAAGGGGCTTCACAGATACGTGAGAACTCTATAGCTGCAGGGTTGGAATTGCAACATGCCAGGCAGGGGGAACACCAGGAAAAAAGAACAGATGAGAGAGCATGGTACTGGGGAGAACCTCAGGCATCCACTGTACCCAGGAATAATGCACACTGGGGTACGTTGTGAGATGAGGGTAAGAGGGAAGGTGGTGGTAGATTGGAAAGCTCTTGTGTATGTCGTGCCGAGAGCGCATTATCTGTCCATTACAAACGGGAGCCAGGTGCGGTGGCTCACGCCTGTAATCCCAGCAGTTTGGGAGGCCGAGGTGGGCAGATCACGAGGTCAGAAGATCAAGACCATCCTAGTTAACATGGTGAAACCCTGTCTCTACTAAAAATACAAAAACAAAATTAGCCAGGCGTGGTGGCGGGCACCCGTAGTCCCAGCTACTCGGAAGGCTGAGGTGGGAGAATGGCACAAACCTGGGAGATGGAACTTGCAGTGAGCCGAGATCGCGTCACTGCACTCCAGCCTGGGCGACAGAGCAAGACTCCGTCTCAAAAAAAGGAAAAAAAAAAAGGGAAAACATGGCTGGGCTGGGCACGGTGGCTCACTCCTGTAATCCCAGCACTTTCGGAGGCCAAGGAGGACAGATCACTTAAGGTCAGGAGATCGAGATCGGCCTCGCCAACATGGTGAAACCCCGTCGCTACTAAAGATACAAAAACTAGCCGGGTGTAGTGTAGGCCTGTGATCCCAGCTACTCCGGAGGCTGAGGTAGGGGAATTGTTTGAACCTGGGAGGTAGAAGTTGCAGTGAGCCAAGATCGTGCCACCACACTCCAGCCTGGGCGACAGAGAGAGACTCCATCTCAAAAAAAAAAAAAAGAAAAACAGGTACGCAGTCATGACACATGTCACCCAATCACAGGTCAGTCTCACAAAAGCAGGATTTGGAGAAGAAATCTGCCTTCCTCCTTCATACTGGGCAGGAATGAGGGGTGCCAGGCCGGAAGAGGAAGAGATTGGAAGTCTCTGGTGATCAGCAGGACTGGTGCCCCTTGTCCCTGCAACCTGCTCCTTGCCCAGCAGACTAAGAGTTCAAACTGCCTTTGGGACGTTTTTACCCACATGGCCCAGCTCCATCACAGAAGGGCCTGGAAACCCAACTGCTGCTTGCCCTAGCTAAGCCACTTCACTGGCCAGAGCTTGTCTCCATCGTCCTCATCCCTGGCCTTCCACTGTGGAACCTGGGAGGCCCTCTCAGTAGATAGCTGGCACTTTGTAGCCCGGGACCAAAGGAAAACACTCTCCCTGCGCTGGGCCCTGATTCTGCGACAATGGCGGATGCTTGGTGAATTATACAGCTACTCACAGTTCTTACCGTCTTGACCACATTCACATCCATGCTAGGTTTATAGTTCATATGGCCCTAACCCTGAGAAAAGTCCAGCATGATGGATTCGCGAGGTCAAACAAGAAATCAAAACTCAAGTAGTTTTATAAGTAGATCTCTTCCATAAGCAATTCTTCTTCTTTTTTTCTTTTCCTAACGACAGGGTCTTCCTCAGTTGCCCAGGCTGCAGTGCAGTGGCACAATTACAGTTTGATTGCAGCCTCAGACTCCTGGGCTCAAGGGATCATCTGCCTCAATCTCCCAAGTAGGTGAGACTACAGGTGTGGACCACCACAAACAGCTAATTTTTGTATTTTTGATAGAGATGGGGTCTTGCTATGTTGCCCAGGCTAGTCTCAAACTCCTGGCTTCAAGTGATCTTCCCGCCTTGACTTTCCAAACTGCTGAGATTGCAGACGTGAGCCACTTCGCCCAGCCTGAAAAATTCTTCTTACATCATACAGGATTCATAACCACCACACCACCTCCACTCCAGGGTGGCTGAAAGCACAGTGTTCAAATCCTGGCTCCGTCACTGCTTCTGTAACTTTAGACGAGAGACTAACTATGAGTTCTAGGCAAATACTCATCGACTCTGAACTTCACAAGAGGATACTAGGACCGACTCCAGTGAGTTTTGTCAGGACCACACGAGATGATTTAGATAGAAGGGCTTGTAAAATGTCAAACATGATATAAAATGATAGCCATTATAATATTGATTATTATTACTGATATGGTTTGGCCGTGTCCCCACCCAAATCTCATCTTGAATTGTCGCTCCCATAATTCCCACATGTTGTGGGCGGGACCCGGTAGGAGATGGTTGAATCACGGGGGCAGTTTCTCCCATACTGCTGTCATGGTAGTGAACAAGTCTCATGAGAGCTGATGATTTTATA
>NW_012114411.1:890870-891723 GCF_000951035.1 Colobus angolensis palliatus | reverse complement strand
CTACTCAGGATGCTGAGGCACAAGAATCACTTGAACCCGGGAGGCTTCAGTGACCGAGATTGTTCCACTGCACTCCAGCTTGGGCAGCAGAAAGAGACTGTCTTAAAAAAAAAAAAAGTTTATTTTGTTTCCAGTTACTGGTCCCAGTCTCACATTGGATGGCATTGCCACAGGTTTTTTGGCAGAACTTCTGAGTCCTAAGTGCAGTTCAGCACAAACAAAAGCCTGGCTCTGACTCAACATCTAAATCAATGAATTAGTTCTCCCCTCATCCATTAACCTTGGGCCTGGAGCAGTGGAGGAATCGGGAACTCGAAGCTATTTGAGATGCCTGGAGAACGCAGCAGAAAATGCAGGGAACCCTTAGTCTCCCAAAAAAGGAGTGGCCAAAATAACCAGGGCTATCTGGCCATCTTAGTTTCATCTAATCTTCTAGATAGTTCTATGGGTCAAAATGATGAAAGAATAAAGTGACCAAGAGAAACAATACAAATGAGAGAGGGGTGTGCTCTCCCTATGAGTGATAAATTGCACCTACGTGACTATATCACCCCTGCTTACTTCTTTTTGTTTGTTTTTGAGACAGAGTTTCACTCTTGTTGCCCAGACTGGAATGCAATGGCATGATGTCAGCTCACTGCAACCTCCGCCTCCTGGGTTCAAGCGATTCTCCTGCCTCAGCCTCCTGAGTAGCTGGGATTTACAGGCACTTGCCACCACACCCAGCTAATTTATTTTTGTATTTTTAATAGAGACAGGGTTTTGCTATGTTGACCAGGCTGGTCTCAAACTCCTGACCTCAGGTGATCCACCCACCTCAGCCTCCCAAAGTGCTGGGATTACAGGCGTAAGC
>NW_012114411.1:884354-884821 GCF_000951035.1 Colobus angolensis palliatus | reverse complement strand
TTTTGTATTTTTAGTAGAGACGGGGTTTCACCATGTTGACCAGGCTGGTCTTGAACTCCCGACCTCAGGTGATCCACCCGCCTTGGCCTCCCAAAGAGCTGGGATTACAGGTGTGAGCCACCGCGCCCGAGTCAGGGGGATTCTACAGGTCCGAATGTATTCATGTCTGATGACCAATCTTCATATAAGGCTGGGACTCAGAAGATCTAGACCCCAGCCTCTCAGTGTCCCCTGTGCCTCTGCATCAGATTCACCTAAATTACTCATAAAATACAGATTCTAGAGCCAACCCAGATCTTTTGAATCAGAATATTGGGAGGAGGGGACATAAATCTATATTTTTGAAACTTGGTGACTTTTTTTCCTTTTTTTAAAAAATTATACTTTAAGTTCTGGGGTACATGTGCAGAACATGCAGGTTTGTTACATAGGTATACATGTCATGGTGGTTTGCTGCACCCATCACC
>NW_012114411.1:883915-884304 GCF_000951035.1 Colobus angolensis palliatus | reverse complement strand
GCATTTCCAAAAAGGATTTAAGGCACTTTAAAATAAAAGCTGAGGCATCAGAAACTACAGAGAAAAAGGCAGTCATAATTATACCAAGAACCAGGGGTGGGACAAGATTTTTATTGAACACTAAATTTAGCTCATTTTGAGCATCATTTTTTAGTATTTGAGCATCCGTTAGTAGGGACTAACGGGAAAAAAATGTGATGACTCTCTTTTCAGATAATAGCTTTTTCACAATAAAATTAAATTCTAAAAGGAATTTATTATTAAATCAAAATGAGTAAAAACACTACATTTCCTTATCTGGCTCTTTCTTGTTTCGGCCTTTGATAAAAGCCAAGAGGGGAGAATACTGACTTGCGGCTGAGCCAGGGTGATTCTTTTTTTTTTTTTTT
>NW_012114411.1:883537-883865 GCF_000951035.1 Colobus angolensis palliatus | reverse complement strand
GGTGTGTGTGATGTTCTCCTCTCTGCGTCTATGTGTTCTCACTGTTGAACTCCCACTTATGAGTGAGAACGTGCGGTGTTTGGTTTTCTCTTTTTGTGATAGTTTGCTGAGAATGATGGTTTCCAGCTGCATCCATGTCCCAACTTGGTGATTCTGATGCCTACTAAACTTTAAGGCATTGTGATGTAGAAAAGAATAACTGTGTATGGCCCTACATGCATTACTTTGTTGTTGTTGTTTTCAGATGGCGTCTCCCTTTCTCACCCAGGCTAGAGTGCAGTGGCGCAATACCAGCTCACTGCAACACCGCTCACTGCAACCTCCACCT
>NW_012114411.1:877176-879112 GCF_000951035.1 Colobus angolensis palliatus | reverse complement strand
TTACAGGCATGAGCCACTGCACCAAGTCCAGACTCTTTTTCTTTTTTTTTGAGACGGAGTCTTGCTCTGTCACCCAGGCTGGAGTGCAGTGGCCCGATCTCGGCTCACTGCAAGCTCTGCCTCCCGGGTTCACGCCATTCTCCTGCCTCAGCTTCCCAAGTAGCTGGGATTACAGCCGCCTGCCGCCACGCCCGGCTAATTTTCTGCATTTTTAGTAGAGACGGGGTTTCACCGTGTTAGTTAGGATGGTCTCGATCTCCTGACCTCGTGATCCACCCGCCTCGGCCTCCCAAAGTGCTGGGATTACAGGCGTGAGCCACCGCGCCTGACCCAGACTCTCTCTTTTTCAAAGAAAGGCCACCATTCCCAAAGCTGCAGGATCCAAATTCTTCTTGATGACGAATTATGAGCCTGCCTCAATGAGCATCTAATTACAGCCTAATATCATGCACCATACAGTATACAAGAGAGCCTGAGCAACAAAGGGGACCCTGTCCCTGCAAAAAGGAAAAAATTTTAAATTACCCAGGCATGGGGCATGTGTCTGGAGTCCAAGCTACTCAGGAGACTGAGGCAGGAAGACTGCTTGAGCCCAGGAGTTCGAGGCTGCTGTGAGCTAGGATCATGCCACTGCATTCCAGCCTGGGCTACAGAGCAAGACCCCATCTCAGAAAGAAAAGCAGGCTTAAATTTCAAAGACATGTTAGCCACTGGCCACCATGATCACAGAATGATTTCCTATGACTCCTAACACATATGTAACAGTGAGAAGCAATGCCTCTAGTCACGTCTGTTACAATAAACAGGTGAGATGGGTGTGATCCCTGAATACCATCTTTACAGAAGATTCTATTGTAAAAGAAACCACTAAAACTTTCTCAGTGAAAGAGCTGATTGGTAAACAGGAATACCTTTTTATTTATTTGGTTTTTTTTGAGATGGAGTCTCGCTCTGTTGCCCAGGCTGGAGTGCAATGATGCCATCTTGGCTCACAGCAACCTTCGCCTCCTGGGTTCAAGTGATTCTCCTGCCTCAGCCTCCCAAGTAGCTGGGATGACAGGCCCCCGCCACCACGCCTGGCTAATGTTTTATTTTTAGTAGGGTTTTGCCATGTTGGCCAGGCTGCTCTCAAACTCCTGACCTCAAGTGATCCTCCTGCCATGGCCTCCCAAAGTGCTGGATTACAGGTGTAAGCCATCATGCCTGCCTGGTAAACAGGAGTACTATGAGCCAGTTGTTACACTATGGGTATCCTGAAATCTGCCACATGTATTAACACCATGAATATCAGCAAATGATACAAATGTGGGCTTATTTTTCCCACAGAGAACTGGTTGACCAGCATACTGTTACTGAGAAACCACGGGTTCCATCCAGGTCCCGCTCCTTGCTACACAAAAAGCCATTCACTGAGATTTCATCTATTGCCAAGGAAGAAGGCTTTAATTGGGTGCTGCAACCGACCAGATGGGAGCTCAGTCTCAAATCCACCTCCCTGACAGACTAAAACTAGGCTTTAAAACAGCAGGGAAGAAATGTAACAATGTGTAAGAAAACAGGAACTAGGGAGTGCCAAGGAGGCACCTGCTACCCTGAACCCATGAGTTTCAGTCCTTTGGTACTTTTTTAAAAATGTTTTTAGACCGAGTCTGGCTCTGTCGCCAGGCTGGAGTGCAGTGCCGAGATCTCAATCTTGGCTTGCTGTGACCTTTACCTCCCAGGTTTAAGTGATTCTCCTGCCTCAGCCTCCCATGTAGCTGGGACTACAGGCGTGCGCCACCACACCCAGCTAACTTTTGTATTTTTAGTAGAGACGGGGTTTCATCATGTTGGCCAGAATGGCCTCAATCTCTTGACCTCGTGATCTGCCTGCCTCAGCCTCCCAAAGGGCTTGGATTACAGGCGTGAGCCACTGCGCCCAGCCAATACTTTTTTT
>NW_012114411.1:874886-877108 GCF_000951035.1 Colobus angolensis palliatus | reverse complement strand
TTTAAGACGAGGTCTCGCTTTGTCACCCAGGCTGGAGTGCAGTGGCGTGATCTTGGCTCACTGCAACCTCCACCTCCTGAGTTCAAGCAGTTCTCCTGCCTCAGCCTCCCATGTAGCTGGGATTACAGATGCATGCCACCATGCCCAGCTAACATTTTGTGTTTTTTAGTAGAGACGGGGTTTCACCGTGTTATCCACGATGGTCTCTATCTGACTTTGTGATCTGCCCACCTCAGCTTCCCAAAGTGCTGGGATTACAGGCGTGAGCCAAGAGACTCCGCAGGTACTTTTTTTAGAGGCTTGAAAGTCTTTTCCCGAGGAAGGAACTCAGATAAAAAAATAATAATAACAATACAAGTTTCAAGCTTTAACGGCAGAAGGGTCCGTTTCTATGTTTATCCAAAAAGAACTTCCTCTGGGACCGTTAGGCTGGTGTCAGTACCGTGGGTGCACACGGAAGAATGATGCTGAAACCCTCGACAAGGAGAATCACACACCCTTTCCGCGTGGACACCCCTCCTGTCTTCTGCTCAGTGCCACTTCGGAAATGGTCTGTGTGGAAAGTTGAGCTTCCCCAGGTAGTCAGGAGCATCCTAATGCTATGAAGCCAGGCTTAATACATAAGGGTTGTTTAAACAAACACACAAAAAAACAAACCTTCAGCTGATACATTTTTTTCATTAAGAACAATGCTTTTGGCCGGCCACGGTGGCTCAAGCTTGTAATCCCAACACTTTGGGAGGCCAAGGCGGGTGGGTCACTTGAGGTCAAGAGTTTGAGACCAGCCTGGCCAATGTGACGAAAACCCGTCTTTACTAAAAATACAAAAAAAAACCAGCCAAGCATGGTGGCGCACACCTCTGATCTCAGCTACTTGGGAGGCTGAGGCAGGAGAATCGCTTGAACCCTGCAGGCAAAGGTTGCAGGGAGCCAATATCGCACCACAGCACTCCAGCCTGGGCAACAGAGAGACTCCATCTCAAACAAATAAACAAAAATAAAAAACTAAATGGAAACAACTAGAAGAATGCACTCTTTGATTCCAATTTCTGTCAAGGTGGGAATGGCTGATACCAGATCTTTTCCTGAGGACAGTTTGGAGAGGAAGAAGGAAAGGATAAACAACAGGAGAGTTGGGGCCTGAAGAAAGCAAAGGAAAGGTGGGCAGCAAGAAATCAGATAGCTGCAGAGTCGAGAGGCCGGCATGTGAATAAAATGTGGCTGACAGCTTCATTATACCCAGACCCTATCCGATCAAGAAGCTTGTCTTTAGAGCACAAAAGGAGAAATCAACATGAATACACACCGCAGTTCTCTGTCTTATGCCAGCATCTCCTGGGGGAAGGAGCTCTTGCTACATTCTCTCCTGGAACTGAAAATTAATTCTGGTTTACTCTGTACACATTGATCTAGTTGTTAGTGCTGTAAAAACACCAGTTTATGTCAAAACCAGAAAAAGTATCAGATAAAAGGCAGGATTAGACTAGCGCCTAATGTTGGCAAGTATCTGAGGAAAAGATACTAAAAGAAAGAATTTGGCAATTTGGAGAAGTCTTGAAACAATGCATATACTTTGGGCCAGGTACAGTGGCTCATGCCTGTAATCGTGACATTTTGGGGGGCCAAAGTGGGTGGATCACTTAAGGCCAAGAGTTCAACACCAGCCTGGCCAAAAAGGTGAAACCCCCTCTCTACTAAAGATAAAAAAAATTAGCCAGGCATGGTGGCATGCACCTGTAGACCTAGCTACTCGGGAGGCTAAGGCAGGAGAATTGCTTGAATTTGGGAGGCAGAGGTTGCAGTGAGCCCAGATCACCCCACTACACTCCAGCCTGGATAACAGAGCAAGACTCTGTTTCAAAAAAAAAAGAAAAAGAAAGAAAGAAAAGAAAAAGCAAAGGGCTTTGTGAAACCTTTTCCTTTTTTTTTTTAATTTTTTTTAATAAATAGAGATGGGATCTTGCTGTGTTGCCCAAGCTAGCCTCAAACTCCTGGCCTTATGCAATCCTCTTGCCTTGGCCTCCCCAAGTGCTGGGATTACAGACATGGGCCATCTTGCCAAGCCAGTAAGTCTTCTAAACATTTATCCTAAAAAGACCAAATAAGTAGCCAAAGATATATGTAAAAAATATGTCTATAGAAATTTTTAAATCCTAAGTATCTATCAATGGGGAATGGTTAAAATACTACGGTAGGCTGGGCGCGGTGGCTCACACCTGCAA
>NW_012114411.1:870226-871189 GCF_000951035.1 Colobus angolensis palliatus | reverse complement strand
TTTGAACCCGGGAAGCACAGGTTGGAGTAAGCTGAGATCACACCACTGCACTCCAGCCTGGGTGACACAGCAAGACTTCGTATCAGAAAAAAAAGAAAAGAAAAGAAAATATGATCAAAATTATACCAATGAGTGAAAAACTTTATAACACTATGTTTATTATGATACTGCTGTTACAGATTTACATATTTCTGTATATACACTCAGGAAAAAAGAAACGAGAATGTAGTTGGCAAAATGGTAACAGTAGTTACGTCTGGATGATGTGATTTGAAGTGAATTCTTTCTTCTTGTTACCTGTATTTTCTAGTATTTATGCATTTATCATACATTACTTGCATAATAAAAGTCATAGAGTTTTGAAAAGGAGCATCGCCAATGAAAAAGAAAGTGGGGGCAGAGGACCAGCCTTCATGGATGATGGATGTGGCTGTCATTTTTGTCTCTGTTGAGCAAAGGTGATTAAAGGATATGTGTGGATGTGCAAATAGTGGCAGAGAAAAAAGTAGTCATTCCTGGGATACACAGATTTTTTTCTTTTTGGAGACAGGGTCTCACTCTGTTGTCCTGGCAGGAGTGCAGTGGTGCAATCATAGCTCACTGCAGCCTCGACCTTCTAGGTTCAAATGATCCTTCCACCTCAGCCTGTTGAGTAGCTGGGACTACAGGCACACACCATCATGTCCAGCTAATTTTTTAATTTTTTTGTAGAGATGGGGTCTAACTATGTTGCCCAGGCTGGTCTTGAACCGGCTCACATCTGTAATCCCAGCACTTTGGCTCAAGTGATCCTCTTGCCTTGGCCTCCCAAAGTGCTGGGATTACAAGTGTGAGCCACCATGCCCGGCCCACAGATTTTTTTATGTTAGGCTGGGCCTGGTTTCTATTTGTGTCTCATCCACCTACCCCTGTCCCCTTGACATGGGTGAAATCTATTCATTCCAACTTCATTAATGTCTAAGA
>NW_012114411.1:866348-869982 GCF_000951035.1 Colobus angolensis palliatus | reverse complement strand
GTCTCACTCTCTTGCCCAGGTTGGAGTGCAGTGGCATGATCTCAGCTCCTTGCAATCTCCGCTTCCTGAGTTCAAGCGATTCTCCTGCCTCAGCCTCCTGAGTAGCTGGGATTACAGGCTCACGCCACCATGCCTGGGTAATTTTTGAATTTTTAGTAGAGACGGGGTTTCACCCTGTTGGTCAGACTGGTCTCGAACTCCTGACCTCATGATCTGCCTACCCTGGCCTCCCAAAGTGCTGGGATTACAGATGTGAGTCAGTGGGTTTTAATTAGCCTATCCTTCACAGTTCCCTACATATTCCCTGAAATAGACAAATGTTGAAATTTTAAGAAAAAAACAGAACATATTTCCCCTCCTGCATGCACCACACTTTCATTCTCCTGTCCTGTTTGAACTTTGGCTAGTCACCTTCAACAAGATGAGGCTGTTGCCCCTGGGGCGGGACGCCCACAGTCTGAGATGTTAAAAGTCATCAGGGATGGCAGACAGAACAATGAACATCATGCCCAACTAGGGTTCCTTAGAACACCATTGCAAACCCCTTGAATTCAGCTCATCAATGCTTAACACGCCAACTCTCTTCTTGACCAAATAATGAATGCAACCAGCCCTGTGCAGGTTTTTATGGAGAATCCCAAGGAAGCTGATCTCAAGCTTCCTACTCCCATAGAATTAACCTGCGAGACAGAGAACCAATGGGTGAAACACGTAAGACAGTGCATATTCAGGCACTGAGTTGGTGGTAGAGCCTGGAAACGCTGGTGAGTCAGGCAAATAGAGTCCATTGTGGACTGACATGATCAAGAAGGGGTGCTGGGTCATGACAGATGGACAGTTTCTCTTGGGGAAAAGAAAGGCCCTTTAAGTTGGCAAACAGCCCAAGCAGAGACATGGGGTGTGTAACGAGAGGTGAGGATGCTGCCTTGGAAGAGGCTTAGGTTCCTTTTTTTTTTTTAGACGGAGTCACTCTGTCGCCCAGGCTGGAGTGCACTGGCTCGATCTCCGCTCTCTGCAAGCTCCACCTCCTGGGTTCACGCCATTCTCCTGCCTCAGCCTCCTGAGTAGCTGGGACTACAGGCGCCCGCCACCACGCCCAGCTCACTTTTTGTATTTTTTTTGTATTTTTAGCAGAGATGGGGTTTCACCATGTTAGCCAGGATGGTCTCGATCTCCTGACCTCGTGATCCACCCGCCTTGGCCTTCCAAAGTGCTGGGATTATAGGCGGTGAGCCACCACGCCCGGCCTACTTAGGTTCTTTTCAGTAGGAATTCAAAGAGGAGGTTAGGAAGATGGGATTGCACCAAATTAAGGAAGGTGGTGAAAAGCCTGGGAAAAAGCCCAGGCCTGAGGCTGGAGCAAAAGGCAGTCTTCACATGGCAGGTGGGAGTGTGGTCTTGAGCAACAGAGGGACCTGATGAAGGCAACGTTCTACACAGTAGCGCAATGCGTCAACAAGGTTTTAAGGATGGTAATTCCCCGGAAACCAATAAACACATGAGCGCATGTCCTACCTGTTCTGGGCGAGCCTGCATTCTCTGCTTTACCTCTTGTGGTTTTCAACTGTCTAAAACAAAGACTCTTTCTTACTCCAACCATTAACCAGTTTTCCTGCTTTTGTCTTTCTTTTTTTTTGAGACAGAGTTTCGCTCTTGTTGTCCGGGCTGGAGTGCAATGGTGCGATCTCGGCTCCCCGCAACCTCTGCCTCCCAGGTTCAAGCGATTCTTCTACCTCAGCCTCCCAAGTAACTGGGATTACAGGCATTCACCACCATGCCTGGCTAATTTTGTTTTGTTTTGTTTTGTTTTTTGTTTTTAATAGAGACAGTATTTCTCCATATTGGTCAGGCTGGTCTTGAACTCCCTACCTCAGGTGATCCGCTTGCCTTGGCCTCCCAATGAGCTGGGATGACAGGCGTGAGCCACTGCGCCCAGCCCCTGCTTTTGTTTTTCTTAATTCACGTAGGTTTGCAATTGCTCCACTGAATTTGGCTTTGGATGGAAAAATCCTCCATCTTCCCTCCAGCTAGAAAAATACCTTCACTTTTTCTGTGTTTGGAAACAAGACCATAGGACCTGGTGTGGTCCCAGACATAATATGTACTGTGTGCTCCAGGCCATGTCACCCAAGCCTTCCACACTGCTCCCAGGACCACCTGCCAGGCCCCACCTGTAGGTTGGGTGACGCCTCACAGCCCAATAGGAATTCAGGCAGGGGCTTCATGAGACAGAAAGGGGACAAACCTGAACTCCTACCTGGGAACTCCAAACACCGAGCCTTCGTCCACACAGGAGTCACTGTGGTTGTTAGACAGCCTTCCTGAGGTGCTTCTGACCTGAGAGAACAAAGGAACAGCTTGGTTTGGAGGGGAAAAGGCTAAAGAAAGTCACCCTGACCCCCGGGCCACATGGCTCTTGCCTCAACTGTCTTCTCAGAACAGTCTAAATATCTCCAAAGAAATGCCACCGATGGTCAGGCATGGTGGCTTATTTCTGTAATCCCATCACTTTGGGAGGCCAAGACAGGAGGATCACCTGAGCCCAAGAGTTCAAGACCAGGCTGGTCAACAGAGTAAGACCCCACCCCTACAAAAAAAAAAAAAAAGTAATATTATTATTTTCTGAGACAGAATCTTGCTCTGTCACGCAGGCTGGAGTTCAGTGGTGCGATCTCGGGTCATGGCAAACTCCACCCTCTGGGTTCAAGCGATTCTTGTGCCTCTGCCTCCTGAGTAGGTAGGATTACAGGTGTGCACCACCACACCCAGCTAATTTTGGTATTTTTAGTAGAGACGGTTTCAACATGTTGGCTAGACTCCTGACCTCAGGTGATCTGCCCACCTCGACCTCCCAAACTGCTGGGATTACAGGTATAAGCCACCATGCCTGGCCAAAAATTTTTAATAATAAAAAAGAGGGCTGGGTGCAATGGCTCACACCTGGAATCCCAGCACTTTGGGAGGCAGGCAGACTGAGGCAGGCAGATCACGAGGTCAGGAGATCGAGACCATCCTGGCTAACATGGTGAAACTCCATCTCTATTAAAAAAACAGAAAATTAGCCAGGTGTGGTGGTGCATGCCTATAGTCCCAGCTACTCAGGAGGCTGAGATAGGAGAATTGCTTGAACCCAGGGGGCGGAGGTTGCAGTGAGCTGAGATCACACCACTGCACTCCAGCCTGGGCAACAGAACAAGACTCTGTCTCAAAAAAAAAAAAGATACACAAATATTATACATCTGACAAAGGACTAATATCCAGAATCTATAATGAACTCAAACAAATTAGCAAGAAAAAAGAAATCCCATCAAAAAATGGGCTAAGGACATAAATAGATAATTCTCAAGAGAAGATATATAAATGGCCAACAAACATATGAAAAAATGCCCAACATTGGCTGGGTGCGGTGGCTCACACCTGTAATCTCAGCACTTTGGGAGGCCAAGGCAGGCAGATCACGAGGTCAGGAGATTGAGACCATCCTGGCTAACACGGTGAAACCCCTTCTCTACTAAAAATACAAAAATTTAGCCGGGTGTGGTGACGGGCGCCTGCAGTCCCAGCTACTCAGAAGGCTGAGACAGGAGAATGGCATGAACCTGGGAGGCGGAGCTTGCAGTGAGCTGAGATAGCA
>NW_012114411.1:865468-865948 GCF_000951035.1 Colobus angolensis palliatus | reverse complement strand
GGAGGCTGAGGCAGGAGAATGGCATAAAGCCGGGAGGCAGAGCTTGCAGTGAGCTGAGATCCGGTCACTGCACTCCAGCCCGGGCAACAGAGCGAGACTCTGTCTCAAAACAAAACAAAACAAAACAAACAAACAAACAAAAACATACTTGCACATGCATGTTTATAGCAGCACAATTCACAATTTTAAAAATGTGGAACTAGGCTGAGCATGGTGGCCCACGTCTGTAATCTCAACACTTTGGGAGACCAAGGCGGGCAGATCACTTGAGGTCAGGAGTTCGAGAGCAGCCTCAGCAACATCTTGAAACCTCATCTCTACTAAAAATACAAAAATTAGCTGAGTGTGGTGGTGTGTGCCTGTAATCCCAACTACCCGGGAGGCTGAGGTACAAGAATCACTTGAACCTGGGAGGCAGAGGTTGCAGTGAGCCGAGATCGTGCCACTATACTCCAGCCTGGGCTACAGAGTAAGACTCCA
>NW_012114411.1:861806-865238 GCF_000951035.1 Colobus angolensis palliatus | reverse complement strand
ATATATATATATATATATGATGGAATACTACTCAGCCCTAAAAAGGAGTGAATTAATGGCATTTGCAGTGACCTGGATGAGACTGGAGACTATTATTCTAAGTGAAGTAACTCAGCAATGGAAAACCAAACATCGTATGTTCTCACTCACAAGTGGGAGCTAAGCTATGAGGATGCAATGGCATAAAAAAGACACAATGGACTTTGGGAACTCAGGGGGAGTGAGTGGGATGGGGGTGAGGGATAAAACATTACAAAGTGGGTTCAGGGTACACTGCTCAGGTGATGGGTGCAAAAATCTCACAAATCACCAGTAAGGAACTTACTCATGTAACCAAACACCACCTGTTCCCCTAAAACCTGTGAAAATTTTTAAAAAAAACCTCTTACAAAATAAAAAGTGTTCTGGGAACTGCTGTTGCAGTGCAAAAGCAAGGGCACAGAGAACTTCCAGAAGGATGTCTGGACAGCTAGGACTAAAGTCATCCTGTTTAGAGCCTTAAGGTGAATAGATCATCATTTTCTCCCTTTGAACAAGAAGTCTGGGCACATTGTTAGTGTGTTAGATTGGGCAGCATGAGACTAACGGTGTGTTGTGGGGGTTGGGGGTTGGAGGTTCAGACAGACCTGAGGTCCAGTGCGAGCACTGCTGCCTGCTGTGTGGCTTTAAGAAAGCTTCCTAACTTCTCTGGGCACCACTTTTCTCATACATGAAGTCAGAGTAACAAAGACTTTTGCTAGAGAGTTCATGTGAGGACTAGCTAAATATCTGTTGAATGGGAAAAAAAAAAACAAAAAAGATATACAAATAGTGAATCAGCACATGGAAAACTGTTTAAAATCATTAGACATGGCCAGGCGTGGTGGCTCACGCCTGTAATCCCAGCACTTTGGAAGGCCGAAGTGGGAGGATCACGAGGTCAGGAGATCAAGACCAGCCTGGCCAACATGGTGAAAACTCATCTCTACTAAATATACAAAAACGAGCCAGGCATGGTGGCGGGCACCTGCAATCCCAGCTACTCCAGAGGCTGAGGCAGGAGAATTGCTTGAACTGGAAGGCGGAAGTTGCAGTGAGCCAAGATTGTGCCATTGCACTGCAGCCTGGGCAACACAGTGAGACTTCGGCTCAAAAAAAAAAAAAAAAAATTAGACATTAGGCAAATGCAAATTAAAACCAGAGTGACATGCCACTTCATACCCATGAATGGCTAAATTTAAAAGGTTGACAATATTAAACATCGGCAAGGAAATAGAGCCACTGGACTTGTCTTAGTGTTAGTGGGTACAATTACTTTGGATAGCAGCTTAGTGGTATTTCATAATTAGTTAAACACACACTGACTATATGATCCACCAATTCTATTCCTAGGAATGTATCCAAGAACAGTGTAATCATATTTCCTGAAAAAGACAAGTACAATCATGTAGGTATCAGCTTTACGCACTGTATTCCAAAAGTAGAGATAATCTGGTTTCCATTGCCAGATAAGGAAGATACATTTTTTAAGACATGGCAATCTCTCATTATATTACTAGCATGAAACAAGATTTCTTGTTTTTTATTGATAAAATTCGTGTATTTATTTTATTTTTAGAGAACAGGGTCTTACTACATTGCTCAGGCAGACCTCAAACTCTTTGGGTCGGTCAAGTGATTCTCCTGCCTCAGCTTCCTGAGTGGCTGGGACTACAGGTGCCTGTGCCACTGTGCCTGACTAAATGAATGTTGAGGCCGGACATAGTGGCTCACGCCTATAAGGCCAACCCTTTGGGAGTTGAGGACGGTGGACCACTTGAGTTCAGGGGTTCAAGACCAGCCTAGCCAACACAGCGAAACCCCATCTCTACTAAAAATTCAAAACTTTGCCGAGTGTGGTGGTGCATACCTGTAATCCCAGCTATTCAGGAGGCTGAGGCAGGAGAATCACTTGAACCTGGGAAGCAGAGGTTGCAGTGAGCCAAGATGGTGCCACCGCACTCCAGACTGGGTGACAGAGGGAGACTGTCTCTAAAAAGGAAAAAAAAAAAAAAAGTTGATATATTAGAATACTATTTAGCAATAAAAAAGAAAAATTACTGATACAAGCAATAACATGCATAAATCTCAAAAATATTATGTTGTGAAAAGATGCCAGACACCAAAAAGTAAACACTAAATGATTCTACATCTATAATATTCTAAAATAGGCAAAACTGAAATATTGTGATAGAATTCAGAACAGTGGTTGCCTCTGCTGGGAAAGATTCACTAGAAATGGGTGTGAAGAAAGTTTTTGGGTTGATGGGATGTTCTTTATCTGGATTAGGTGGTTGATTACATAGGTGTACACAGATGTCAAAACTCATCCAACTGTACACTTGACATCTGTGCATTTTATTGTACAAAAATTATGCCTCTTTTTTTAAGTACTGGAAAACAGTAGAAAGAATTGCTTATATCTTTTCTTCACTCCTAGGCTTAGTGTTGAGCTCAATTTAACCAAACCCTTCAACCAGCTAGAAAGTCAGCTTTGTATGTATTTTGCAAGAAGCTCCTCATTAAGCTGCAAATCCTGTCTTGGTGAGATTTATAGGAAGGTGGATGTTGACAAAAGGCCTGAACTCTTCCAATACTTCAATTAAGATGCATTCTAGGCCAGGTACTGTGGCTGGCCCCTGTAATCCCGGCACTTTGGGAGGCCGAGGCAGGCAGATCAAGAGGTCAGGAGTTCAAGACCAGCCTGACCAACATGGTGAAACCCAGTCTCTACTAAAAATACAAAAATTAGCTGGACCTGTTGGCGGGTGCCTGTACTCCCAGCTACTCAGGAGGCTGAGGCAGGAAAATCACTTGAAACTGGAAGGTGGATGTTACAGATAGTCAAGATCATACCACTGCACTCCAGCCTAGTCAACAAGAGTGAAACTCTATCTCAAAAAAAAAAAAAAAAAAAAAAAAAAAGATGCATTTGAGAAATATCCACTGAATTGAAGAACAGAAAGGCCAATAGTGAGTCAAGAGAGAGCAAGAGCTGTTCTGTTGGTGTAACTGGGATGGAATCCACACTAGAGCCGGTGGAGGCGTGAGTGGGCAGTGGGGAGATGGTGAAAGACTGGAGAGTGTGAGACACGGATTGTGCTGGTTATGAAACAGACTTAAGTACGTTCGGCATAGACGCCACAGCAAACATCAATATACACTTCTAGTAGCATTTTTTAACTAACTAGAAAGAGTAGGGGGACACAGAGGTGGGAAAAAAAATAAAATAAAAAATTAGGGCCGGTAATTACACGCTCACAGCTGTAATCCCAGCACTTTGGAAGGTCAAGGCAGGCAGATCGCTGGACGCCATGAGTTCAAGACCAGCCTGGGCAACATGCCAAAACCCCATCTCTACACAACATAGAAAAATCAGCTGGGTGTGGTGGTGCACACCTGTAGTTCCAGCTA
>NW_012114411.1:860471-861756 GCF_000951035.1 Colobus angolensis palliatus | reverse complement strand
AAACTCCATCTCTACTAAAAAAATACAAAAATTAGCCAGGCATGGTGGCACATGCCTGTAATCCCAGCTACTCAGAAGGCTGAGGCAGGAGAATCGCTTGAACTCAGGAGGCGGAGGTTGCAGTGAGCCAAGATTGTGCCACTGCACTCCAGCCTGGGAGACAGAGTGAGACTCCATCTCAAAAAAAAAAGAAAAAGAAAAAGAAAAAGTGGTATTTCTGACTATATGAACTTTTAAAAATGTCAAAAATAAAAAAATCAAACTATTAAAATGCAAACTGACCAGGAAAAATATTTGCACCAAATCTGACCAAAGCATTAATATCTTCGTTACATGAGAAAAATCCATATTAATTGTTTTTTAAAAAATGTCTCCAGGCCAGGCATGGCGGCTCATGCCTGTAATCCTGTCACTTTGGGAGTCCAAGTCGGGTGAATCACCTGAGGTCAAAAGTTTGAGACCAGCCTGGCCAACATGGTGAAAACCCATCTCTACTAAAAGTACAAAAATTAGCTGGGTGTGGTGGCACACATCTGTAATCCCAGCTACTCAAGAGGCTGAGGCAGGAGAATTGCTTGAACCTGGGAGGCAGAGGTTGCAGTGAGCCAAGCTCACACCATTGCACTCCAGCCTGGACGCCAAGAGCAAAACTCTGTCTCAAAAAAAAGTCTCCAATGGGTCAGGCACTGTGGCTCACCCCTGTAATCCCAGCACTTTGGGAGGCCAAGGTGGGAGGATCATTTGAGGCCAGAAGTTCAAGATCAGCCTGGCCAACATGGTAAAACCCCGTCTCTACTAAAAATACAAAAAGTGAGCTTGGCGTGGTGGCATGTTCCTATAATCCTAGCTACTGGGGAAGCTGACACAGTAGAATCATTTGAAGCCGGGAAGTGGAGGTGGCAGTGAGCTGTGATCGCGCCACTGCACTCCAGCCTAGGCAACAGAGTGAGACTGTCAAAAACAAAAACCAAAAAGCAAATTTAGCAGGGCATGATGGTGTATGCCTGTGGTCCCAGCTACTGGGAAGGCTGCAGTGGAAGGATCCACTGAGCCTGGGAGGTTAAGGCTGCAGTGAGACATAATTGTACCACTGCACCCCAGCCTGAGCTACAGTGCAAGACCCTGTCTCAAAAAAAAAAAGAAAAGAAAAGCCTCCAATGAAAAAAATGGGAAAAGGACATAAAGCTATCATTCGAAGAACTACAACCAGTAGACAAATACATGAAATAAGGCTCACTTTTTCTTTTCTTTTCTTTTCTTTTTTTTCTTTTTTTTTTTTTTTTTT
>NW_012114411.1:859721-860222 GCF_000951035.1 Colobus angolensis palliatus | reverse complement strand
AGAATTGCTTGAACCTGGGAGGCAAAGGTTTCAGTGAGCTGAGATTACACCAATGCACTCCAGCCAGAGTCTCACTCTGTCTCCCAGGCTGGAGTGCAGTAGTGCCATCTCGACTCACTGCAACCTCCGCCTCAGAGGTTCAAGCAATTCTCCTGCCTCAGCCTCCTGAGTAGTTGGGACTACCAGCGCCCGCCACCACACCTAGCTAATTTTTGTATTTTTAGTAGAGACGGGGTTTCACCATATTGGTTAGGCTGCTCTCGAACGCCTGACATTGTGATCCATCTGCCTCGGCCTCCCAAACTGCTGGGATTACAGGTGTGAGTCACCATGTCCAGTCAAGGCTCAATTTTTCTAATTAGAAAATAAGTTATAAATATTAAATTTTCATTTTGCTACTAAATTAATCAAACACAATTTTAAATTAATGTAACTATTACAGCTAGGCACAGTGATTCATGCCTGTAATCCCAGCATTTTGGGAGGCCAAGGCGGGCAGAT
>NW_012114411.1:853552-854909 GCF_000951035.1 Colobus angolensis palliatus | reverse complement strand
TCCTGCCTCAGCCTCCTAAGTAGCTGGGACTACAGGCTCCTGCTACCACATTCAGCTAATTTTTGTATTTTCAGTAGAGATGGGTTTTCACCATGTTGGCCAGGATGGTCTCAATCTCTTGACCTTGTGATCCACCTGCCTCAGCCTCCCAAAGTGCTGGGATTACAGACGTGAGCCACCAAGCCCGGCCAAGTGTTCTTATTTGTATTTTTATTAATTATATTATTTTTATTTTACAAATAAAATAGAGACAGGTTTTGCTCTGTTGGCCAGGCTCATCTCAAACTCCTGGCCTTAAGCAATCCTCCCAACTTGGCCTCCCAAAGTGCTGGGATTACCACCACGCCCAGCCTTTTTATTTTTCTGGAGACAGACGGAGTCTAGCTTTGTCACCCAGGCTGGAGTGCAGTGGCGAGATCTTGACTCACTGTAACCTCCACCTCCTGGGTTCAAGTGATTCTCTCGCCTCAGCCTCCCAAGTAGGTGGCACACACCACCGCACCTGGCTAATTTTTATATTTTTAGTATAGATGGGGTTTCCCCATATTGGCCAGGCTGTTCTTGACCACCTGACCTCAAGTGATCCACCCACCTCAGTCTCCCAAAGTAGTGGGATTTCAGAAGTAAGCCACCACGCCTGACCCATCTTTTTAAGCTTTCTACCTGCAAAAATGGACACCAGCAGCTGTGTCTCTATTGCTCTCACCCTTGTGGATTCTGTTCTTCTCTGCATGAGCAGGTAGGCGAAGGAGCCTTAGGAGATGGGCCACGCTCTGGGATGCCTTCTTCAACCCTTACAGACAAGAAAGGCTGTGTTTTCCAGGCCAGGTGTTGCCTGGAACCCTCTCTCCTATTATTGAAAAGCCCTTCCACCTGTGTCTAATCTAGACAATTCAAAGGAGCTTTGCAGTTTAACTGCTTCCTGCCCTCTACATGTTGGTTACGTGTGTGCGATACCAAGTTTGCGAGGGTGCAGTTACTTGAAGCAGTAAAAAGGTAGTTGCCAAAACGGAGTCCCTGCCCGATCCAAACTCAGCCACTGTTTGCAGGAGAGAACATTCTGGTAATTTCTCAATATGAGTAACTAATGGTAGTTGTGAGTAAAACCTTCTTACTGTAAATTATAGCAAGTAGAAACTGATGACATTTGTCTCTGTGGCTGCGGTGTAATGAAGTCCACGGACATGTTATTTAGTACAAATCGACCATCTACTGCGTGCCAGATGTCATACCAGGTATAGCAAACATAAATTTTCATAGTGGCCGGGCGCGGTGGCTCAAGCCTATAATCCCAGCACTTTGGGAGGCCGAGACAGGCGGATCACAAGGTCAGGAGATCGAGACCATCCTGGCTAAC
>NW_012114411.1:850294-851879 GCF_000951035.1 Colobus angolensis palliatus | reverse complement strand
CCGTCTCAAAAAAAAAAAAAAAAAAAAGAAAATGAATTATTCCTGTATCTTGCCCTGGCATCCACGTGTCCTTGCTGTCTCTTAATGATGTGACTCAACAGAAGTTGTGGGCATGTTTTTCAGACCTAGAAGTTGACAGTTTACCAAACAGGTATTCTGTTTCCTGGCACCAAGTCAGAAATATGTTCCCAGGTTAGTTAAAAGGTGTCGAGGTGTTCGATTTCAGGCGTCTAGCTGATGCTCAGCCCATGCAATTAGGAGCCCGGCCAGAACAAGTGAATCTTTTAGGCTCTTGGATGATGAGTCACAAATTCCATGTAGGGCCCAACTTCCAGCCCCTGGCACCAGAGATGACTGTAAGTGTTTGATCCTGTTGAGGTAGTTGCATTTTTATAGGGAGTTCTAACAAAAGCAGATTACTCCACCCTGGTTATGAGGAAATGCTTTGCTTGACAAGCAGAAGTAGAGACGGGGGTGGAAAGGCTTGATGGCTGAAAACACTTGCTTAAAGTTTACTTTTTCTTTTCTTTTCTTTTTTTCTTTGAGATGGAGTTTCCCTCTTGTCATCCAGGTTGGAGTGCAGTGGCGCCATCTCGGCTCACTGCAACCTCCACCTCCCAAGTTCAAGTGATTCTCCTGCCTCAGCCTCCTGAGTAGCTGGGATGACAGGTGCCCACCACCACACCCAACTACTTTTTGTATTTTTTGTAGAGATGGGGTTTCACCATGTTGGTCAGGCTCGTCTTGAACTCCTGACCTCAGGTGATCCACCCACCTTGGCCTCCCAAAGTGCTAGGATTACAGGCATGAGCCCGGCCTAAAGTTTTCAAATGTAAAATAATTTTGCTAGAAGACAAACAATAGATAAGAAATTTTTACGGGAAACTTTTTTTTTGAGATAGGACCTCGCTCTGTCACCCAGGCTGACGCGATCACATCTCACTGCAGCCTTGACATCCCAGGCTCAAATGATCCTCCTGCCTCAGCCTCCCAAGTAGCTGGGACTACAGACATGTGCCGCCATATCCGGCTAATTTTTTTTTTTCTTATTTTTTTATAAAGACAGGGTCTTGCTATGTTGCCTAGGCTGGTCTCAAATTCCTGGGCTCAAGCAATCCTCCTACCTCTGCCTCCCACACTTACAAGTGTGAGCCTCCATGCCCAGCTGGGAAACTATTTTGAATTTAGCATTCCCTACCCACTCAGATTATCGATCAAATGTGAAGCAGTCAAAGAGACACTATTAAGATATGCACACGAGAACTTGGAAGATTTATTTCCCAAGTACTCACCATGAAAAAGCTGCTCAGGAACTACTTTGGCAAAACAAAAGAGGACTTAAAGAAAGGGAAATAAATTGGATAAAAAAAGAAGGATTTGCTGGGCACGGTGGCTCACTCCTGTAATCCCAGCACTTTGGGAGGCCAAGGCGGGTGGATCACCTGAGGTCAGGAGTTGGAGACCAGCCTGGACAACATGGCAAAACCCTGTCTTTACTAAAAATACAAAAAATTAGCCACGTGTGGTGGTGGGCACCTGTAATCCCAGCTACTTGGGAGGCTGAGGCAGGAGAATTGCTTGAACC
>NW_012114411.1:848627-850233 GCF_000951035.1 Colobus angolensis palliatus | reverse complement strand
AGGAGGGTGGGGAAGGGGGCCGCGGTCTGGAGCTTTCTGTCAAGTGGCAAAATTCTAAAGCCAGAAGACTGAATTTCTGTTTTTATGGGTCCATACCTGTCCATTTGAGGGGTCCTTTCTTGAATAACTCTTTGAAAATATTTATCTCCCTTGATCCTGGTCTCTGATCCATCTCACCTTGCACAGTACTGAGTCACCTGAGTATCCACAGTGGTGATTCCACTGGGAGTTGACACCTGCAGTTTCCAGCCCCTGGCCTAGCAGTTTCCAAAGGGGTCCGCCTCTGATCATCTTATAGGGGATTTCCTACTGCAGAGAAGAGAGAAGTGCTGAGTTCAAAGTGTTTGAGACTGTGGTGACTGATTTTCTGAGCCAAAAGTCAGGACACAAGACGAGACTGACAAATAAGAATCGAGTTTCCTGAATCAAAGGGAGGGACTTTAAAACCAGGCAGCCCTTGGAAATTCAGGGTGTATGGCTACCTTGATTGTCCTCAGGGACCTCAGGGACAGAGACGACAAAGCGGAAGCCCCCAGCTGTGTGCCCCCCTCACCTGGGCGGGGTGAAGGCACACGGTGCTGTAACAGGCTCACAACTGGGCACTCCCTGAAACCCATAGTCTTTAGGAAATTTTCGCTGATTCTGCAGATGAGAGCCTGACACAGACAGGGCACAGGTCTGATAACTCAGCTTTTTTTGTCCCTAACAATTTAACTCCAACTCCACACTGTGTGCCCCGCTTAGCGAACGAGTTCTTCAGATGGAAGTCAGTTGAGCAGCTTGGAGTTGTCACTCTGGCATGTCCTCGAAAGTAGGGTGGGTGGGGAGTGGGGTGTCTTACCTCCCTCTTAAGTCACTTATCAAACTATTTCCTCCTACCCCTTGGAACAGTCTATCTGATTTTTATTTCTTCCTACCCCTTGGAACAGTCTATCTGATTTTTAATTTTTTTATTTTTAATATGTATATGTTTTTTGTATAGACAGGGGCTTACTACGTTGCCCAGGTTGGTCTTGAATTCCTGGCCTGAAATGAGCCTCCCACCTCAGCCTCCCAAAATGTTGGGATTACAGGCATGAGCCGCCACGTCCAGTCTAGTCTAACTGATTTAAACACACACACACACACACACACACACACACACATTTTAATTGACAAATAATAACTGTATATATTTACGGGGTAGATAGTGATGTTGCAATATATACATAATGTACAGTGATCAGGTCAGGGTAATTCATATATCCACAACTGCTGGAAAAGGAGGAGAGACCCAAGAGACCAATCTTTTGGACTTGAGTTTTTGAAAATATGTATTTAATTTAAAAAACTTGCAAAACAGGCTAGGCACAGTGGCTCACGCCTGTAATCCCAGCACTTTGGGAGGCCGAGGCAGGCAGATCACCTGAGGTCAGGAGTTAGAGACCACCCTGGCCAACATGGTGAAACCCCATCTCTACTAAAAATACAAAATGACCCAGGCGTGGTGGTGCATGCCTGTAATCGCAGTTACTTGGGAGGCTCAGGCAGGGGAATTGCTTGAACCTGGGAGGCAGAGGTTGCAAGTGAATTGACATCGCGCCACTTCACTCTAGCCTGAGCAACA
>NW_012114411.1:840723-847804 GCF_000951035.1 Colobus angolensis palliatus | reverse complement strand
TGATTGTCATTTAAAAATATTTATCTCTTGGTTACATAAAAATATTATTTTACAACAATGTAATATGCATTTTTATTGTCTTGAGCATCTTTTTATATATTTATTGTATATTGGTGTTTTTTCCTTTATGAATTGCATGTATAACATCCTTAACCCAGTCTTATATATTTTTTTTAATTTTGAAGTCCTCTTATTTACATGTTAACTATATTAAGCTTTGATCTGGCATATTTGTTACAAATTTTTTTTCTATTAGTTTGGCTTTTGATTTGATAAATGACATTTTAAAACATGCACTTGTTTTTAAATTTTATTTGAAAATTTTAAAAAAGAATAGTCTACCTGAGAAGAGCTCTGAGAAATATGATTTTACATCTCATTGCAGCTCCATGACACTGTAGCGTTCTTACAGATTGGCACCCCTAACAATCATACAGCAAGCTGGTCTAACTCTCAATGCATCTTGGTCATGAGCTCTCAGGAAACAGCAACTCCGGGAATTCATATCCAGAAGATGAGCCTTGGTGGGGCACGGTGGCTCACACCTGTAATCCCAGCACTTTGGGAGACCAAGGCAGGAGGATCACAAGGTCAGGAGAGCAAGACCATCCTGGTCGACATGGTGAAACCCCATCTCTACTAAAAATACAAAAATTAGCTAGGCGTGGTGGTGCGTGCCTGTAATTCCAGCTCCTCAGGAGGCTGAGGCAGGAGAATCGCTTGAACCAGGGAGTCGGAGCTTGCAGTGAGCCGAGATCGCACCACTGCACTGCAGCCTGGCAACCGAGCAAGAGTCCATCTCAAAAAAAAAAAAAAAGAGCCTCCGGGCCCACCTCTTGTCTCCAGGGCTCCTACAGATAACACATTGGTCTTGGCCACTAAAATGTCCCACTGCCAGCTGAGAGAAAAAGATAAGAACTGGCAGGCCCCCCTTTCCTCTGGAAGTTGTGTCACAGTCTGTGAACGTGGCCTCAAAAGGGAGATAAGAACTGGGTCAGGCTCACTTCCCCACGGAGATGCCTTCATGCCCAGTAGACACTTGCCCCGAATCCGGAGAAGCAGTAGGTGCTTTGCAAATATTTACCTAGCTACGTGGCAACCGGGCAGTGCTGTCAGAGTTCTGTGTCGTTTCAGGGCCACACATCCCACACCCCATTCTCTCCTCTTGCGTTACAAAGGCTACGTCCCTTCCCACGGCTACCTTTCCAAGTGTTCAAAACCATGTGAAGGTCGGACTCCATTGATTTCTAAATCATGCCCTTAGCCAAGATTGAACTTCCAGTGGAGAACATTTTAGGTTTGCTTTCCTGTGTGAGGTGAAATGACTGTCCCTCTGTCAGAGGCGTTTGAACCAGAGCAACTCCATCTTGAACAGGAGCTGCGTAAAACAAGGCTGAGACCTACTGGGCTGCATTCCCAGATGGTTAAGGCATTCCAAGTCACAGACTGAGATAGGAGATCGGCATAAAACACAGGTCATAAAGACCTTGCTGATCAAACAGGTCGCAGTAAAGAAGCTGGCCGGCTAAAATCAACATGGCGATGCGATTGACCTCTGGTGGTCCTCACTGCTAAACTCCCACCAGCGCCATGACAGTTTACAAATGCCAAGGCCACATCAGGAATTTCCCTGTATGGTCTAAAAAGGGGAGGCATGAATAATCCACCCCTTGTTTAGCATATCATCCAGAAATAACCATAAAAATGGACAACCGGCGGCCCCCAGGGCTGCTCTGTCTATGGAGTAGCCATTCTTTTATTTCTCTACTTTCTTAATAAACTTGCTTTCACTTTACTCTATGGACTCACCCTGGATTCCTTCTTGTACGAGGGTTTCTTGGGGTCTGGATCGGGACCCGTTTCCGGTAACACCTTAGAGTTAAGAGTTCAGGTTCATCTTTCCCTTGTCAGGAGTAAGTATCATAAGCAACACAGCCTTTGCTTGTTGCTAGTTTTTTTTTTTTTTTTTTTTTTTTTTTGAGACAGAGTCTCGCTCTGTCACCCAGGCTGGAGTGCAGTGGCGCGATCTCGGCTCACTGAAACCTCCACCTCCCAGGCTCAAGCTATTCTCCTGCCTCAGCCTCCCCAGTAGCTGGGATGACAGGCGCGAGCCACCGCGCCGGGCCACAGCCTTTGCTAGTTCTGCCACTGATCTTCCCACAGGTACGTTGAAGAAACCCGGTGTTTGGCGCTTAAACAAATCAGCAACAACAACGCACAGTAGAAGGAAGGCCCAGAGCACCACCCTCCCACGCTGTCCCTCCGGAGCTGAGGGGAAAACACCCAGTGCCTTCAGAGACCAGCCGCACCAAACCGCCTTCTCAGAATGAGGGAGGAACTGCTGGCTTGGGGATGTCTCCACGGCACATTTCTAGAAAGACCTGGTGATAGAGAATACGAGAGGAAGGCCTAGGTCACTAAAAGCACAGGGAGCAATTCAGGCTATTGTCTCCGTGTAAATGGCTTTGTGAGCCGTGCCCCCGCCCCTGCTCGTAGCCTGAGGGTCTGGGAGAAGGCGGGCATCCCCCTGGCACGGGCGGCCTCGGCCTTCACCGCCGCACGCGCGGCGCCATCTTGTGGCGCATGCCTTTCCCAGGCTGGAAGCAGCCACAGGCCAATTCTTCCCGCCTTACAAATTTTGTGAAGTACAAAATTTGAGTATTGAGACTATTTTTGATTCGTTTAAGGAAACAGCATGGCCAGGCGCGGTGGCTCACGCCTGTAATCCCAGCACTTTGGGAGGCCGAGGCGAGTGGATCGCCTGAGGTCAGGAGTTCGAGACCAGCCTGACCAACAAGAAAACCCCGTCTCAACTAAAAATACAAAAATTAGCCGGGCGTGGTGGCACGCGTCTGTAATCCCAGCTAGTCGGGAGGCTGAGACAGGAAAATCGCTTGAACTCGGGAGGTGGAGGTTGCAGTGAGCCGAGATCGCACCACTGCACCCCAGCCTGGACAACAAGAGCAAAACTCTGTCTAAAAGAAAAAAAGGAAACAGCATTATGCTTAACAAATTAACGCAGACACGGAAAACCAAATACCACATATTCTCACTTATTAAGTGGCAGCCAAACGTAAGGTACACATGGGCAGAAGGAGGGGAACAAGGCACTGGGGACTCCCAGAGGGGAGAGGGAGGGAGAGAGGAAGGCATGAAAAACGACCTGTTGGGTACTGTGTTTACCGCCTGGATGAGGGCGTCAGTCATACCCTAAACCTCAGCATCACGCAGTATACCCTTGTCACAAACCTGCACATGTACTTCCGAATCTAACATAAAGGTGAAATTTTCAAATCAGAAAAGAAAGACAGCTTCAGCTTCCACTTCTTAGTTGAAAAAGAGTCCATGACACATGTTCCACTGGATCTAAGAGTTCATAAATATTCATTGCGACCTCCTCCACCCCAAAGTCAGCAATCATAAAATAGGAAGAAAATTTGAGGAAGGAGTTTGACAGTTCTGCAAAAATAAAAAATAAAAAGTTTTTTAAAATGAGAATTATGGATGGCACGGTGGCTTATGCCTGTAATTCCAGCACTTTGGGAGGCCAAGGTGGCTGATCACTTGAGGTCAGGAGTTGGAGACCAGCCTGGCCAACATGGTGGAACCCCATTTCTACTAAAAATACAAAAATTAGCCAGACGTGGTGGTGTACCTCTTGGTCCCAGCTACTCAGGAGGCTAAGGCAGGAGAATCACTTGAATCCAGGAAGTGGATGGAGGTTGCAGTGAGCTGAGATTGTGGCATTGCATTCTAGCCTGGGCGACTGAGCTAGACCCTGTCTCAAAAATAAATAAATAAATAAAATAAAACAATTTGTCTTTCCTTGAGGAAAAAAACCTTCGTCCAGAGCTTCAAGCCATAGACTATATTTTACCAGCTCATGTCTGAATGGTTTAAAGGGAAGATAATTTTTCCAGACAAGGTCATGGATAGATTGGCTTCAGACAGACAACCTGAAATGAACCTGAGGTCTGGGTTTGTCTATTAACTGTTTTCATGTTGAGAAAGAATTAACCAGGCTGCCTGCATGAATCTTACATGTAAACGATACAGCTGTCCCATTTACTTAGGAAAAAGGTCACCCAATTGACTGTGTACCTGCAGAACCAGGGCTGAGACAAAGGTGTCCTTGTTTTCAGGCCCCCAGTCGTATCTGTAGATCTTAGTGTTCAGTTTAGAGAGTAAACCACACTGGTTAGGAGTGGTGTGAAGTCTGTATGTTGTGAGATTATGAAATCAAAGTGGGGGTCTGTGGCTGGGTAGTGGTGGGGAGTGGCACTGGAGTTCCAAGCCACTGGGTATCTTTATAGCCTTACAGCAAATGGACCCTCAAATCCACCAGTACCTGTGAAACACCACAGCCCCCTAAAGCTTCAAACACCCTCCTCTCTTTTTTTTCACTCTTCTCTTTTTTGATGGTGATACCACAGTGTCGAGTTTACAGAAGCTGCTCAGTGAATGGTCTTGTGTGGTTGGCTGATCTCATCACAGCGCTAGAAGTACTCAAGGCCTGGGACATAGTGGCCCTTGAACAGATGCCTGCTTGATCGTATTTTTTTTTTTTTCAATTAAATCAGAATTCTTCTCTTGCTCAAACTCTTTTTTTTTTTTTTTTTTTTTTTTTGACAGAGTCTTGCTCTGTTGCCCGTGCTGGAGTGCTGTGGTGCGATCTTGGCTCACTGCAACCTCCACCTCCTGGGTTCAAGCGATTCTCCTGGCTCAGCCTCCCAAGTAGCTGGGACTACAGGCGCGCACCATCATGCCTGGCTAATTTTTTTGTGTGTATTTTTAGTAGAGACGGGGTTCACCACGTTAGCCAGGCTGGTCTCGAACTCCTGACCTCAAGTGATCTGCCCACCTTTGCCTCCCAAAGTACTAGGATTACAGGTGTGAACCACTGCTCCCAGCCTGTCCCATCTTTTGAGCTATGCCCACACCTGGCTTTCAGAGAGTTGAGGTCAGAAACCTTCCTGAGACTCAAAGTCACTTTCAGTCGCCCCCATTATTTTCCTGAGAGTTTATTGTGACACCTCATAACCATCTAATATAGTTTGGATGTTTGTAGCTGTAGTCTCAGCTACTCAGGAGACTGAGGTGGGAGAATTGCTTGAACCCAGGAGGCGGAGGCTGCAGTGAGCGAAGATTGTGCCACTGCACTCCAGCAGCCTGAGCAACAGAGCGAGACTCTGTTTCAAGAAAATAAATAAAAAAGATGGGACAGAGAAGCCTCAGACAGCAGCATGAATCAGGTGAGAGATGGAGGCAGGATGTGGCTGGAGGGCTGGAGAAAAGTGAGATCAAAGGTCATGTAGTGGCTGGGTATGGTGGCTCACACCTGTAATCCCAGCACTTTGGGAGGCTGAGCCAGGCAGATTGCCTGAGGTCAGGGGTTCTAGATCAGCCTGGCCAACATGATGAAACCCCATCTCTGCTAAAAATACAAAAATTAGCTGACTGTGGTGGTGCGTACCTGTAGTCCCAGCTACTTGGGAGGCTGAGGCACAAGAATCACTTGAACCCAGGAAGCAGAGAGCGCAGTGAGCCAAGATTGTGCCACTGCAGTTTAGCCTGGCGACAGGGCAATACTCTGTCTCAAAAAAAACAAAAACCCTAGTCTGCCAGGTGTAGGTGTTCCTCTGCTGTGCTCTATGCATGGGCACGTGTTTGTGTGTTTCTAATATCCTTCGTAAAGATGCATTTGGCATTTAGCAGTGCATCAGGCTAGTATTGCCTGGGAGGGCAATTTACAGTGGTTTCTGATTCTGTTAACGAATGGCATCTGCTAGCTCAGAGCTTGTAACTATGATTTTGATTACTTTCCCTAAACTTATAATTTTAATTTGCCCATACCTTTACTTCATGTGTTAGTTTGCTGGGGCTGTCATAACCAAATACAACAGACAGGATTTTAAGGGTGGCTTAAACAATGTGATTGTCTCACAGTTCTGGAGGCTGGAAGTCCAAGATCAGGGTGTCAGCAGGGTGTGTTTCTAAGGTCTCTCTCCACAGTGTGCAGATGGTCACCCTCTTGCTGTGTCCTGGATGTGGCCTTTCCTCTGCGCTTGGGCATCCCTGGTGTCTTAGTGTCCAGATTTCCTCTTCTTATAAGAACACCCTCATATTGGATTAGGACCCACTTCAAAGGCCTCATTTTAGCTTCATCACCTCTGTAAAGGGCCTATCTCCAAACACAGTCACATTCTTAGGTATAAAGGTTACAGGACTTCAACATATGAACTTTGTAGGGATAATTTCCTCTCTCCTGCCCACTCACAGGGACTTGGAATACTCTTAAGGGTGTCTCCATCTATTTTGTATTATATTTCATTATCTGGAAAAGCTTATTAATCTTCTAAGCATTTCGTTCCTGCTTCAGGAGTTTGTCATATAAACCAAACACCTAGACAACTAGGAATTAATACAATAAAGCAGGTAACTAGCTGCTGGTTTGATAATGTGGACTGTAGCTCTCTAGAAGCTCCAAGAAGAAGGAGGACAAAGGTTTAGTGGCTACATTGGTCTGGGAGGGCCTCAGGAGCATGAGGGGTTAACAGATGCTCACATAAGGCCTAATATTTAAATAGAGGTTCTAAACCTTAGCAGTACATCAGAATTATTTGGGAGATGTTTAAAACTACTGGGCCCTTGGCCGGACGTGGTGGCTCACACCTGTAATTCCAGCACTTTGGGAGGCCAAAGCAGGTGGATCACCTGAGGTCAGGATTTGGACACCAGCCTGACCACCATGGGGAAACACCGTCTCTACTAAAAAATACAAAATTTAGCCAGGCATGGTGGCACATGTCTATAATCTTAGCTACTCGGGAGGCTAAGGCAGGAGAATTGCTTGAACCCAGGAGGCAGAGGTTGTGATGAGCCGAGATAGCGCAATTGCATTCTAGCCTGGGCAACAAGAGTGAAACTCCGTCTCAAAACAAACAAACAAACATAAACAACAAACTACTGGGCCCAGCTAGTGGCTCATGCCTGTAATCCCAGCACTTTGGGAGGCCAAGGCAGGCGGATCACCTGAGGTCAGGAGTTTGAGACCAGCCTGGCCAACCATGGCCAACATGGT
>NW_012114411.1:838173-839644 GCF_000951035.1 Colobus angolensis palliatus | reverse complement strand
CTGGCCTAAATAGACGGACGTGCTTAAGGAGGGCATTCATATTCCAGGTGAGCAGGAAGCTTCCAGGGGACGCAGCCAGCAGGAATGCCACAGGATACTGAAAGAACACGGAGAAGGCTGACTTGCTGGGAGCGGAGGATGTTTTAAGTGTCGTTGAAAATAAGTTTACACAGGTCAGAGTGAAATTACGTGAGGTGTATGGAATCTACACCCAACAAGAAAGGCGGAAGGAGGATAGAAAGCAGGTTGGCAAGCCCAACTGGTTGGTTATTACAGACAGGTGTGAGGTCCTGCGGGTACTGGATGGAGATGCAGAAAGGATCATAGAGAACATTGGGAAGGGGCCTGGCGTTGTGGATCACGCCTGTAATCCCAGCACTTTGGGAGGCTGAGGCAGGAGGATCTGCTGGAGCTCAGGAGTTCGAGACCAGTCTGGGCAACATGGTAAGACCTTGTTTCTACTAAAAATAAAAATAAATTAGCCAGATGTGGTGGTGTATTCCCATGGTCCCAGCTATTCTGGAGGCTGAGGTGGGAAGATAGCTTGAGCCTGGGAAATTGAGGCTGCAGTGAGTGGTAATCATGCCACTGCACTCTAGCCTGGGAGACAAAAAATAATTTTGATTCTTTTTCTTTTTTTTGAGATGGAGTTTTGCTCTGTTGCCCAGGTTGGAGTGCAATGGGGCAATCTCGGCTTACTGCAACTTCTGCCTCCCAGGTTCAAGCAATTCTCCCGCCTCAGCCTCCCGAGTAGCTGGGACTACAGGCACCCGCCACCATGCCTGGCTAATTTTCATATTTTTAGTAGAGATGGGGTTTCACCGTGATGGTCAGGCTGGTCTCAAACTCCTGACCTCAGATGATCCGCCCGCTTTGGCCTCCCAAAGTGCTGGAATTACAAGCATGAGCCATGGCACTCAGCCAGATACTGAATCTTGAGCCCAGTGTCATCAGGACAGAAGCCAGAATCTCTCTAGTAACTAAGTCCTGGGATAGTGCTTTTGCATCTCCAAAGTTTTTCCAGTCTCTGTTCTCTCTGTGGAGCTTTCACAGTTTGCGCTAATTTCCTGAGGCACCTCACATCCTTCTAGTACATGCTTTCGTTAACCAGAGTTAGTTTCTGTTGTTTGCAACCAAAACTTCTTAACCAGTTGGACATACTTCTTCCCATTATTCGAGTTTTGGGGGAGCATTATTTTGCATTCAAAATCCAGAAGTGAGCAAATCATATCCTGGGATCTTTGTCTCTCCTTTCTTTCTTTTTTTTTTTTTTTTTTTTGAGAATTCCTTCCTTCCTTCCTTCCTTCCTTCCTTCCTTTCTTTCTCTCTCTCTGTCTCTCCTTTCTTTCTTTCTTTCTTTTCTTTCTTTCTCTTTTTCTTCCTTCCTTCCTTCCTTCCTTCCTTTCTTCCTTTCTTTTCCCTCTCTCTTGCTCTTTCTTTCTTTCTTTTTGTTTTATTTTGAGACAGTCGT
>NW_012114411.1:829787-836615 GCF_000951035.1 Colobus angolensis palliatus | reverse complement strand
TTTTTTTTTTTTTTTAGATGGGAGTCTCACTCTGTCGCCCAGGCTGAAGTGGCGTGATCTCGGCTCACTGCAACCTACGCCTCCTGAGTTCAAGTGATTCTCCTGCCTCAGCCTCCCGAGTAGTTGGGATTACAGGAGCCAAGCACCACACCCGGCTAATTTTTGTATTTTTACTAGAGATGGGGGTTTGGCCATGTTGGTCAGGCTGGTCTCAAACTCCTGACCTCAAGTGATCCTCCCGCCTCAGCCTCCCGAAGGGCTGGGATTACAGGCTTGAGCTACCGCGCCTAGCTCCTGGTGTCCTCTTTCTTTTTTTAGACGGAATTTCACTCTGTCACCAGGCTGGAGTGCAGTGGTCCGATCTTGGCTCACTGAAACCTCTGACTCCCTGTTTCAAGTGATTCTCCTACCTCAGAGTCCCAAGTAGCTGGGATTACAGGCATGCACCACCACGCCCGGCTAATTTTTGTATTTTTAGTAGAGACGAGGTTTCACCATGTTGACCAGGATGGTCTTGATCTCCTGACCTCATGATCCACATGTCTTGGCCTCCCAAAGTGCTGGGATTACAGGTGTGAGCCACCATGCCTGGCCTCCTGGTGTCTTCTTTCTTTGGTGACATTTTTTTTTGTAAAGAACTAAGAACCCCAATGCCCTCAGCATTACCAATACATGCAGAGGAGGCTACGCTTCTTTTGTAAGTGAGAAGAACTCAGTCTGGCTTTGGAAGCTTGGGCTTTCATTGGCTTGAGATATATGCCTTTTACAAGATGGAAAACAAATGTTCCTAAAAGCAATAACATTACTTGACATTTTTGTAGCCTTTTTCATCTTCAAAGCAATTTGTAGATATTAAAGAATAAGCTGTCAGCCCTTCCCAGATAAGAATCATTGCCTAAGCGCTTAGTACAACCCTGTCCTGTTCCTCAGACCTAAACAATGAGCCCTGCTTATAAACTGTGGCTGAACAAAATGACTTCTTAGGAGAAGAAAACGGAGGGAGAGTGGGGGAATGAACTCAGCTGGGAGGAAGAAAAGAAGACGACCTGCAATTTATCTAGTACATATTGTGAGTCTGGGGTGACAGTTTGGAGAACACTGGGGCTTCAGCCTGGCTGTGCGCTTGTTGCCCAGGCTGGAGAGCAGTGGCGTGATCTCAGCTCACTGCAACCTCTATCCCGCAAGTTCAAGCAACTCTCCTGCCTCAGTCACCTGAGTAGCTGGGATTATAGACGTGCACCAACATGCCTGGCTAATTTTTTGTATTTTTAGTAGAGGCAGAGTTTCACCATGTTGGCCAGGCTAGTCTCAAACTCCTGACCTCAGATGATCCACCCACCTTGGCCTCCCAAAGTGCTGGGATTATAGGCGTGAACCACTGAACAAGGCCTCTTCCTTTCTTTCTTTTTTATTTATTCATTTTTTGGAGGTCAGGGGTGCAGTGGCGAGATCATAGCTCCCTGCAGCCTTGAACTCCTGGGCTCAAGTGATCCTCCTGACTCAGCCTCCTGTGTAGTTAGGACTACAGGCATGCACCACCATGTCTGGCTAATTTGTCTTTTAAAAAAGAACCTTTTTTAGAGACAGTATCTATGTTGCCAGTATCGTTTTATTTTGGGTTTCTTGATTTAAAAAAAAAAAAAGAGACACACCTGAATGCGTTCTCTCTTTAGGTCATTTATGCTAAGCTTATTGCCTAACCCCATAACTTTTAGCTATTTTTTCCACTACACTTTTGTTACAATGTCTTAGATTTCTGTTCCTCAATCATCTTTTTTTGTTTTTATTGAGACGGAATCTTGCTTTCAGTTCAGGGGCACAGTCTTGGCTCACTGCAACCTCTGCCTCCCAGGTTTAAGTGATTCTCCTGCCTCAGCCTCCCAAATAGTGGGGATTACAGGTGTGCACCACCACATCTGGCTGATTTTTTGTATTTTTGGTAGAGATGGGGTTTCACCATGTTCGCTAGGCTGCTCTTGAACTCCTGACCTCAAGCAATCTACCCACCATGGTCTCCCACAGTGCTGGAATTACAGGCATGAGCCACCACGCACGGCCTAGTCCTCAAGCACTTTTTTTTTTTTTTTTGAGACAGAGTCTCGGTCTGTCGCCAGGCTGGGCGCAGTGGTGTGATCTCAGCTCACTGCAACTTCTGTCTCCTGGGTTCAAGCAATTCGCCTGCCTCAGCCTCCCGAGTAGCTGGGACTATACGCATGCACCACCATGCCCCGTTAATTTTTTGTATTTCAGTAGAGACAGGGTTTTGCCATGTTGGCCAGGATGGTCTCGATCTCCTCACCTTGTGATCCGCCTGCCTTGGCCTCTCCAAGTGCTGGGATTACAGGTGTGAGCCGCTGTGCTCGATCATATCTTTCTAAGGTGTATACATACCTGCACTGTGTGTGAGTGGTAAGTTTACTGTGATTTATTCTTTCCTTAGCATGAGCCAAAGACAACATGTGAATAAAACAATGTTTAGATCCTGCTACAGTGAAGGTTTTGGAAAAGTCAACATCTTTGGGGAGCAGTTTTGTCATCTGGTAAAAAGGAAAAGAAGGGACTGGGCGTGGTGGCTCACGCCTGTAATCCCAGCACTTTGGGAGGCCAAGGTGGATGGATCACCTGAGGTTAGGAATTCGTGCCAGCCATGGCCAACATGGCGAAACCCCATCTCTACTGGGGAAAAAAAAATAATTATATATATATATATATATATTCTTGACTGTTAAAAAGAATGTGCCTTTATATACTGTACAGAGGTCTGCCACGCAGAATGACAATAGCTACCATTTGTCTGTGGCCTGCGGTGTGCAGTGCACTACACTACAGGTTGATGAGTTATCTCACTTAACAGACTGCAGAAAACTCCTCTTACACTTTGCAGGAAACAAAAGCTGTCACACAAGGTTTCTGCTTGTTTTCTGATGATCCTCAATCATCAAAAAGAGAAATGGCTGAGAAGAGAAAACCTTACGAACTCAGAAAATGCAAATTAAATGAGACTCTCGAAAACAAAACTGGCAAAGCGTGCTGTCTCCAGGAGGCCCACAGGACATGACACCGCCTGCAGGACAAAGCACGTATTTACTCCAGCCCTTCAAAGGCAACAGCGGCAGTGTCTTCTCTTCAGAAGGGAGAACTGCAGGGACACGCTGAGGAAGCACACAGGTTTCCATTTGCTGAATTCAAGCACAAGCCTGAGGTACCTCAAAGAAAGAACAAATGCCAGTAAAATAAAAGGACAATTCAAAACTTCAGAGCTGGGCGCTGTGGCTCATGCCTGTAATCCCAGCAATTTGGGAGGCCGAGGCGGGTGGATCTCTTGAGGCCAGGAGTTTCAGATCAGCCTGACTTACATAGTGAAACCCCATCTCTACTAAAAATACAAAAATTAGCCAGGTGTGGTGGTGCACACCTGTAATCTCAGCTACTCAGGAGGCTGAGGCAGGAGAATCGCTTGAACCCAAGAGGCGGAGGGTGCAGTGAGCCAAGATCGTGCCACTGTACTCCAGCCTGGGAGACAGAGTGAGACTCTGTCTTAAAACAAAACAGAAGTTAATTTTTAGGCAGGCGTAAATTGTACTGGGCTTTAGGAGACCATTTCCTTCATAGTATCCTACATTTGATATTAACATCAGGAAAATCAACTAAAATTAAATACACTAAGTAAACAATGTACAAAAATCACATTTTAGAAAATGACCTGAGAGCTGAAGTCGTTTCTCCAGGAAAATGTGTAAAAAAATGTAATGAGAATTGTACAGTTTATGAACTCTCTGCCAAATTTTGCTGGGTCTTTTTATATAGTCTGAATATAGTTTTCTTTTTTGGTGGAGGATAGAGGCTCGCTCTGTCGCCCAGGCTGGAGTGCGGTGGTGCGATCTCAGCTTACTGCAACCTCCGCCTCCCAGGTTCAAGCGATTCTCCTGCCTCAGCCTCCCAAGTAGCTGGGACTACAGGCACCCACCACCACGTCCAGCTAATTTTTGTATTTTTAGTAGACAGCATTTCACCATATTGGTCAGGCTGGTCTCGAACTCCTGACCTTAGGTGATCCGCCCATCTCGGGCTCCCAAAGTGCTGGGATTACAGGCGTGAGCCACCGCACCCAGCCTAGTCAGAATGTTTTCAATTGATATCAAATATATTTACATTTTCTTTGGCTTGGTAAAATGCCATCTTGACAAAGCCAGCTTCCAGAGCTAAACTTAAAATCAACCCTTGATACTAAATCCATCATAGGTGGGTAGATACCGGTAAGCAATTTAAAAAAACAAAAGTATTTTTGAAGTACCTGTACATTAAACAACACCTGTAATCCCAGCAGTTTGGAAGGCTGAGGCAGGAGGATCACTTAAGGCCAGGAGTTTGAGATCAGTCTGGGCAACACAGGGAAACTCCATCTCTGCTACTTAAAAGAAAGAAAAAAAAAAGGGCATCTGACCTACTGAATACAAAGATAAAGTACTGAGGACGAAGATTACCACTGGATACCACATCGGGCAGTTACCCTGGGAAATTGTGATGTCTGTATCCTTCAAATTGCTTGGTGACGGCAACTAATAGAGAAAGAGCTCTTAGTAGAATGTCTGGCACATCACAAAGCCTCGGTAAATTAGGCACAATTGATATCATCACTTAAACATGGTGGCCTTTTAAAAAGGCCACGTGGCAAAACCCCATCTCTACAAAAAAATATAAAAATCAGCTGGGCGTGGTGGTGTGCACCGGTAGTCCCAGTTACTCAGGGGGCTGAGGCAGGATTGCCTGAGTCCAGGAGATTGAGGCTGCAGTGAGCCGTGATTGTGCCACTGCACTCCAGCCTGGGCAACAGAACAAGACTCTGTCCCTAAATAAAACAGGCTGGGCATGGTGGCTCACACCTATAATCCCAGCACTTTGGGAGGCTGAGGTGGGCAGATCACTTGAGAGGATCAGGAGTTCCAGACCAGCCTGGCCAACACGGTGAAGCCCTCCCTCTACTAAAAATATAAAAATCAGCTGGGTGTGGTGGTGGGCACCTGTAATCCCAGCTACTCGGGAGGCTGAGGCAGCAGAATCACTTGAACCAGGAGGTAGAGGTTGCAGTGAGCCGAGAATGAACCAGTGCACTCCATCCTGGGCGACACAACGAGACTGTCTCAAAAAATAAAAATAAAAATAAATAAATAAAACGACCGGGTAGAAAAGCAACGTATTTCATAGAAAGCATTTTATTATCAGAACAGTATGGTTTCCTATGATTAAGATCTATTTATTATGATATTTTTACAAGTAGCAAAGTCCCTCTGCTTTTTTCCCCAGGTGATGTACATGAATATAAAAAGCGGCTGATGCCCACATTGCCCGGCCCGCCCGCATCAGGGTTGGCAGGAAGCTGCGGCTGATGAGCAGCTCCCGGAGCGGCGGGGCGGGGCGGGGCCTCCTCTTCTCCAGCTCCAGCACGCTCATCACTCGTCCTCTTGCTGATTTCTCTTCTGCCAAAGAAAACCAAGGGGACATTAAAATAGCACATGCTCCTTGGGATATCTGCTCAGCAGGTGTAATTTTCCAGAGGTCTTGGCAAAGATGTGATTAAAAATTGTCATGGAAAACCATGCTTTAATTCATTAAACTAGTTTATCACTTTGACTCCTGAACAAATTATCCTCAGGTACTTGAGTATTTTCTTCTCTTTCTTCCACACACACAGAAACTCCTACACAGAAATCCACACAGAAGTATAAATATTCACATTCCCTCTTGAGTAAAACCACCACCAAGCAGAGACTTGCTCTCCGTGCAGCCCTCTAACAATATACACACTTTCTTCAAAGTTACAAATATTTTGAAAAATGTTCAAAAGGCATATACAGCATAAAAACATTTTCTGTCACTCTAATCAATAAATTATGCCTTCAGCTCCTATTTTATATTTAATTAGAAAACGATCTAACTCAGTAACTCGGCTCCATTCATAAGCATCAAAGTCTAGGTGATACTGGATTCCAATGAAATATTATATAAAAACCAACTGGAAGGTCTATTTGAAAAGACGGCCAGCATACTAAATGCACATAGACTTTACCAGCTTAAGGAAGTCTATTAGCTTGTGAGCGTCCTCCCCTGTAGACAGGTCTACAAAGTCCTTGGGCAGCCGGTAACTCAAATAGGGGCTGGGCTGGACTGTCACTTCACTGTTTGTGCAACGGAAAGCTGGGGAATCCTGTACAAAGAAGAAAAAGGAGAAAGAATGTCAGTCATTTATTTTTAGGCCTATTCTCTGAACTAAAAAAGAACCTAGTAGAACAATTTCAACTCCATGTTTTCTCCTGTGCCTGATAAGGAGAAAGGAAGATTCTAAAGTTAAAATGAGCTGGGCACGGTAGCTCACGTCTGTAATTCCAGCTGGAGTGCAGTGGCTCACTGCAGCCTCGACCTCCTGGGCTCAGGTGAACCTCGCACTTCAGCCTCCCAAGTATCTGAGACTATAGGCATGCACCACCACACCTAGCTGAGTTTTTTCAATTTTAGTACAGACAAGGTCTCAGTATGTTGCCCGGGCTGGTCTTGACCTCCTGAGCTGAAGCAATCCTCCTGCCTTGGCCTCCCCAAGTGTTAAGATTACAGGCTCGGTGGGCTGCTGCACCCAGCCCAAACTATTTTTTCTCTTTTTTTTTTTTTTTTTGAGGCAAAGTCTCGCTCTGCTCTCAGGCTGGAGTGCAGTGCTGGGGCGCGATCTCTGTTGCCCAGGTCTCTGTTGCTCACTGCAACCTCTGCCTCCCGGGTTTAAGTGATTCTCCCACTCCAGCTTCCCGAGTAGCTGGGACTACAGGCGTGCGTCACCAC
>NW_012114411.1:815451-829200 GCF_000951035.1 Colobus angolensis palliatus | reverse complement strand
AGTAGCTGGGATTACAGGCACCCGCCACCATGTCCGGCTAATTTTTTGTATTTTTAGTAGAGATGGAGTTTCACCATGTTGGCCAGGCTGGTCTCGAACGCCTGACCTCAGGTGATCCACCAGTCTCGGCCTCCCAAAGCGCTGGGATCACAGGTGTGAGCCACTACGTCTGGCCCAAAACTATTTTTTAAAAGATATAAAATGCTCACAAGAGAACACTGTGAAAATCTCAGGACATGTAATTGCGTATGTAGTATGATCTCATTTATTTACAAAGGTCTATGTATGTGTTTAAATGCACATTATATACCAAAATATAAACACTGGTTCTCAAGGTGGTAGAGTCATAGGTGATTTTTAAATTTTCTTTAAGAATAAGCATGTTACTTTTATGGGCAGAAAACAGCACTACAAAGTTGTTTAAAGATTAAAGTTTGGCTGTGAAGCTGACAGGAAAGGAGAGAGTGGCTGGGTGAAGAAACTTGGTTGAACATTGTTTTGCTTTTTTCAGATGGGAGGTATCTGAACATGACTAAATCTGGATGGACAGAGTTGGTAGAGAGGAAGAATTGGAAAAAGAGCAGAGGGCAGCTGGAGAGAGAGGAGGACACAGTGTCCTGAGATCAGACTCAGGAAGGGATGGACGAGTTTGTAGGTGTGATGAGTAATCAACTGAGGGAATTCTCATCAGTGGGTTCCCTTTTCCTAGAAAGAGGATGTTAAATCGTCCGCTGAGAGGAAGGAAGGAACGATGGGAGATTGAGAAGCGTCAAGGCGTGAACCAGTCACCATGGAAATGGAGGAGAAAGCTGACAGGAACCCGCTGGTCTGCACTTATGTAACTTTTCAGTCAGCCTCAGCAGCTGGGGCTGGGGTTACAAGGAACAGATGCATGAGCTGATCTGGGACCACGATTCCTCCAGGTTGGGTGTGACAGAAGCAGCTCAGAAAAGGAACTGAAAAAACGGATCAGATGATCCTGATTTCTGCACATAAAGTTAAGTGGTGCCCGCCTCTTTGACCACCACCACGGGGAAGTTAGCCACCAGGAAAGCTGTGTTACACTCTGCGCTTCGGAAGGGTCCTGGCCATCGCCGCCTACCTGTGCATCTGAAGAACAAGCAGTCAGTCAGTAGACTGAAAAGGTTTACGTTGTATCTATCTTAAAAATGTCTTACCTGCTCTTGAGCGTCTACTTCACTAAAATCGCCGTTTAAGTTGTTCTCAGATATCAGTTCTTCCCAGGTGAACAGCAGTGAATCTGTGACTTCGCCAAATGGATTAAAATCAATGAGCCACACCTTCCCCTGTAGCAGAGAGAGAGAAAAAACAAAAACAAACACAGTCTGTACTCTGTCTTCTGAGAAAGAAACGTGTTTTTATTCAGAGACAGGCTCTCATGCTGTTGCCCAGGCTGCAGTGCAGTGGTGTGATCACGGCTCACTGCAGCCTCGACCTCCTGGGTTCAAAGGATCCTCCTGCCTCAGCCTCCTGAGTACCTGGGACTACAGGCATGTGCCACCACATGCAGCTAATTTTTGTGTTTTCTTAGAGGACAGGGTCTCGCCATGTTGCCCAGGCTGGTCTTGAACTCTTGGTTTCAAGCGATCCTCTCACCTCAGCCTCCCAAAGTGCTGGGATTATAGACATGAGCCACATCACCCAGCCAGAAAGATATTCTTCATATTATTGTAATCTTAAAAATCTCACTATTTCAAAAGATCATCCCTCTAGGTCCCATGTGAGAAAGGGCCACCTGTCTGAAGAGAGTAGACAGAGATCTAAAGGGAGGGCCCCCTGTGAATTTAGAGAGAAGGGACCCAGAAAAGCTCTGCCTAAGAGATACATTCCAACTCCAGCCTCAAGCCACACTGGAATTTTAAGTCAAAGATTCTAGCAGGGCCGGGCGCAGTGACTCACACCTATAATCCCAGCACTTTGGGAGGCTGAGGCGGACAGATCACTTGAGCTTAGGAGCTCAAGACCAGCCTGGGCAATATGGTGAAACCCCATCTCTACAAAAAAATATACAAAAATTAGCTGAGGCTGGGCATGGTGGCTCACGCCTGTAATCCCAGCACTTTGGGAGGCCGAGATGGGCGGATCACGAGGTCAGATCGAGACCATCCTGGCTAACACAGTGAAACCCTATCTCTACTAAAAATACAAAAAATTGGCCGGGCGAGGTGGCGGGCGCCTATAGTCCCAGCTACTCGGGAGGCTGAGGCAGGAGAATGGCATGAACCCGGGAGGTGGAGCTTGCAGTGAGTCGAGACTGCGCCACTGAACTCCAGCCTGGGCGACAGAGTGAGACTCCGTCTCAAAAAAAAAAAAATTAGCTGAATATGGTGGCACATGCCTGCAGTCCCAGCTACTTAGGGGGCTGAGGTAGGAGGATCACTTGAGCCCAGGAGGTCAAGGCTGCTGTGAGCCGTGATCACAACACGCGCCAAAGTCAAGGCTGCTGTGAGCCATGATCGCAACATGCGCCCCGTCTACCCTGGGTGACAAAGCAAGACTGTGTCTCCCCCAAAAAACAAATTCCAGCAGGAAAGGGAACTGTCACCAAAGGCTCAGGGTCTGCAGTCTGACTGAAGCGCCTTCCCGGAGCCTTCAGTGCTCCGTTCAGGAGAAGCCAGACAGACCCAGGCAGTGCCTGCGGCTCCAGAGAGCAGCGCTTCTGACTCAGGAAGGTCTGCTGCCAAGAACAGATTTTTTTTTTTTTTACCATATGCAAGTATGAAGATGTTGTTTCCTTTCTTTTTTTTTTTTTTTTTGAGAGTCTCACTCTGTTGCACAGGCTGGAGTACAGTGGTGCGATCTTGGCTCACCGCAACCTCCGCCTCTTAGGTTCAAGTGATTCTCCTGCCTCAGCTCCCAAGTAGCTGGGATTACAGGCATGCGCCAGTATGCTTGGTTAATTTTTGTATTTTTAATAGAGATAGGGTCTTACCATGTTGGCCATGGTCTGGTCTCGAACTCCTAACCTCAAATGTCCTCCTGCCTTGGCCTCCCTGTGAGCCACCCTGCCCAGCCTGAAGATGCTGTTTTCTTTCTATGTGAATGTAGTAAGTCTGCAGAATAGCGCTTGACAGCGTATGAAGGGGAGGTTGGCCTCTGAGCAGAAAACAGCCAGTACTGACACGCAGAGAGCAGGGGCGCATGGGCCACGCCGCCAGGAATGACGGCCACGGCATCTGATCACAAACACCTAATGACACGAAGTGGATGGAGCAAAGATAAACCTTTTCTCACTGAAACATTCATACATTTGCGCCGTTTGGTTAACAATGAATGTTTTTTTTCTACAAATGTGTTCGGGCCAGGTCCTGAGCGGGTGTGTGTGCGTGAAATTCCAAGCACCAAGACCGCTGAGCCAGCATGCCTAATATCTGGTGCTGCTTCTCAGCAGAGCAAGAGCGAAATGTTAAGAAAGATGAAACATCTTATTAGGACTTGCTTCAAATTCCAGAACCTCTAGTAAGTGGCACAAGCCTGTCGCAGGATGCTTTCAGCACACCCGGTTGGGTAAGTTCCTCGTTTTCTACGAGCCCCAGGAGATGCCCTGCAAATCTCTCTCACTGCTTGAGTTGTTTCCTCATCTCCATTCGGCACCCACTTCTTCATTCCTGGAACTATGTGAAACAGTATCAGCCATCAAACAACTTCTTCGTAATGATGTCAACTTCATTTTGGCGAATACTGCTAAGATGTCTTCGATATATGTCATGACAACAAAATGGGTATTTTCTAACTTCCAAACCCTTTCTACTTGACTTTTTTTATTTTATTTATTTATTTTGAGACAGAGTCTCGCTCTGTCACCCAGGCTGGAGTGCAGTGGCGCGATCTCTGCTCACTGCAACCTCCGCCTCCCGGGTTCAAGCGATTCTCCTGCCTCAGCCTCCCGAGTAGCTGGGACTACAGGCGCCCGCCACCACACCCGGCTAATTTTTTGTATTTTTAGTAGAGATGAGGTTTCACAGTGTTACTCAGGATGGTCTCCATCTCCTGACCTCATGATTGGCCTGGCTTCGCCTCCCAAAGTGTTGGGATTACAGGTATGACCCACTGTGCCCAGCCTCTACTTGGCTTTTTATAATCAGTAAAACAAACTCATTATTTTTTTTAAATAATCACATCTTTAACACAGGAATATGCCACAATGCAAAAAACCAAAACACATTTTTTTCTTTTTTTTTCTGAGACAGAGTTTCACTCTTGTAGCCCAGGCAGGAGTGCAATGGTGCGATCTCACCTCACCGCAACTTCCCCTTCCTGTGTTCATGCGATTCTCCTGCCTCCGCCTCCCAAGTAGCTGGGACTACAGGCATGCGCCACCATGCCCGGCTAATTTTCTATTTTTGGTTGAGATGGGGTGTCACCATGTTGGTCAGGCTGGTCTCCAATTCTTAAACTCAGGTGATCCGCCCACCTTGGCCTCCTAAAGTGCTGAGATTACAGGCGTGAGCCACTGCACCCAGCCCAAAACACATTTTTAAATGAAAACAAACCACCACTTTAATTGGCAGTGTACTCTGTAGCTCAGAAGCTATCCTCTAGTACAAAAAAATGAGGAAGTAAAAAAACCCAGCTATAATCAGGCTTTAATAAAGTAGGAGGATCAGGATCAAGATTTTATAACTTTTTTTTTTTTGAGAGGGAGTCTCGCTCAGTTGCCCAGGCTGGAGTGCGGTGGCACAATCTCGGCTCACTGCAAGCTCCGCCTCCCTGGGTTCACGCCATTCTCCTGCCTCAGTCTCCCAAGTAGCTGGGACTACAGATGCCCGTCGCCACGCCCAGCTAATTTTTTGCATTTTTTTAAAGTAGAGATGGGGTTTCACCGTGTTAGCCAGGATGGTCTCGATCTCCTGACCCTGTGATCTGCCCACCTCAGCCTCCCAAAGTGCTGGGATTACAGACGTGAGCCACCGCGCGCGGCCATAACTTTTTTTTTTTTGAGACAGAGCCTTGCCCTGTTTTTGTGAGTACAGTCGCGTGATCTCAGCTCATTGCAACCTCCTCCTCCTGGGCTCAAGTGATCCTCCTGCCTCAGCCTCCCAAGTAGCTGGGATTACAGGCACCTGCCACTGTGCCTGACTAATTTCTGTATTTTTAGTAGAGATGGGGTTTCACCATGTTGGCCAGGCTGGTCTTGAGCTCCTGACCTCAGGTGATCTGCCTGCCTCAGCCTCCTAAAGTGCTGGGATTACAGGCGTGAGCCACCACGCCCGGCCATAACATGTTTTCACGTGACATCTCAAGCAAAAACAGCCTGAGAAGTTAATTCTGCTTTGAGGCAATCCAATAAGCAAAGAGCAGTTGGACTAACTGTCCTTGTACCAACTGACTGTCCCCCATCCCGATCAAGCTGTAGGGACCAGACACTGTGTTAGGCACTAGGGTATGACAATCGTAACACAGAATCGATTCCTTCCAAGAGCTCAGGCTTGAGCAGAACACACATCTCCTCCCCAAAACAGAACCAAAAACCATCCAACAATGGCAATGTGCAGGTATTTTGCTTCGAGAGAGGCAAGAACAGGGAATTGCGAGAGTGGAGAGGCGCAAAGGAGAGTGTGCCTGCACGTGCGAGGGAAGGCTGGAAACGTTTCCCAAAGGACCTCGGCACCTGCGGGATAACAGCGATGCTCTGGGAGGAGGGTAGTGTTGGCAGGAAAAGCGGACCACTTAGCAAGAACGGCAGCTCTCTTGTGCAGAGGCCACGCCACGACCGCCCGTTGTGGGAACAGGTTATTTTGGCTGGAGTGTGAGATACGTGAGGGCTCCAGAAACACAGCCAGCTATGGTAACTCTCGAGGCCTGCTGTTCCAAACAGGATGAAACACATGCTATGACACGCCCTTTAAAAGTGTAATTGAGATTATGAGAAAGATCGGGAAATTCCCAGGGGCCAGAAACAAGAAGAACCCGAAGAACAGAACTAAACGAATCAACTCTAGTGCTGTGGGATCCTGTGGGAGGGTCTCCTAGCAGACTGGCCACGGGAAGGGAATCAGAACTCAGACACCAACTCCAGAAAGCCACAGCCTCAGGAAAGGGCTATGAGGAGACAGTTCTAATGGAGGGGCAGGAGACAATGACATTGTCCTCTGAAAAAGTTTTGGGGAACATGGTAGAAGCAAATGAAAAATCCAAACTTTAGGATCTTTGGGATTCTCATAAACAAAAGAACAAGCTCACTGAAGATGAACTCAAAGTAAATAAATAAACTGATTTACAAAACAAAAAAGAAACAACCAGCCCGAATGAGAGTCTGCAAACGCAATAGGGATTAACGCCCTAAGAACTTGGGAAATCATCATCAATCTGAAGGTCAGTATAATATAAAAATATTGGTGCAGACAAAAAGACTAAGGGGGATCCATACCGCATACCAAACACGCAAAGGAACAAACACCAAACAGACACAATATTGAAATGGAGAACAAGAAATTACAAAAGAACTAGACAAAAACCATGGGGAAGTATTTTTTTAAATGATGGCTAAAATTCGAAAGCCAGAAAACCTGTAATCCCAGCACTTTGGGAGGCCGAGACGGGCAGATCACGAGGTCAGGAGATCGAGACCATCCTGGCTAACACGGTGAAACCCCGTCTCTACTAAAAATACAAAAACTAGCCGGGCACGGTGGTGGGCGCCTGTAGTCCCAGCTACTCGGGAGGCTGAGGCAGGAGAAGGGCGTGAACCTGGGAGGCGAAGCTTGCAGTGAGTGGAGATCGCGCCACTGCACTCCAGCCTGGACGACAGAGCGAGACTCCGTCTCAAAAAAAAAAAAAAAAAAAAGCCAGAAAAGCAGCAAATAATATATGTGATCTTGTTCACAGGAAAAGACTAATGACAAAGGCCTCTGTAATACCTAAACAGTGCCTCTATTTTGAGGAAAATAATAGAAAAAAGTGAAAAAGACAAGAAGCAATGGTTCACAGAAACGACCCTTAAATATACAAAAACATAAACTTCATCCTCATTTACTAAGAAAAACAGAAACAGAAATTATACAGAAACATCATTTCTCTATGAAACCCCAAAAACCCTGAAGAGTGTGACCCTATACTGTAATGGCAAGCTCTGAGGAAGCCTACTCTGATGCATTCCCAGGGGGATCTGCTCAGGTGTAACCTCTAGGGAAGGTAAACTGCAGTATCTGTCAGCATTAAAATACATTTCACTTTTGAGCCAGCAATTCCGCTTCTAGGAATTCACCCTGTAGATTCACCTGCAGCGTGGGAAATGACACACGTACAGGATTATTCACCATGGCAGTCTGCAGAAGACCAGACACAACCTGGTGTACACTGAGAGGCATGACAGTTATGATCATGGCTCACTGCAGCCTCAACCTCCCAGTCTCAAGCGATCCTCCCAACTCAGCTCCCAGGAGGAGCTAGAGGCACAAACCACCACACCTGGCTCATTTTTATGTAGAGACGAGGTCTCACTATGTTTAGCCCACCTGATCTCGAACTCCTGGGCTCAAGCCATCCTCCCACCTCAGCTTCCCAAAGTGCTGAAAATACAGGCGTGAGCCACCACAATGGCCTAAAGCCCCTCCTTCTAGTAACTCTTAACAGACACCATCATCTTTGAAGACAATGAGGTGAAAATAGAGTGATGTCTTCTGACGTAAGAGTTAAATGAACAGTTAACAGTTATTCTGGGACATGACAATATGGGCTATATCTTTTTGTCCAAAGATGATTCAAAGATGTCCAAAGGTGACTCAGATCAAATGACTGTCTCACTTACAATGAGGCTGATCTAAGCACGGAGGGGGAATGAGAAATAAAGATGACATGTCTTGGGCAGTGAAATCTCTGCTCTAGTAATTTTTCATTAAGTCAGCAGTACGTAAGTTTACTAATAAGTCACTTTAACTTTTTCCTTACAGAAGTTTTCATCACTTTCAAGATTTAAAAAATAAAGTAATCCTCTTCTGTCTAAAAATAAAACTAACTCAAACTCTGAGTCACTTTTAAAATAATAATAATAATTATTATTATTTTTTGAGACAGAGTTTTGCTCTTGTTGCTCATGCTGGAAAGCAATGGCGCGATCTCGACTCACTGCAACCTCCACCTCCCAGTTCAAGCGATTCTTCTGCCTCAGCTTCCTGTGTAGCTAGGATTACAGGCATGCGCCACTATGCCGGGCTAATTTTGTATTTTTAGTGGAGACAGGGTTTTTCTATACTGGTCAGGCGGGTTTCAAACTCCCCATCTCAGGTGATCTGCCCGCCTTGGCCTCCCAAAGTGCTGGGATTACAGGCCTGAGCCACTGTACCTGGCCAAAATAATTATATAAATATCACAAACTGAACTATTTTAAGCAGGCCCTGACCTCTGACACAAATAAAAAGTAGGATGGAAGGTGCCCATTTACCGACCAGCTCAATAAAGAATCCCTAAATCATGGTGCACAATGATTTCAGGTATTAAGTCCCCTAATGTTAGGTATATTTTAAGGGGAGATTTTTGACCATGGTGAATTTCAAACACCTTAGTTGGTGTGAGGGAAAAAAAAAAATTTGAGGAGGGGATGGGGTCTCACTCTGTCACCCAGGCTGGAGAGCAGTGGCGCACTAAAGGCTCACTGCAGCCGTGAATTCCTGGGCTCAAGAGATCCCCCCAGCTCAGCCCCTTGCATAACTGGGCACACACCACCAGGCCCGGATATTTTTTTTTTTCTCTTTTGAGGCAGAGTCTCGCTCTGTTGCCCAGGTTGGAGCGCAATGGCGTGATCTGGGCTCACTGCAACCTCTGCCTCCTGAGTAGTTGGGATTATAGGCACCTGCCACCATGCCTGGCTCATTTTTTTGTATTTTTAGTAAAGACGAGGTTTCACCATGTTGGCCAGGCTGATCTCGAACTCATGACCTCAAGTGATCCTCCTGCCTCAGCCTCCCAAAGTGCTGGGGTTACAGGGGTGAGCCACTGTGCCCGACCTGGGCTGATTTTTTTTATTTTTAGTAGAGATGAGGTCTCACTATGTTGCCCAGGCTAGTCTCAAACTCCTGAGCTCAAATGATGTCCCTGCCTCAGCCTCCCAAAGTGCTGGGAATACAGGCGTGAGCTGCTGCACCCAGACAAAATATTTTTTGAGCAGTAGATCCTTCACACACATAGCAAAGGCATGCTCTGCCTGCTTATAAAACCAGCTCTTATTTTAAAGCATATCAGACAGAGTTTTTACTTACCCTACTGTCTCTGTATATATCGAACACAACTGTAAAGGAGAAAAAAAGTCCGTTATTAATGAACTAATATTTCCTGATGTAAATCTCCTTTTGAGTTTTAATCAAAGACAGCAGAATACAAATGACCCTGAGGACTTAATGCTTCTAAATCTCAAAACTTCAAACATAAAAAAGCATCCTGCCATGTTTTATTTATGTAACTTTGCTTTACTGTTCTCTGTTCCCCAACCATAATCCCCTATATTTAAAAATTCAAACCAAACACCAACATCATCTCAACCAGTTCCCCATCATAGACTGGTTCTATGGGAATGACAGGAGGAGTCACTGAGCAAAGTACTGGTGCAAGGGGCATTAATCACTGATCCGGGACAATGCAATGAGCAAAGCTTATAGTAGAAAGCAGAAAATCGAACGAGGCCTGAAGCATGATTCATCTTATTTTAAGTCAAATCTGCCGCAGAGCCCAGTCTTGGCAAGTAGAGAAAATGTCAATCATAGCAGATATAATTTTCAGATGTATGAAAACTCTCACACAATATACTTTCAATTCTTAAAAACAACCCACAAATGTTTACTTTGTAACTGGTGCTGTCTTGGATCATTCAGAGAAGCTAGAAAGGTAGATGGACTTTGTTCTCTGTAGACAGCCCCTTTGAAATACACAATCAAACATCTAAAATAAGAGGGGGAACTGACTTTGCAGTAAAAAAAGATTTTAGTTAAGTAAGATGAAATTAACATGGCTGGTGTGGTGGCTCACACATGTAATCCCAGCACACTGGGAGGCTGAAGTAGGCGGATCACTTGAGGCCAGGAGCTCAAGACCAGCCTGGCAAACATGGCGAAATTCCATCTCTACTAAACATACAAAAAATTAGCTGGGTGTGGTGACGTGCACCTGTAGCCCCAGCTACTTGGGAGACTGAGGCAGGAGAATCACTTGAACCCGAGAGATGCAGGCTGTGTGAGCCAAGATCGTACCACTGCACTCCAGCCTGGATGACTGAGTGAGACTGTCTCCAAATAAAAAAATAAGAAGAAGAAATTAACATACAAACTATCAAAAATAACAAATAATAATATAGTAAAATGCTTAAAATACAGTATTTCAAATCTAGTTATTAGGATATACACCATAGTAAATAAGGTCCAGCAACACTGTATACTTCATTTCATTTTACTGGATCAATAAAAAAATACTCACAGTCTTCATCTAAGAATTTGTACTGTATGTGTTTCTTGAAAAAGTCTTGTATACATCTGCAAATTTCTTCCTTTTGTTTAGAAATATGATCATAGTATTGTGTGTAGTCTCTTTGAGAAATACCTGACAAGAAAATATTTTACATTCTGTTATTATACAATATTCTTTTCAAAAACATCAATACGTGATTTAAACATTTTGTGGAAAGAACCATTAAAGTAGACTAGAAGATCACCTGGATGGGTACTGCATTACACACGACCCAGCTGTAAGGATTCATATGAACAGGTGAATCCTGAAGTCCTACACTGCCATGTCTCCTTACTTCTGGAAGAATTTACTGTTTTTTTTTTTGTTTTTTTTTTTGAGACAGAGTCTCACTTATTGCCCAGGCTGGAGTGCAGTGGCACGATCTCAACTCACTGCAACCTCTGCCACCCGAGTTCAAGCGATTCTCCTGCCTCAGCTCCTGAGTAGCTGGGATTACAGACGCCTGCCACTGCGCCTGGCTAATTTTTTTTTGTATTTTTAGCAGAGACAGTGTTTCACCATCTTGGCCAGGCTGGCCTTGAATTCTCATAATCCACCCACCTCGGCCTCCCAAAGTGCTGGGATTACAGGTGTAAGCCACCACACTCGGCCTTTTTTTTTTTCTTTTTTCTTTTAGAGACAGGGTCTCATTCTATTGCCCAGGCTGGAGTACAGTGGCACAATTATAGTTTATTACAACCTCCACCTCCTGAGCTCAAGTGACCCTCACACCTCAGTCTCCCGAGTAGCCGGGACTACAGGCATGTGCCACCATGCCTAGCTCATCGTTTTATTTTTTGTAGAGACGGGGTCTCAGTACATTGCCCAGGCTGGTCTTGAACTTCTGGCCTTAAGCAATCCTCCAGCCTTGGCCTCTCAAACTGTTGGCATTACAGGTGTGAGCCATAGCACCTAGCCCATAGAAACAGTTATTTTCATTTAGTAAAATGGAAGGAATTCGAAGTCACAAAAAGTCTTGTTACGTAAAAAATTAAAGCAGCAATTCTAAGCCCGCACACGTAATCAACTGCTGCTGCTTTGATTTCCTCCAAAGAAGTCTCTGCAAATTGGTACACTCTTACACTTTCTTTGGGAAAATATCATTCTTCACCAGATGCCTGCCATATTCATACTGTATTGCCTAGAAGCAGTCTATTTTTCTTGTTCATACGTGCTACTTGGCCTTCACAGCCTGCTCGCTCAAGCCATGGAAAAGTAAACATTCCTTTTTTCAGGGTGACTTGCTGACATGATTCCAAACACACTAACGGGACTATTACACAAACTCCCTGAATTTGCTCCGGTACTAGGGAAAAGTTCTCTGCTCTGAAATTCGGGTTTCCTATTCCTCAATCATGTGCCAACAGGACCCCCTCCTTTAGAGCACCTACACTGCTGCTTCCCCAAGAACATCGAGCAATATGAGAAATGCGAACACCCCAACTTTCTTTCAGGTGGGTTAACACATTTCAACATCACATTCAATGAATCAATACTGCTGATTTGACTGTATTCAAATTACACTTTTCTAGGTTGAAGATAAATTTTACTTCATGGAAAACATGCATAAACAAAATAAAGAACGAATTCTCTTCAATATTTAACCTTAATAAATCATAGCAAACAAAACAGTAACCTGAGAGGAAAGAAAATGGGTGTCTTAGAAGAAGACACTTACTTGTCCACATATTTCTCTTGCTAGAATAATAAACAGTGCCCCAATAATAGAAATAAAGGTTCCAAAACTTGACTTTTTATGACGCTTAAAATAAGCAGACTATTGCTAAGTACTGCTTAGGAAAATTCCATACAGAGTTCCTGATTCCTAAATCAGGAATAGTGACAACCACCACTTTTATCTCTGGAATCCAGACAGCCATGATTATCTGACAACACCGTGTCCTGTGGCAAGGGAATCTGGGCTCAGGATTCCTGTCAACACAGCATTCCAGAGAGTCAGTATCAACTGGTTAGAGGTGGCATCTGAGATGAAAACAGATTGATATCCCAATCCTAATTACTGGAAATTTACTTCCAACAAAAGCTTGTCTTCTTTTAAAGACGACTTTCAAGGATAAAACAAACAAACAAACAAAAACTCACCAATAAGCTTGTTTTCCTTGACAAAACATCGAAACTCAGCCCCAGGAATCAATTCACACCATTTTCGGAGAACAAGCTGTATACAAAGGACAAAATATTTAATATAACACAACCATATGGTAAGGTCTACCAGGTAATTTTAGGTCGACACTTGATCTTAATGATTGCCATTATCAAATGGTTTTTTAAAAAGAGGCATCATATAACATTCTTGGCCAGGCATGGTGGCACATGCCTGTCAGCTACTCAGGAGGCTGAGGAAGGAGAATCACTTGAACCCGGGAGGCGGAGGTTGCAGTGAGCAAAGATCGCGCCATTGCACTCCAGCCTGGACAACAAGAGTGAAACTCCATCTCAAAAAAAAAAAAAAAAAAAAAAAAAAATTCTTAACATGAGATGTAGGGAATAGAGTTGTGATCTATTATTCTAATAACTGCAAGAAAATTGTGCTAAAATTCTATGACAAAATGCATCCTTGTCAGGTAGCTGCCATTTTGAGAGTACTGACATACAAGCACACCATCAAGAACGTAGTTACATCTTTTCACCACAGTGCCATATATCCATTCATATGTTCTGCACCCCTTGAGGAATATCAAATAATAAAGTAATTCCAGCCGGGCGCAGTGGCTCACTCCTGTAATCCCAGCACTTTGGGAGGCTGAGGCGAGCAGATCACCTGAGGTCAGGAGTTCGAGATCATCCAGGCCAACATGGTGAAACCCCATCTCTACTAAAAATACAAAAACTTAGCCAGGCGTGGTGGCAGGTACCTGTAGCCCCAGCTACTAGGGAGGCTGAGACAGGAGAATCACTTGAACCCAGGAAGCAGAGGCTGCAGTGAGCTGAGACTGCACCACTGCACTCTAGCCTGGGCAACAGAGCAAAACGCTATCTCAAAAATAAAATAAAATAAAGTAATTCTAAACTTGTCTACCTTAAGTACCAAGAGATAATCCTTACTTTGATATAATTATTATTGAGGTTTTGTCACAATGAATCACCAAAATAACTCTCTCACTATTTTCTCAATATTTTAGTCAATCAATTCTACCCTTGGCCCAAATCACAAATGGGTCTTATTACTGTAATTAATAATTATTTAGGCCGGGCGCGGTGGCTCAAGCCTGTAATCCCAGCACTTTGGGAGGCCGAGACGGGCGGATCACGAGGTCAGGAGATCGAGACCAT
>NW_012114411.1:809939-814913 GCF_000951035.1 Colobus angolensis palliatus | reverse complement strand
GTGATCCGCCCGTCTCGGCCTCCCAAAGTGCTGGGATTACAGGCTTGAGCCACTGCGCCCGGCCTCATTTTATGTATTTTAAAAAACATGTTTAAAATCTGCCTTAGAAATTTTAAATGCACTGATTTCATTTTTCATTTATTATAAGCCCTTAGTCAAGCCTTATTATCTGATTTTTTAAAAAAATATGTAATTATTAAATGAATCTGACACTAAAATACTACACAGTTCCTATCTATTAAAAGCCCATACAGGCATATATATACATAATTTTATATATATATATGTATATACAGAGAGAGAGAGGGAGGCTACAGTGGTTTTACTTAACAACAAATAAATAAGCAATTGTAGCACACAATCTACTGGAAAATTTGCATAATGTTTATCAAAATACTATTTTGTATAGGTAATCCATACACTCTGGTTGATTTTCACAAAACACAGAAGGGCATAGAGAGTTTCTCTCTCTCCCCCACCCTGTCCCTCTGTCTTTCTCCTCAGAGGCAACCAGTGCTATAGGTTTCTTGTGCATCTTTCCAGATTTATCCTATGAATATGTAAATATATATAAAGAGAGAGAGAGTGTGTGTGTGTGTGTATTTTAAATACACACAGACAGGAGAAAACAATACACAGGATTCTACTTGCAACATTTTTCATTTGAATTACTTGAGTATCACTTTCCTACACTTTTAAAACTGGGTTTTAAATCTTACACACATGATAATGGTGTTTTTCAAAATGGCAATAAGAGAGCAAACTGCTGGTAAATAAATCTTGGCGGTAGATGATGACTTCTTAAAAAAGACTGTGCCTCAGAGAAAGGCTAAGGAAATTATCTCTTTCTAGTACCTGGCAGAAGCACCACAGCCAGGTACTTAATAGTTGTTTGCTGCGTGAAGCAATAGCTATGACTATATTATTTAAAGTTATAGAAGTGTTTAATGAGCTGGGAAAATGCTCACACTATGCTATTAAGTGAGGGAAAAAAAATCTCACAAGTTGTATGTAAGAATCTCACCTACAAGCACTCTAAGATCTAGTAATTGGTAGCTTGGTAAGAAGTCACTTAACTAGTAAATTAACTGCTCCATGCATACGGTATAATCCTAAAAGAGAAGTCTATCTACAGTCAACACATTAAAAATTACTCAACGCAGTGAGTCAACAGACCAATTTTGAAAGCATGTGCACAGACGTACAAAAGTAGGTAGAAGCAAACAGACACTAAAGACATATGTTTAAAATCACTGCACTAATTAGAATTGGTATTACAAGACCAACAATGAAATGCAATTTTCACATAAATGTAAAAATGCAATTATGGAGCAAAGATGACCATTCTCTTTTCAACAAACTATGAGTTGTCAAAGTTTTGGAAAGTTTGCATTTTGACAATGCAAGTGCAAGAAGGACCAGGAATGAGAGCTGAAACGTGGAGTCTGCATTTAGAAGAAAGTTAGGCTGGGCGCAGCGGCCCACGCCTGTAATCCCAGCATTTTGGGAGGCTGAGGCAGGTGTTTTACTTGAGGTCAGGAGTTAGAGACCATCCTGGTCAACATGGTGAAACCCAGTCTCTACCAAAAATACAAAAATTAGCTGGGTGGTGGTGGTGCACACCTGTAATCCCAGCTACTCGGGAGGCTGAGGCAGAGAATTGCTTTAGTCCAGGAGGTGGAGGTTTCAGTGAGCTGAGATCGTGCCACTGCACTCCAGCCTGGGCAACAGAGCAAAACTGTGTCTCAAAAAAAAAAAAAAAGTTATGTATCATGACAGTTGATGAGCAGTTAGTTGTAGCTAAGAACCTGGTGCAGATCAGGGTATGTGTGTGTGTTTCAAAACTAGGAAAATTTGGAATAAAAATTGAGGTTTACTACGTTTAAACTCATCAAAATTTCTAATGAAGTTGTTTTTTCACTATCCTCTTTTTTTTTTGAGACAGAGCTTCACTCTTGTCACCCAGGCTGGAGTGCAATGGCACCATCTTAGCTCACTGCAACCTCCACCTCTTGGGTTCAAGCAATTCTTCAGCCTCAATTTCTCGAGTAGCTAAAATTACAGGCGACCACTACCATGCCCAGATAACTTTGGTATTTTTAGTAGAGACGTGGGGTTTCGCCATGATGGCCAGGCTGGTCTCAAACTCCTGACCTCAGTTGATCCGCCCACCTTGGCCTCTCAAAGTGCTGGGATTACAGGCATGAGCCACTGTGCCTGGCCTATCCTCTTATTCTTATAAGTTATTTGTAAGGTAGTGAACAATATAAAAAATGGTAAAATGCTGAAACAATGAGGTGCAGCTGTGAGGCGTAAAAAGGTGTTTGTTTTGTTAAAGGTGTCTGCATATATCCTGTAGCAAGTGTATACTGCATACATATATTAGTATATATATTCTATACATAATATATATCCTTTTATGTGTATATTTCATAAATTTAAAATTTTAGTGGCTTTAGGTTCCCAAAGAAATTAATCCAAGAAACTTCATTTGTTTCATTTCACTTAAGAATAAATAGCAATTCTCAACACATCTTCATCTACGATTATCAAGGAAAATAAGCTTCTTACCTCATATTCTATACACGGATCTGGAGAATCATCAGTACAATGAATAAACCTTTGGAAGAAGAAAAGGCAACTGAATCTCTTTGTTACTGGTGTCAGTTTATGCACACACGTAACTTATATTTAACATGAAAGTAACGTTTTACTAAAAGCATCCAGAAACAGGAGACTAACTCAAATTCGATCAACATTTATTAAGCCTTATTCAATGCTATGCGTTAGCCTAGGCACCCTGAGATATTAACTCATTTAATCCTCAAAACAATGTTATGAGCAAGACTGTACTTTCCAGGATCATTTCTATAGTTGGTCTAGTATTTGATAGCACAATAGGGTGACTATAGTCAACAACGATTTAATTGTACCTTTTAAAATAACTAGAGTATAACTGAATCATTTGTAACACAAAGGATGGATAAATGTTTTGAGTGGAACAGATACCCCATTTTACATGATGTGATAATTAGGCATGGCCTGTTTGTATCAAAACATGCAATGTACCTCAGGATGGGCGCAGTGGCTCACACCTGTAATCCCACCACTTTGGGAGGCCAAGGCAGGCGGATCACTTGAGGTCAGGAGTTTGACTCCAGCCTGGCCAACATGATGAAACCCTGCCTCTACTAAAAATATAAAAATTAGCCGGCTGTGGTGGTGGACGCCTGAAAATTCAGCTACTTGAGAGGCTGAGGCAGGGGAATCGCCTAAAACTGTGAGGCAGAGGTTGCAGTGAGCCAAGATAGCACCACTGAACTCCATCCAGCCTGGGTGGCAGAACGAGACTCCATCTCAAAAAAAACCCAAAAAACAAAGAACACCCATCTCATGTACTGCATAAATATATACACTTACTATGTACCCACAAAAATTAAAACAATGTTATGAGCTATTATAACCACAGACATAGTATAATCTCCATTTTTTCTGTCAAAAGCCAAAGAAACTAATACCCAGAAAAGCCCAAATTTAGTGGCCACACCAAGACTCAACCTGTCTAACCCCCGATTCTCAACAAGGGGAGGAAGTCACTGTCATTGTACACGTTCCTGTTGTGTGCATCTTACAGTGCAGCCAGCAGCCTACTTCTCCCTCAATGTAACGTTGGCCATCGAAAGCCACACAGGTAATCGAATCCGTCTCCCACGTGCCATTTTAAAACTCAGATAGGTCCATTCAGCCCTCCATTAAGTATATTGCTTCCTCCTCTAAAAATCCTCAGTTTCATCAACAATGTTTCATATTGCTTATTAAATGCCCACCTGTGCCAAAGCTTGGGCTAGGCATTGGGAATGTTAAAATGATGAAGACTCCTTCGTTCTGTATGAGGTTAGTCTGGTGGAGAAAGCTAAAAAGCACACACAATTTTAAACACACTGGAGAAAAAACACTCCGCAGCACCAAGGAAGAACTGATTGGCTGGCTGCTGTGCGTCGGAGGGGAGCGGTAGTCAACAAGGGGTCCGCGTTTAAAGTACAGAGAAACGTGCTAAGGCAGGGAGGGCAGTGAGAGATCTCACGGAGCATTCAAATAATTAGAGAAGATCATCTCTGATGGAGTGCAGGACGCAAGGGGGAACTGCAACAGATGGAGCTGGACAGAAACTCTGGACAAACAGAAGCATCCAGGTCACGAGAGGCCTTGTGTGCCCACCCAGGGCACTTGGACTTTATTATATAGACAATGGAGAGTCCTAAAATCTTCAAGTATGCAAGGGAGATCATTCCATTTAGGCGTTAAGAACATCACTGTGTTCACAGGTACCAGGGGTTTAAAAACATTTTTTAAATCTGTATCACTATGGCATAATGGTGTTGGACAGTTTAGGGAAAGGGCGGCAACGTGGGAGGCAGAGAAACCTGGTAGAAGGCTTGCTGCAATAGCCTCGGGGAGATGAGTCTAACTATGGGAATGGGAGTAGACAGAGAAAGGAGAAGCGTAGAGGCAGGAGCAAGACCACTTGGTGACTCACTGAAAGGGAGGGAGCAGAGCTGGCACGGTGGCTCACGCCTGTACTCCCAGCACTCTGGGAGGCTGAGGCGGGCCGATTGCTTGAGTTCAGACATTTGAGACCAGTCTAGGCAACATGGCAAAACCCTGCCTCTACAAAAATTAACCAGGCGTGGCCAGGCGCGGTGGTTCACACCTGTAGTCCCAGCACTTTGGGAGGCCGAGGCAGGCGGATCACCTGAGGTTGGGAATTCGAGACCAGCCTAACCAACATGGAGAAAACTCGTCTCTACTAAAAATACAAAATTAGCTGGGTGTGGTGGCGCATGCCTGTAATCCCAGCTACATGAGAGGCTGAGGCAGGAGAATCGCTTGAACCAGGAGGCAGAGGTTGTGGTGAGCCGAGATCACACCATTGTACTCCAACCTGGGCAACAAGAGTGAAACTCCATCTCAAAA
>NW_012114411.1:773881-809889 GCF_000951035.1 Colobus angolensis palliatus | reverse complement strand
GAGCCGAGATCACACCATTGTACTCCAACCTGGGCAACAAGAGTGAAACTCCATCTCAAAAAAAAAAAAAAATTTGCTAGGCCTGGTGGTGTGCACCTGTAGTCCCAGCTACTCAGGAGGCTGAGGCAGGAGAACTGCTTGAACCCAGGAGGCGGAGGTTGCAGTGAGCCGAGATTGTGCCACTGCACTCCAGCCTGGGTGACCAGGCGAGACTCCGTCTCAAAAAAAAAACCTAAAAACAACCTAGTTTTTCTCTGGAAAGCAAAAATCTCTTACTTCCAATCAAACTAACTTAACGGTACATTATCTTGAGGAGTAATAATCTAAAACTAGAAAACTAGCTTTCAATTAAAAACTATTTCAATAAAAATTAAGCTTATCAGTTATTTTGTTAATAAAAATTAAGGACTGGGCACAGGGCTCACACCTGTAATCCCAATACTTTGGAAGGCTGAGGTGGGAAGACTGCCTAAAGTCAGGAGTTTGAGACCAGCCAGGCAACAAAGCTAGGTCCTGCTTTTACAAAAAATATAAAAATTAGCAAGCATGGAGGCTCACGCCTGTAATCCCAGCTACTCAGGAGGCCGAGGCGGGAAGATCACTTAAGCTCAGGAGTTTGAGATTGCAATAAGCTGTGATCACACCATTGCATTCTAGCCCAGAGTGAGACTCTGCTCAAAAATTACGGTCATGAACTGTCACAAGTTAATAAAAATTAACTAATTATTTTTAACCTTTAAAAAACTGCCCTTTTGCCCCTAAGGATCAACATATTGATAAGTACTACACGTATCTAGAGCTTTCCACTACACGTTTTCTATTATTTAAGAAAATTATTTTTGGGCCAGGTGCGGTGGCTCATGCCTGTAATCCCAGCACTTTGGGAGGCCGAGGTGGGCGGATCACGAGGTCAGGAGTTTGAGACCAGACTGACCAACCTGGTGAAACTCCATCTCTACTAAAAATACAAAAATTAGCTGGGCATTGTGGCGCATGCCTGTAAGCCCAGCTACTTGGGAGGCTGAGGCACGAGAATCCCTTGAACCCAGGAGGCGGAGGTTGCAGTGAGCCGAGATTGTGCCACTGCACTCCAGCCTGGGTGACAGAGCAAGACCCCGCCCCCCCACCAAAAAAGAAAGAAAATTATTTTTGTATACATATCCAGTATAGAGACAAGTGAAATATTTTAATTAGATAATCTACATAAGGAGAAAAGGGAAACATTCCAGAAGAAACAATAGACCAGAGGTAAAAAAAAATCACAATCAGGACCTTGGGCTCTGTACTAGTATTTTCTCATTTTAGAAAAGTCAATTACCTTTTGGGACTGGCTTGCAGTTGCCTCAGCAGTAAATGGCAGATGGTACTGGGCGATTTCTAAAGTTCCTTATTCAATCAAATCTGTAAACAACTTGTCAGACCCCTTTTTCTTCCCTGTCTTTATATTCAGTTAACTACTTACTACACACTGAACCTCAGGGTGTGTCAGAGCTTCTAGAACACAGGTTTAAAAATGAGAGAGTGGAATGAGATGATTTTTCAAAACACTTCCCCAGAGATTCCAATCCGAAGCGTCCAAGATAGGGACTAGACACATACTTTATTTTATTTTTTTTGAGACACACTCTCGCTCTGTTGGCCAGGCTGGAATGCAGTGGCATGATCACGGCTCACTGCAACCTCCGTCTCCCGGGCTCAAGCAATTCTCCTGCCTCAGCCTCCCGAGTAGCAGGGATTACAGGCGTCCGCCACCATGCCCAGCTAATTTTTGTATTTTTAGTAGAGAAGAGGTTTCATCATGTTGGTCAGGCTGGTCTCAAACTCCCGACCTTAGGTAATCTGCCCACCTCAGCCTCCCAAAGTGCTGGGATTACAGGCGGGAGCCACCGTGCCCAGCCCATATTTTAGAAATGGTTATTCTGAGGAGTAGCTGCAGTTCAAGCTCTGTAAGAGGTTCTTGGGAAAAGGGCCAGGAGATGCCTGTCCACCAACTACAGGCCTCAGCAGGAAGTCTGCACCATTCTTGGGGAAAGGAAGAAATAGGGAAAAGGAAGGAAGCATCAAACTGGAGCAGCTTGGACCCCAAGCATGGCCTTCAGGGCCGCGGCTTCAGCTGGAAAACTCAGTGTGGCTACCCTGAATCCCACCAAGGTCACTGGAGGACTCAGCACGTCTCCCATGACAAAAAGGCTCCATCTCAAGAAAAACAAAAACCAAAAAACCACCACCACCACCAATAAGAAAAATTCCTAAAACTTTTTTCCTGGGTTAGTATTTAACATTAATTTGGAAGATTTCTTTAACTGAAAATTTCAACAAAGTACCAACAGAATGTGGTATTAAACTAAAGTCACTAATTTGCAGTCTAAGCCGAAAGGAGGCTCTTACGTTGAATTCAAAGTTCAAATTCTTGGCAGAATAATTATAGTTACTCCAGCTAGCTATGAAAATTCTAAAATAAACACAAATGTGATTAAGTAATGTTACATTATTTACAATGTAAGTGGCAAACTAAAAGAATTCTCAGGTATAATAATAGCAAAGATTTTATTCTGAAGGAAAAAAAGCAAAATCCCAAAGCCCTACTGTGATGAAAGCTACTATGAAATTATGCTAGCATATTTTTACTACACTTTAAAATTAGCCAGTTAACAGGAATTTTGGAAAGCAATGTCACCGACACAAATTTTTAAAAAGGAAAGGAAAAAAAGGAAAAGAAAAAATATTCTATCCCCAAACTAAAGAAATATGCTTAAGTAGTAATGATGACTAATCAGAGTGTTGTTTTTTTTCTTTTTTAAGGAACAAAATAATGGCATTCGCAGCAACCTGGATGGAACTGGAGACTATTATTCTAAGTGAAGTAACTCAGGAACAGAAAACCAAACATCGTATGTTCTCACTTGTAAGTGGGAGTTAAGTTATGAAGACGCAAAGGCATAAGAATGATACATTGGACTTTTGGGACTCGGGAAAGGGTGAGGGTTGGCGAGGGATAAAAGACTACACACTGGGTACCATGTACATTGCTTGGGTGATGGGTGCACCAAAAGCTCAGAAACCACCACTAAAGAACATATCCATGTAACCAAACACTACCTGTTCCCACAAAGCCACTTGAAAAAAAAAAAAAAAATACAGGGTGAAATACACAGTGTACATCAATGACAGATAATTACACATCCCTTGTCTTTACTCAGAAGCAAAATAAACACTGAAATAATTTTACCAAAAAATAAAATAAAAAGAGTGCCATATTTTTTTCTTTTATTACTACCCAAATCATCCTCAGCTTAAACAAGCCTTAGTTTTCTGCCAGTCAAATGGCCTAACTGTAAATAGGAATATTTATTATGAACTGAACATGCCTTCAGACTGACATGCTATTTTTTGTGGAATTCATAATTATAATTAGGCTGGGTGTAGTGGCTCACACCTGTAATCCCAGCACTTTGGGAGGCCGAGGCAGGTGTATCACTTGAGGTCAGGAGTTCAAGACCAGACTGGCCAACGTGGTGAAACCCTGTCTCTACTAAAAATATAAAAATTATCCGGGCGTGATGGCACGTGCCTATAGTCCCAGCTATGCGGGAGACTGAGGCAGGACAATTGCTTGAACTGGGAGGCGGCGGTTGCAGTGAGCCAAGATCTTGCCATTGGACTCCAGCCTGGGCCACAGAGTAAGACTTCCTCTCAAGAAAAAAATAAAAATAAAATAAAATAAGTAAATAAATAAATAATTATAATCAACACACAGTTTCTCTCATGTTGTTCGAAATATTTTGTACACTGAAAGAGGACAAACAGGCCGGGCGTGGTGGCTCACGCCTGTAATCCCAGCACTTTGGGAGGCCGAGGCAGGCAGATCACGAGGTCAGGAGATTGAGACCATCCTGGCTCACACGGTGAAACCCCATCTCTACTAAAAATACAAAAAATTAGCCGGGCGCGGTGGCAGGCGCCTGTAGTCCCAGCTACTCAGGAGGCTGAGGCAAGAACCTGGGAGGCGGAACTTTCAGTGAGCCCAGATCATGCCACTGCACTCCAGCCTGGGCAACAGAGCAAGACTCTGCCTCAAAAAAAAAAAAAAAAAAGAGGGCAGATGTAGCATATCCAGTGATGAGCATGTCAGTGTCAGTCTGGGACTGTGGGAGGCGGAGGGTGCAGTGAGCCAAGATCGCATCATTGCATCCAGCCTGGGTGACAAGAGGGAGACTCCATCTCAAAAAAATTTAAAAAAGACAAATCAAATTACCTGACCTCCAGTCAAATGTATTTCTCCTTCATCATGAGCCCCTCAGAGAAACAATTAACAAATTTTTTCACTCACTCAGCCCCTTTTTCTAAATGCCAAATGAGTATCAAAATTTTTCCTTGTCTACTTAGCCCACTAAAGTCACAATAAAACAATGAAAGCAGCCTGTGACTCAGCAAGTTTAATCACATAGAATGTTTATATCCTGGCAAATAATACAGTCAACACATTTATACGTGTCATATTTCTTTTTTTTCTTTTTTCTTTTTTTTGGCATTTTTAGTAGAGTTGGGGTTTCACCATGTTGGCCAGGCTGGTCTCGAACTCCTGACCTCGTGATCCACCCACCTTGGCCTCCCAAAATGCTGGGATTACAGATGTGAGCCACCGCGCCCAGCCACATGTCATGTCAACCTCCACTTTTTAAAGCTTTTTGTCTACAGTAACCATTTGAAGAATAGGAAAGAAAAAAGCAGTAATTAATATTCTAGAGTACATTCTAGGCAGGGAGATAGTACTGGCTGTCTACCCTCCAGGGTTCCCATCTTCAGCCTGTCCAATGGAACCTGGATTGTTCAGATGCTGGGAGCATTTGTGCTTCCTGGTTCCCTCTCTAATCCCTGGGATGCATGTGCTGACTAATCTAAGCAGCCAAGGCATGGGCCTGGACCAGCGGCATCTACATTGCCTGGAAACAGGTTAGAAATGATCAGAGCTTAGGTCCCCTCCAGGCCTGCTGGACCAGAAACCCTGGGGCCCAGGAACCTGTGTTTCCTCTAACTCTCTGGATAACCCTGATGCATCTCATGTCGAGAACCTTGGTCTAACTAGGGGTGTCGAAAGTTTTAGCTTCCCTGGGCCACATTAGAGGAAAAATTGTCTTGGGCCTCATATAAAATACACTAACGATAGCTGATGAGCTAAAAAATAAATAAAAATTTAAAAAATAAAAATCTCAAAAAAAAATCTCATGATGTTTGAAAGTTTCTGAATTTGGGTTGTGGCACATTCAACGCCATCCCAGGCTGCTGCAGCTTGGACAAGCTTGATCTAAACGAATCATAGCAATTTGCTCCCTTTGCCAACTACTGGATTAGGCTGGGTAACTGTGACCAATGAGGGCTGAGAGGAAGTCTCCCAGGAGGCCTCCAGGAATGCTTTCCTCGTTCACATACAGAAAAGAATGAGAGGAAACACACCTACCCCTCCTGTTTTCGGTTGAGATACGGTCACGTCTTCGTATGATAGACACTTGGAACCGTAGCAGCAATCTTTTAACCGTTAGGTGAGAAACCCAAAGACCAGGCCACTAAATCAAGGATTGCGGAAGGAAAGGGCCTGAAAGAGCATGGGTTCCTGGCGACCTTGGTGAGCCACTGGGTATTCCTAAAAATACCCAATCTCCAGACTCCTCTTTAAATAATATATTTTTTTAAAATCCCGAGTGTAAGCTATTTTCGGCTTCTGTTAACTCGCAATTCTGACTGTAACATATTTGTTTTCTTGTCAAGTCAAGCCTCAAAATAGTATAAACAACATAATCTCATTTTTATGTTATATAACTTTATACATATTATATATAACTATGTATTGTAAATTAAATGTTTTCTTCTATTATCTAATATTTTAATGGGAAGTATTTTGTAAAGAATGAACCTATAACTTTATTAAGTGAAAGTACAAAGAACTTTTAGAATGGTGTTATTAAAATTATATTCTGGTTTTAGCTTTTATTAACTAGCTGTGGGATCTTGAACAAATTACTGAACAGATTTAGGCCTCAATTTTCTAACCTACAGAAGGAAAGGGTTAGATCACTGATATGATCCTGTCCAATCTAAGGAACTCTACTCCTAATTTAATCTTTCAAGAGCTCTTCAAGGCCTTTGTGACAAACATTCATCTTTAATGAGTTCTATCAACAAGGAATTTTTATGTGATGGCAACACTTCCTGTTATGCAACTGATTTATTAATTGCTAAGCAACTACCAACAGTTATTTCTAGACAAAGTGACACATTAGTGGTGCCCAGCTAAAAGGCTGAAAGCCCAGTGCTTGGTATTTGCTCCTGCCAACTCCCAATTATTTATAATAGCAGAAGGATGGCATTCTGTGGGTAAACACTCTAAATCCAAGGCCTCAAACTCACTTGCTGATTTAACTTCCTTGCCATGCAAAAGTCAAAAAGTACAAAACGCAAAACAACAGACTATTATTCATACCATCCACTGGAACATCAGTTAAAAGAAGATAAAAAGCAAGACGTAGCTTAAGAGGAGGCAGTTGATCATTAAATCACAAAGCTGATTTAAAAAACATCAGCCTCAGAATTAAAAGCAGTTTATAGTTACTTCTGGAAAGGCAAAGGTGTCTTCCTACTCTCACTGCAACTGACACTAAAGGCATATAAAAATCCTTATCAGGGCCAGGCGCAGTGGCTCACGCCTGTAATCCCAGCACTTTAGGAGGCCAAGGTGGGCGGCATCACAAGACCAGGAGTTCAAGACCAGCCTGACCAACATGGTGAAATCCCTTCTCTACTAAAAATACAAAAATTAGCGGGGCATGGCCGGGCGCGGTGGCTCACGCCTGTAACTCCAGAACTTTGGGAGGCCTAGGCGGGCAGATCATGAGGTGAGGAGATAAGACCATCCTGGCTAATGCGGTGAAACCCCGTCTCTATTAAAATACAAAAAAAATTAGCCGCGCATGGTAGCCATGCCCCTGTAATCCCAGCTACTCGGGAGGCCGAGGCAGGAGAATTGCTTGAACCCTGGAGGCAGAGGTTGCAGTGAGCCAAGATCGCACCACTGCACTCCAGCCTGGATGACAGAGTGAGATTCTATCTCAAAATAAAAACTCTTATCAGTTGAATTAGCAAGTAGACGGTATTTTCAGTGTAACATATTTTAAGACGTCTTAAAGCATCAGATGTCAAAAAGCTTTCCAACGGAAAAAAGAGGCACAGCTTTGTTCTACTTTTCAGAGGGTAGCTACTAGAACGAAAACACTACTGGTTACTAAAACAGACTACCAACACCTGTGCCAACACAACCAGAGGGTTGACAATTGAATGTCAAACCAACACTTGGTCAGGCGCAGAAGGATCACTTGAGCCCAGGAGTTTGAGGCACAGCTTGGGCAACACAGTGAGACCCCATCTCTATTAAACACACACACACAGACACAGACGCGCACACACACACACTTTTTTCCTAAAAACTAGAACTACCAATACAGGTAAAATCCTTACACAGTAAACATGTAACACAATGTAATACAACCACACTCACTGATGGTTACTTAACTTCCTTTTCTTTAATCACTATAATAATACTAAAGCCGTATGTCCAAGCTGCACAGCTCAGACGCCAGAGTTGATGCATGACCGTTATGTAGTGATCACGCCAGGATCTACTTCAAAAAAAGGATTCGAGTCTGAAATGGAAGGAACTGGCAGGACAAACTCAACTGGACAGGGCGGAAGTGGCATGCTTATACAAGATTTTCACCCTCGTGCTCCTGCTTCTAGGTTCTGTGATATGCTTTAAAGGTTAGTTTAAAGATGAGTTTAACTGAGATAATTGGTGTGTTTAAGATGTGACAGGAAGAGAAACCTAGAAAAACAGCTGCTATTTGAAGACAACAGCAGAAGCATAAAGACAGCACCTGCGGCTCAGCAGGGCAGGCATTCCGTCCGCCTACAACACTGACTGCACTGTCAAATTCTTTAGCTATAGAGTGACTGGCAAAGGAAAGAAACAAAGCAATTCCACTTCTAGAAACTTATCCTAAGGAAAAACTTAGGAGACTGCACCAAGAGTTAGCTCAAGGATATTCACTGCAGCTCTGGAAGAACAGCGGGTGGGTCAAATATGTTATGCTACAGCTCTCCAGAGGCGCAGCATTAAGGGAATGGAAAATAATGACGAATTTAGACATGTAATGATGTCACACTGGTAAGTGCAAAAGCAGCCTACTAAGAAATATAAACTATAGGCTGGGCATGGTGGCTCACCCCTGTAATCCTAACACGTTGGGAGGCCGAGGTAGCACAAGGTCAGGAGTTCAAGACCAGCCTGGCCAATATGGTGAAACCCTGTCTCTACTAAAAATATAACAAATTAGCCAGGTATGGTGGTGCATGCCTGTAGTCCCAGCTATTCGGGAGGCTGAGACAGGAGAATCACTTGAACCCAGGAGGCAGAGGTTGCAGCGAGCTGAGATCACGCCACTGCACTCCAGCCTGGGTGATAAGAGTGAGACCCCGTCTAAAAAAAAAAAAAAAAAAGAAGTACAAACTGTAGGATCTCATTAAAAACTCTGTATATAGGTAGAGATAGATATATTTATATTTATTTATAGATAGAATTCTAGAAGTATAAGAACCAATTGTGGCAAGATCATGAGTGCTTTTTTGTTTTTGTTTGTTTTGAGATGGAGTCTCGCTCTGTTGCCCAGGCTACAGTGCAGTGGCATGCGATCTCGGCTCACTGCAACCTCCGCCTCCCAGGTTCAAGCAATTCTCCTGCCTTGGCCTCCTGAGTAGGTGGGACTACAAGCGCACACCACCACACCCAGCTATTTTTTTGTATTTTTAGTAGAGACGGGGATTCACTATGTTGGCCAGGCTGATCTTGAACTCTTGACCTCAGGTGATCCATCTGTCTTTCCTTCTCAAAGTGCTGGAATTACAGGTGTGAGCCACCACTCCTGGTTATAAGTGCTTTTATATTTCCTGTTTTTATTTAGCTGTAATCCCTAATTTTGCTTTTCTGTGATAAACATTTATCAGTTTTATAACAGGAAAAAAATTACTGAAATGATTAATGGGCAGAGATACAGAAAGTCCTTAACATTTTCAGATATTCATTATATACTATTTTCTATAAAGGGAAAAGAAAGATTTGCTTTAACAGGTCATTTTGGCAATATGAAATAGCTCTGTTATATGGAGCTGGGATTTATAATAGTACTACAAGTAATGGAATTTCATCTATAGAGAAATTTGCACAAATACTGAAACTGTTGACATGAGAGAAGAAGAGATACTTACGGCTGAGTGAAGTCACGAGTGATGAAATCAGAACTCTTGAAAAGTAGAAAGATGTCGCTGAGGGTTTTACATTTCAGAGAACTATTCATTGCTATCCAATACGCATCCTAAAGAATGAAGCACATGCTATTTAGTCCATATTCCATGTTGGCTGCTACGAATGCTCAGGCCTATAACAAAATCAATAATGCATATCACCTCAAGGGTTTAAAGAAGAAAGTCAAGTAAATGTTAGCAGCACTGTCAAATGTTAAATTATGCTTAACAGCAAAGACCACCACCATTGCATTTCAGACACTCGGTTACGAACACTGAGATGCCAGGGTCCTCACATTTCAGCCCAGGCCTAAGTACTTCCCCATGTTTTTCCTACTGATAATAGAACAGAGGAAAATGAAGTGTCAGAAACATTGACATTTTGGCTACAAGATTAAGGTGGTAAAGAAATAGTCTGATCAGCTATTCTCAAGAAAAGAGAGATCAATTTCCACCCTTCCCGTTTCTGGGAAGTGGCAGCCAAACACTTGAACTTTGGCGGCTGGAGCTGTTACACCAACATCTATCAAATCTGAAAGAGAAGGAGATGAGCTATTCTGAACCACTACAACTTAAAACGGTAAATGTCTCATACATAAGAACAAAAGACGGGAAGGCAAATGCAAAGTAGGCACAAAGCTCAGTGGAACATGACTAAAAATTTTTTGGCATGTTTCTGAAAAGGGCAGAGTATGAATTTCCTCAGAATTCTAAAACAATCAGCAACACAGGAGGTGGAAACTACCTTTTGGCCGAATATATGGTATTTCACAGACCCAGGAAAGTGTATAGCAAAATCCTGAAGGTAAAATAGTAGAGGGAAATTAATAATAAATTCCACAGTATTTTTCCTAGAATTAGGAATACAATCAGACCCTCTGTAGGGATATGAAATGAAATAAACAGCAAAACAAAGAACATTCAAACAGTAAGAGAATTACTTATGTGCTCCTACCCTTGGGGCACTCCAGTTAAGCTTAGGAAAGACACTGCCCCCGAGGGAATTGATAGCTTCCTGGACTTGAGTGGCAAACTCAGGAAATTCTGGTGCCTACAGAGAGAGAAGAAATCATTGGGTACGTCAATATCATCACAGTATCTATGGAAAACAGGATCAAAATCTCAAGGTTATAGCTGAGAATGTTTAAACAGAATTTAGAATACAAATTACTATCAGAATTTCTGAACTCAGCTAAATAAAATCAGTGATCAAGTACATTTACCAAAACAGAAATAAAATAATCAGCCGCTTAAATTGCATTTTCCAGACAATCAAAGCCTGCAAAACTGAAATGACAATCACTAGGCTTCTGAGGATGTGAGGAAGGAATGAATGGTTCTCTGTACACCGACGTAAAACGAGTATTCATCGAGAGAAAAGAGACAGGTGGAATATCACCTGTAGCAATACTCCAGTTGTCAGAAATAACATCCCTGCTTGAAGAGCTCAAAGCCCTTCCACTTGTAGGGAGAGTCCTAGACATACAGCATCCCCCAAAGCCACAGAGACAACGAAAAATAAATGAAGCGGCAAACTGTATTTAAACACTGCTATTTCCAGACACGTTTTAAAACAAGCAAAACTCAAAATCTGAACCTTGGTCAAGTTAAAACATTCTTTCCTTTTTGGATGACTTTAAAAATGCATATTTCGCCGGGCGCGGTGGCTCAAGCCTATAATCCCAGCACTTTGGGAGGCCGAGACGGGCGGATCACGAGGTCAGGAGATCGAGACCATCCTGGCTAACATGGTGAAACTCCGTCTCTACTAAAAATACAAAAACTAGCTGGGCGAGGTGGCGGGGGCCTGTAGTCTCAGCTACTCGGGAGGCTGAGGCAGGAGAATGGCGTAAACCCGGGAGGCGGAGCTTGCAGTGAGCTGAGATCCGGCCACTGCACTCCAGTCCGGGCCACAGAGCAAGACTCCGCCTCAAAAAAAAAAAAAAAAAAATGCATATTTTATATAAGCAAGTGACCAAAACATTCTGTATGTATGTTTCAACCCGGAAGTGAACAGAAATACTGCTGCTAAACAGGAACTTAAGCCTGATGTCATTATGTCCTGTCACTATCACAGGAGCTTATGGACATAAGCAAGAAAAAAAGTAAGTAAGAGAGGGGGAAGTGGGGCCCTCAAGAGACATAAGAAAACAAAAACATTAACAGATTCTCCACGCAGTCATTAATTTCATCATATCCTGTAAAGAGGATTGCTGCCCCCTATCGGGCAACTGTAAGTTCTAAAAAAAATCCAGTAACCAACTTCTTCCATAGGAAAAAAAAAAAGACAAGACTACATCTTGACTTAACTAAACTACACATTCAAGATTACATCAAATAGTTATGTGGATCCCCAAGATCTAACCGAGCTATGTGAGAGAAAAAACTGTGACAAGAGTCTGAGAAACGACCGAAGAAATGAGTTTTAAAACATGGTCATATATCCCCCAAAACAAGAAACAGCTTTGAGCAAAAGGCTAGGGAAGAAAAATGAGAGCTTAAGGCCCAATTAGGCTGCCTTTCTTTCTGTTACAGATAAATCTGACCTCTAGCCTGGTTAATAACAATATCTTTTAATTTCTTGATCGGCTGCCCCTCTATCTTCCACGAGACGACTTCAGCTTAGACACATGAAATGAGACTAGAGTAATTTAGAGGCTTTCAGAATGAACGGCAGCACTAAGTCCTTGATTTTCCATTCATCTCTCCCCACCCAAAGCAATTATGATTTATGGGAGGCCATTTCCTTATAATTGCCTTGAAGTGGCTGACTTGGCTCCCCTACCACTCTAGCCGTAAACCCCACTCCTGTGAGATGGGCACTGGCAGTATTTCCTACGAATGGCATTGCTGCACAAACTTTACAACACGAAAGGATTCAACCTTCAAAGACAAAGCAATTTCATTTTCCTATCCCATAGAACTTGACATCTAAGGATTACTTTATATGTATGCCTTTTAAAAGATGTGATCAGTTCCCTCAAATCCTCAAAATTACTCAACTTTAGGATAACCTGCCATAAGAATCCTAAAACAAATTTAAATTATAGAAAGTTTATGCACAGTCTGAAGGGGAAGCCTATGTACTGTTTATATACAGCACAATCTTCTAGGTTATCTGTTTTTAGCCCGGTCTGTGAGCTACTTTACAACTTGGCAAATTCTAGGTAAGTGATAGTGACATCAACTAATTCTTATGGACATGTAATTTCTATCTCATCTGGAAGAGGTCCAATTGTCTTTTCTCCCATACTGCAGGGAGGCAAAACCAGTTTTGCCTCATTTACATACCTATTTCAATATTCCTGATCTACAAATATTTTTAACTTTTCTTTGGATTCTCTTTTGAACCAGTTCTAACATCTGGTTCCCTCATGCATTAAATAACGTCTTCAACATGAGTTAAAAGAGTTTTATATGAGTCACGATTTTTACCATTTTCTATAAACTATCTATCAAAATCAGGGAACTAACACTGACACAATAGAGATCTTATTCAAAATTTGCCAAGTGTTCAAATAACGTCTTTTACAGAAAAAAAAAAAAAAAATTGAAACTTTTTTTCTGGTCCAGGCATCCAGTCTAGCTAGAATCATGGACTAAATCTAGTTGTCAGGTCTCTATAATCTTCTTCAATCTGTGGCAGTTCCTCTCTCTGTTGTTCTTACCATTTATGACCTTGACATTTTTGAAAAGTTCAGGGCAACTACTCTATACAATTTCTAAAAGCTGAGTCTGTTGGATGTCTCCTCCCAAGTAGACTCAGGCTGTGCAGCTGTGACAGGCGGTGTCCTTCCCATGCATCATATCGGGAGGCACGTATGACAGGTCTGTCCCGTCACTGACGAGGTTAATACTGATCACTTGGCTGCCAGGTCTTTCTATGGTAACATTACTATTTTTCCTTTGTGCAAATAGTAAGTAATTTGGGTGAAGATACTTTGAGAAGATGGAAATATCCTCTTTCTCACTATATATTCACCCACTAGTTTTAGCATCTATTCAATCAAATATTACTACGATGGTTGCCAAATAGTAATTCCTAATTCCATCATTCCTTCTACATGTATTAGTTAGTGCCTTTACTACTATAAAGACAAGCTTCCTTTTCCCCCCACTTATTTAATCACTTACATATGTCACTATGGGATCAACAATTCTTATTTTAGTCAATAGGTCATAACCTATTCCTATTACTACACATGGAGTATCCCTTATCCAAAATGGGTAAGACCAGAAGTGTTTTGGATTTCAGAATATTTGCATATACATAACGGGGATAGGACCCAAATCTAAACACAAAAGTCATTACGTTTCATATACACCTTATGTACATGGCCTGAAGGTAATTTCATTTTCCCTTGGGGAGGCTGAATGAACTGGGTTATCCACATACATTGTGGCTGTCCCTGTCACATGAGGTCAGGTGTGGAATTTTCCACTTGTGGTGTTATGTCAGTGCTCGTAAAGTTTTGGGAGCTAGGCATGGTGGCACAAACCTGCAGTACCTGCTACTCAGGAAGCTGAAGCAGAAGGATCACATGAGCCCAGAAGTTTGAGTGCAGTCTGGGCAACACAGTGAGACCACCCAGTCTTTTAAAAAAGTTTTGGATTTTGGAGCATTTTCGATTTTGAATTTGGGGATTAGGAATGCTCAAACTGTATTTGTTATGATGCTCATATTTTTAGACACAAGAGCCCAAAGCTGGCTTCTGGCATCTTTTTGTCATGTCCCATCATTGTTTCAGCACTTCCATAGTTCCTGGCACAGGCTGTTGCAGGCTCATTTTTACTTTCCCAACCCAAGTATGGAATATCTCCAAGAAGCTTCAATTTTGTTTAGTGGAGATTGGTATTTAGAAACCAAGATCAAGGTATCAGGTATGCTCACTGCTACCAGGATGTTACATGTCAATGATTCTAAAACTTCTTAGTGAACACAGTTTGGTAAATATACACACACACACACCTTTATACTATTAATTGCTGTATCTATCATCTGTACATATTTATTTTATTTTTTTGAGACAGTCTCTCTCTGTCACCCAGGCTGGAATGCAGTGGTGCAATCTTGGCTCACTGCAACCTCCACCTCCTGGGCTCAAGCAATTCTCCCGCCTCGGCCTCCTGACTAGCTGGGATTACAGGTGACTGCCACCATGCCTGGCTAGCTTTTTGTATTTTTAGTAGAGACGGGGTTTCACCATGTCGGTCAGATGTGAGGTCACTCCTGACCTCAAGTGAACCACCCGCCTTGGTCTCCCAAAGTGCTGGGATTACAGGTGTCGTCAGCCACCGCGCCAGGCCCATCTATACATATTTAAAAACGAGTTGATACTGATACTCCCCACCATTAAGATCCAGGTCAGATACCACTTGTCCTGTCAGGCATTCTGGTGCCCTCGGCTGTAACTACTCTCTCTGATCTGACAGCACTGTCATCTCCCCCTGCCTGTGTCACCTTTCCCCTGGTTTACAAACCCCCTAATGGTGGGAATCAAATCATACTCATTTGTGTTCATCTCACAAAATCCAGTTTAGTGCCTGAGTATGGCAGATAAGTGACATTTACATGACACGGAATGGAATTTTCATAAAAGGAGAGTGATCTGAATGGCATCTGGAGTAAATGAAACACGTGAACTTTCCACTTAGGCATCTGCTGGCAGGCTTCCCTTTTTACACCTAAAGCAACATGTCAGTTTTGAGCAGCTCCACTTCTTCTTTTTTCTTCTACCCTGGCAATCATATCTCTTTCATTAAAATAAACAAGTATCTTCTTATTTAGAGCTAATTAGAACAAACCCTCCCACAAAGCTGGTTTTCTATATTTCTGCCTTTACATTTACTTGTAAGGAGTTTCACTAAAAACCTTTCCCTTTTAACTCAAGGTATGAAGAGTTTCGTTCACCTATTTTTAGAAATAGATCATCTGCTTCACTCACTTTTAAAAATATCTTCATTTAAAAAATTTTAGGTTAACTTTCACAACGGCACTCTTATCCTGAAACACTGTAATATGCTTGATAACTTCTACATTTTTATGTAAAACACTGGTAAAAGTCACATACCTCTCTACTCTCGCTTGGAAGAAACAGTAATTTTTATGCCATTTAAATATACTTGAGGCCAGGCGCTGTGGCTCACAGCTGTAATCCCAGCATTTTGGGAGGCCAAGGTGGGCATATCACCTGAGGTCAGGAGTTTGAGTTCACCCTGGCTAACATGGTGAAACCCTGTCACTACTAAAAATACAAAAATTAGCCGGACTTGGTGTCAGGTACCCGTAACCCTAGTTACTCAGGAGGCTGAGGCAGGAGAATAGCTTGAACCTGGGAGGCGGAGGTTGCAGTGAGCCAAGATCACACTACTGCATTCCAGCCTGGGCAACAGAGCAAGACTCTGTCTCAAAAATAAACAAACAAAATAACTCACTAACTAAATATAAATAAATACACTTGAATAAGGAAATACAGATTTTCACTTTATGTTCCAGAGATTTAGGAATCTCAGAGTTTAACGTTAGGCGTAATTCCTTCTTGCAGAGCATCAGAGCTTAACAGAAATAAGTCAAGTCATCAAATATGCACTCGAAATATTTCCTTTGCAATGAAAGGGGAAAAGGGCAAATCATGTTTGCCTACTAAATGAGGCTTCAAGTCATTTTTCAAAACAAAAACGACAGCCCACAGGAAAAATAATATATGAAATGGCAACTAACTAGGAATTTAGAGAGGTACGCACTTAAACCCTGGCACTAACCCTTGTGTGACAGTGTGAGGCTGTCCCCACGCTGAGTCTGCTGTGCTCTTACCGTAAGCGTGGCTGTGTTCTCATCATCAGACCACTGCATGAAAAAGAGGAAAAAACAAAACATTAAATTTAAATACTGCACTGGGCTTCAAACAGCAGTGCCCCATCTAAAAACTATAAATCAAACAAGAGACATCTTTTCCTGAACACAGAGTATATGTGAAAATAGATGTCAAAGTAAGATTCTCATGTAATTTCTCATTTTGTCAGATGTAAGAGAAGATCTAAAAGTCAGAACCATCTCAGAGATCATTTAAATAACAACAGTCTATAGAACAGATTATTTTATTTGGTACCAACCTGTATTTCTTCTGCTTCATCATCACTGTCTGGCTGAGAATGTGTTGGTGGATCGTCCCTAAAAAAACACAAACAAATATCAAGAAAGAAAAGGACTTGGCTACTGTGTGGTCCTAATTTCAGGGGTACTGAGTATATGTTTTAAAATAGCCTTAAAATTAGACTAGGTGTGGTGGCGCACACCTATAATCCTAGCACTTTGGGAGGCTGAGGCAAGTGGATCGCTTGAGCTCAGGAGGTAGAGATCAGCCTGGGCAACATGGCAAAACCCTGTCTCTACAAAAAAATACAGAAATGAGCTGGGCAAGGTGGCATGCGCCTGTAGTTCTAGCTATTTGGGGGCTGAGGTGGGAGGATCGATCACTTGAACATGGGAGGTCAAGGCTGCAGTGAGTTAAGATCATGCCACTGCACTCCAGCCTGGGTGACAACATAAAACATTGTCTCAAAAATACATAAACAAACAAACAAATAAATAAATAAAAATGAAAGCCTTAAAATAGGAGAATAAGGCCAGTCATGGTGGCTCACACCTATAATTCCAGCACTTTGAGAGGCTGAGATGGGAGGACTGCTTAAGCCCAGGAGTTTGAGACCAGCCTGGGTAACATAGAGACTCTGTCTTTACAAAAAATTAAAAATTAGCCAGGTGTAGAGGAGAACACTTGTGGTCACAACTATTCAGGACACTGACGCAAAAGGATCCCTTGAGCGCAGGAGTTTGAGGCTGCAGTGACCTATGATCGCACCGCTGCACTACAGCCCGGGCAAGACAGCGAGACCCTGTCTCAGAAAAAGAAGAAAGAAATAAATGAGAGTACACTTGCATGAAGAGCTGACAGAATAAAACCCTTCTGTCCTGTTCTCAGGTATCATTAAAAACAAAGGAAAGAGAAAACAACTCCATCTCTGTTAACACTGAGAATCATCTAGACTCTGAAACTCAGTATGTGAGAAAGTTCTGTCAAGAAAGAGAAGACTGAATAGGATAAGGAAAGACACCAGAAGTGAATGTCTGAAGAGCTGTCTACACAGATGATGGAACTACTCTGGGGGCAAAACCAAGAATCTTTTCTTTGCACAATGAAAACAGGGTGTGCGGGCTGGTGTCAGGAATTAATTCTGGATCTAGACTGAACTACAGCAAAGGGTAAGAGAGGGGAAAATAAACAGGCACACTGTCTTTGAAGAAGACAGAAGCAAAGCAAGGTGTGGAGTCCTAATTAGGGAAAAGGAGTTGGACTGGCAGGAGCAGGGGAAAGCAAAAAGACAAGGCAGATAAGCTATAAGTCTGCCTTTTTTCATGGTCCAGGAACACAGCCCTCCTGCACAGATAACTCACTATCTTTCCATGCCCAGCTATCACTGGACCCTCAACTGATAGAAAAAGGCGAGTGAGCTCACTGCAATACTGCACAAAGCCTTCTTCAGGACACAACACAAATACCATCTTATAAAATCCCCAGCAAGCCTTTGTCTCCCCACAGTCAGCTCCTTTCTTGCTGACCTGCCCATTGCACCCTTGCAACATATTTTCATACTTTCTCTAATAAATCTGCCTTTCTCTACATCCAACTATCATGGTAAATTCTTCTTACTACCCACATCACTAGCCCCAGATAGTCGCTGATCACCTGCAACACAAGGGCTGAAAAGGGCCACCCAGCAGCTCATCTTCATTGCCTGGAGGGAATCAGAGGCTGAAAGAACTCAGAGGGAAGACTCAGAACACCACCCTGGCCCCTCCTTAACACACAAGTACAAATAACTAGCCTGGGAAGAACTCATATCATTGAAAAAATAATCCTAAGAACCAACATAGCAGTTACGCAAAGACTAAAGAAGGAAAAGGAAGGGGAAGATTCTGGTTAAACATGTGCTTTTATCTCTATGTTCCCTCTGGAAACATGTGCTTTTATCTCTATGTTCCCTCTGGAAACTCTACTAAAGTGAGAGGAAAGGTCCCGAGGACAATACTAAGTGAAAAGGAATCAACCATAGAAGCAAGATGGCGACCACAGTTTGGAGAACAGAAAGCCACGGGGAGGGATACGTCAAGGAGCAACAGGTTAGAACTTAGAGTTATCCTGGAACATGGAACTGAAGCTCTGGAGTCCATCCAGGGAGCAGTGAGATACATCCATCTCCTTGCCCTGCACACCCTAGCAACAAATCCTCCTCAGCCCCTGTGGGCAGCAGATTTATTCTCTGGAAAAAATGAACTCAAGAGGGTTCAGGTACACAACGGCCCAGATGAATACGGGGGTGAAACGCTGGACTGGACTATGATGAGAAGTTACAGGAAAGTCCAACTGAACACTGCGACCCCTAGTCCCCTTCCTCCCACCCTGCTCCCACAACACAGACAGACTAAAGGATTCTTCCGGGCAGAAACTGAGCAACTCCAGAGGACACACCATTCTCTGGGAACCTTCCATCAGTGCTTGCTGCCTGCTGGCATCCTCAGGCATCAAGCTGCACCCAGGTACACAAAGTTTGCAAATGTCTGTCTGTGTGTGTCCTCCTCACTCCTAAATATGAATGAAGGCCTACAATGATTAGAAAACAGAAGAAAAACTCCAAGATGAAAAGCGTTTTCAAAAAGGAGAGAAAAAAGGGGCATGGAAGAAAAAAAGACAATAAAGGGACCAGATGAAAGATATTTTTAAAAATCATTAATACCCTCGAATATAAAAGATGTCACATCCATTAAGGGAGAAGAGGAGGCTATAAAAAAGGAACAGAGGAACTTGTAGACACTGAAAACATGACAGGTGAAATTTTAAAATTCAACAGAATGGAAAAATAATTACCTAGAAAGTAGAACAAAAAAGACAAGGAAAGAGAAAATAGAGAAGACATAACAAAATTCAGAGAATTAAGCCAAAAGATCAAACACCAAAATAACAGGAGGTTCAGAAAGAGAAGCAAGAAATTAGAGGAAATTATCAAAGATTCTTTTTTAATAGCCCAAAACAAGAAAATTTAAGTCTTTAGAATGAAAGGGCTCACCAAGTACTTAACACAATAAATGGAGAAAAAAATACCTTAAATGGGCAAAAATGGACACAATAATGCTTCCAATCTTTTTTTTTTTTTTTTTTTGAGACAGAGTTTCGCTCTGTCGCCTAGGCTGGAGTGCAGCGGCGCAATCTCAGCTCACTGCAAGCTCCGCCTCCTGGGTTCACACCATTCTCCTGCCTCAGCCTCCCGAGCAGCTGGAACTACAGGCACCGGCCACCACATCCAGCTAATTTTTTGTATTTTTAGTAGAGACGGGGTTTCACCATCTTAGCCAGGATGGTCTTGATCTCCTGACCTCATGATCCGCCTGCCTCAGCCTCCCAAAGTGCTGGGATTACAGGCGAGAGCCATCGCGCCCGGCCACGCTTCCAATCTCTTTAGACATGCCCTTTGGCAGAGTGACTTTGCCACTCCTCCCATCTAGAAATGGCATTTATTTTCCCATTCCTCTAATTCAGACTGGCTTCAAGAGTCATTCTGGGCTGGGCGTGGTGGCTCACGCCTGTAATCCCAGGACTCTGGGAGGCTGAGGCGAGTGGAACACTTAAGGTCAGGAGTTCAGGACCAGCCTGGCCAACATGGAGAAACCCTATCTTTACTAAAAACATAAGAATTAGCTGGGCGTGGTGACGTGCACCTGTAATCCCAGCTACTTTGGAGGTTGAGGCAGGAGAATTGCTTGAACCTGGGAAGCGGAGGTTGTAGTGAGCCAAGATGGTGCAACTGAATTCCAAGAGAGAAACTCTGTCTCAAAAAAAAAAAAAAAAAAAAAAAAAAAAAAAATACAGTGGGCTGTGTCTTGGAAACAGACGGCAATTTTCTGCCACATGAAGATAAAAAACTACACCCTATCAGGTCTAAGAGAAGAATAAAAATTTTTTCAGACATGCAAAGACCCAAAAGTTTTTCCTTCTATGCATTGTAGAGCATGTGCTCCAATAAAGCAAACCGAATAAACCAAGAGAAACAATAATGTGGAATCCAAGGCACAGAAAATTTAGCACAGAAGAAAAGTCCCAAGTTGACAACTGTACACCAAACCTGCAGAACTGCCAGCTCCAACGGGAACGGGAAAATGGAAGATTGCTAAAATGAGATCTCCAGGAAAAGAAAAACGCAACTGCTAGGTTTGGAACTGCACTGGAAGGTTTAGAAAAATAACTAAAAGACCTATGACCTGTCTATTGCAACATCTGTAAGATATTAGTGATAGACACAAAAAATAAAGCACATTTTAAAAACATGATTATCAGTTCCAGGGAAAACAAAGTTATTTCAAAAAAGAAAAGATAATCATAGTACACAATGTGGCTCTGTAGTCAGTGGTAATGACACGATATTGTAAACATCGCCTACTGATTTAACCAAAAATGGTAAGGAAGATAAAGAGGCCAGGCATGGTGGCTCACGCCTGTAATCCCAGAACTTTGGGAGGCTAAATGGGTGTATTCCTTGAGCCCACGAGTTCAAGACCAGCCAGGGCAACATGGCGAAACCCTCTCTCTACAAAAAAGTAAAATTACCCGGGCATGGTGGCACATGCTTGTAGTCCCAGCTACTCAGGAGGATAACATGGGAGGATCGCTTGAACCCAGAAGGAAGAGGTTGCAGTGAGTCCAGATCACACCATTGCACTCCAGCCTGGGCAACAGAGTGAGACTTTGACTCAAAAAAAAAAGATAAAGAGCTAAATCTTAAAACCTACACACATCATAATGGAAAGTCATGAAATAATATTAAAGATGGAGATAATATTAAGAAATATGAATGTGAGTATATCAAGAAATAAGAAGCTACAGGGAGTAATTCCATTCACATCTGCTGAGGGTGTACTGTGTGCTGAGTGTTTTTCCGAGTAGTACACTGGAAAGGCATACCATATCCTCCTCTGCAGATCAAGAAATAAATAATCTGGCTTATCAATCAGTCTGCTGTGACTTTGGTTAATGTGTGCCAGTTCCCCAATTTTGTTTGTTTGTTTTGAGACAGAGTCTCGCTCTGTTGCCCAGGCTGGAGTGCAGTAGCACGATCTCAGCTCACTCCAACTTCCACCTCCCAGATTCAAGCGGTTCGCCTGCCTCAGCCTCCTGAGTGGCTGGGACTACAGGTGTGCACCACCACGCCCAGCTAATTTTTTTGTATTTTTAGTAGAGATAGGGTTTCACCATGTTAGCCAGGATGGTGTCAATCTCTTGACCTTCTAATCTGCCTGCCTTGGCCTCTCAAAGTGCTGGGATTACACACATAAGACACTGTGCCCAGCCTCATGCCCGGATAATTTTTGTATTTTTACTAGAGACGGGGTTTCGTCATGTTGGTCAGGCTGGTCTCAAACTCCTGACCTCAGGTAATCTAACAGCCTCGGCCTCCCCAGGTACTGGGATTACAGGTGTGAGCCACCGCACCTGGTCTTCCCCAAGTTTTAATCAACTCTTTGTAATTCTTGTTTTTCCAGATTCACAAAGCTAAGAACCAGTCAAAGCTAAGAACTATTCTATAGTGGAAATGCTAACACACTGTCAGCATGTGAATCCATGCCCAAGAGACCAGCCTTTCCCTCTTCCATCTCCTTTCAAATGCCACATAACATTTTTAAATGCAACATTACCTTTAACATGGCTTAACTAATCTTACAATATAAGATGAAATATTAAAATGTATTCTACCACTCTAAAAATCACTTATCATTTTTGTTAGTATAACAACATACATTTTTAAAAACATACTTGTTATCAATGTATTCATATAGTTTTTCAGAACTTATTGCAATGCCTACTGTAAAGTATGACAAATTTTACTCACTGTTAAAGGTGACAATGTATGAAAATATGCAAGTTTGGCTGGGCACAGTGGCTCACACCTGTAATCCCAGCACTTTGGGAGGCCAAGGTGGGCGGATCACGAGGTCAGGAGTTCAACACTAGACTGGCCAACATGGTGAAACCCCATCTCTAAAATACAAAAAAAATTAGCTGGGCGTGGTGGTGGGCACCTGTAGTCCCAGCTACTTGGCAGGCTGAGGCAAGGGAATTGTTTGAACCCGGTAGGCAGACGTCGCAGTGAGCCAAGATTGCGCCACTGCACTCCAGCCTGGGTGACACTGCGAGACTCCGTCTCAAAAAAAAAAAGTGCAAGTTTATATTAGACTTGGCTTTCTAAGGTAACCCTCTGCATGCAGAGAACTAAATGGATAAAGTATAGTGCTAATATTTAGGATGCTGTATTTTCTATCCTACATCTTACACAGAGCTGGCACACCAGAACGGTGGCTCTGGAGGCAGGCAAGCATAGTTTACATATCTCAGTTCTACCACTGTCAGCCAAGAACTTTGCATCAATATGCCATCTAAAAAATTGGGAAAATAGCAACTACTTCACAGAATTGTGAAGAATCAAAATATAAATCTGCCTACTGTATTTTATAATTGGCATCTACTGGTTGAGGATCCTATATCCAAAATGCTTAGGGTCAAAAGTGTTTTGGATTTTGCAGTGTTTGCATATATATGAGATTATCTTAGGGATGGGACCCAAGTCTAAACATAAACTCCTATGTTTGTTGCAGCACTGTTTACAATAGCTAAGATTTGGAAGCCACCTAAGTGTTCATCAACAGATGAATGGATAAAGAAAATGTGGTACGTATATACAATGGAGTAGTACTCAGTCATAAAAAAAGAATGAGATCCAGTTGTTTGCAATAACATGATGAAACAGGTATCATTATGTTAAGTGAAGTCAGCCAGGCACAGGAAGACAAACATCACATTTTCACTTATCTGTGGGATCTAAAAACTAATTGAACTCATGAACACAGAGAGTAGAAGGATGGTTAGCAGAGGCTGGGAAGGGTAGCAGGGGACTGTGAAGAGGTGAGGGTTAATGGGTACCAAAAAAGTAGAAAGAATGAATAAGACCTACTGTTTTTTTTTTTTTTTTGAGATAGAGTCTGACTCTGTCGCCCAGGCTGGAGTGCAGTGGCACGATCTTGGCTCACTGCAGCCTCCATCTCCTAGGTTCAGGCGATTCTCTTGCCTCAGCCTCCTGAGTAGCTGGGATTACAGGTGCCCGCCACCATGCCTGGCTAATTTTTGTATTTTTAGTAGAGACAGGGTTTCACCATTTTGCGCCAGGGTGGTCTTGAACTCCTGACCTCAGGTGATCCGCCCACCTTGGCCTCCCAAAGTGCTTGGATTACAGGCATGAGCACAGCACCGGACCACATACCTACTATTTGATAGAACAACAGAGTGACTACAGTCAATAATAACTGTACATTTAAAAATAAAGACTATAATTGGATTGTTTGCAGCTTAATGGATAAATGCTTGAGGGGATGGACACCTCACTCTCCATGATGTGCTTATGTCACATTGCATTCCTGGATCAAAACATCTCATGTTCCCCATAAATATGTACACTTACTATGTACCCACAAAAACTAAAACTTGAAAAATTAAAATTAGAAAAAACATTTATGTGTCAGTGTCATATACATCTTATACACATGGCCCAAAGATAATTTTATAAAATATTCAAAGCAAAAATGGCACTATCTCAGCACCCATCTGGACAGATTTCACATTTTCCAATTAGGGATGCTCAACTCATTTTACTATTCAGCCTTAAGGCAGACAAGGTCAGGAAAAAACTAGAGACCAAAAAGGGACAATGAGGATTAGTGACTGGAAGGGAGGTACCATCTGCATCAGACACAGCGTGTGGGCTCAGTTCAAGTATCACCTTACTGTAAAGACTTTCTGGATAAGCCCAGCTTACAGTGATTAATTAAACCCCAAATACATTACTTATCAGAACACTTGATGCTTCTCTTTTTTGAGACAAGGTCTTGCTCTGTCGCCCAGGCTGGAGTGCAGTGGCATGATCATAGCTCACTGCAGCCTCCGATTCCTGGGTTCAAGCCATCCTTGTGCCTCAGCCTCCTGAGCACCTGGAACTACAGGTGTGTGTCAACAGGCCCAGCTAACTTCTTAGTTTTCTGTAGAGATGGGGCCCCACTATGTTGGCCAGACTGGTCTCCATCTCCTGGCCTCAAGTGATCCTCTTACCTCTGCCTCCTAAAGTGCCAGATTACAGGCATAAGCCACCACAGCTGGTTGATGCTTTTATTCAAAAACAGTTTTTGCAACACATCTCAGACATGTATGTATGTATGTATGTATATATATGTACGTACATATGTTTGACTTGCTAATAAGCCTAGACTCCTACGGTACGATGCCCCGCTCATCTTGTTATGCTAGTATCAAGCTTAGTACTCATCTCATACTAGGCAAGGAAATAAGTGTTCAGTGAAACCGAATCACTGTCTATACCAGAAATGCACGTTGCTAGCCTCCTTTCCCACACTCACTACAGGCAACGAGAATCAAACCAAGCAAGCTTTCTCACTGAACCCTGGAGGCAGCTTCAGACTCCTCTACATGGCACTCCAGGAAACCATCACCATCAGATCTGACTCGGCAAACAAGGTAAACGAGACATCACAGTTGGCCTATTCTATTCATTGAACTCAGCAGAGGTTACCATGGAGAGAAAGTAGGATAAGCATGTTCATTCACTCATTCAACCAATATTTACTGAACCCAGACAGTATGCTAACTTATAACTGTAAATAAGACTATACCTTACAAGAGTCTGGAGAAAATTTTAGGCAGGCGCTGTATGTGGAAGCAATGGAGGATGAGGCATGAAGAATTAGGGTCCATGGCAGACCTCATAGCCATCTCCCACTTTCTTGTAAAGTACGAAGAGCTTCCAGATAGCTGAACACATGGAGCTTCTGGAGGGTGGCGCATGTAGGGAGGGCACGTAAGATCTGCATCCCTTCCCCCACACCTCACCCTACACATTCTTCATCTGTATCCATTATTAATACCCTTTATTTTTGTTTGTTTGGTTTTTTGAAACAGAGTCTTGCTCTGTCGCCCAGGTTGGAGTGCAATGGTGCGATCTCGGCTCACTGCAACCTCCAATTCCTGGGTTGACTCTTAAGTGATTCTCCTACCTCAGCCTCCTGAATAGCTGGGATTACAGGAGTGCACCACCACGCCTGGCTAAGTTTTGTATTTTTAGTAGAGATGGGGTTTCACCATGTTGGCCAGGCTGGTCTCAAATTCCTGACCTCAAGCGATCTGCCCACCTCGGGCTCCCAAAGTGCTGGGATTACGGGCATGAGCCACCACACCAGGGCTGTAACATCCTCTATGAGGAACCGGTAAACCTAAATAAATGTTTCCCTCAGTTCTGCGAGCTGCTCTAGCAAATGAATCAAACCCAAGGAGGGGACACTCATTTCTAGCTGCCTGGTCAGATGCCCAGGGAGAGGAACCTGGGGCTTGCAATTGACATCAGGCTGGGGGACAGTCTTTGTGAGACTGAGCCCTTAACCTGTGCGATCTGATGCTCCTCCAGGCAGACTGAATTGGACTGGAGGACCCTCAGCTGGCGTCTGCTTCAGAACTGGTTGCTTCTTGGTGGGAAGAAAACCCCACACATGTGGTCACAGAGGTCTTCTGTGTTGACTGTGGTGGTGTGAGAGCAGAGGAAAAACGGTATTTTTTCCACTTACACAGACATAAAAGAATACATACTATGTAACTCCACTTATATGAAATTCTAGAACTGACAAAACTAAGAAAGGGATAAGAGAAACCTTTCTGGGGATTGAAAGTGTTCCATGTTTTGAATGGAGTGATGGTGAAATAGGTGTAACCATTTATCAAAATTTGCCAAGTTGTACACTTAAAATCTATACATTTTCCGAGGCGTGCGGATCACACAAGGTCAGGAAATCGAGACTACGGTGACACCCTGTCTCTACTAAAAATACAAAAAATTAGCTGGGCGCGGTAGCGGGCGCCTGTAGTCCCAGCTACTTGGGAGACTGAGGCAGGAGAATGGCGTGAACCCGGGAGGCGGAGCTTGCAGTGAGCCGAGATCGCACCACTGCACTCCAGCCTGGGTGACAGAGGGAGACTCCATCTCAAAAAAAAAAATACTACACATTTTATCATAAATGTACCTCATTTAAATTAAACTTAAAAATTTCAAGTTTTTATCTGTAAAAGTAACCTAATCTAAAACTACTAACCTTCAAAATTCTCAACAGATTGTGAGTTTTCAAAAAGGCTCAACAGACAACGCTTCTCTCAACCTGAGCAAATGACATCTTCATTCATCTAGTCGTTCTATCAGAAATCTGAGAGGAATTCTTGACACATCCCTGTCTTCAAGTTCTGAAGCTGCAAGCTCTCCATCTTTTGAAACCCACTTCCTCCCCCCGCCACTGTCACCATCTTAGTTCAAGCCACTAGCAGGTCTCACCCAGTCCAGTGCAATATCCTCCTAACCCGTCTTCCATTTCCACAGTCACCTGACACTGCCCGGAAACTGAAATCTGATCAAGTCATTCTCTTGCTCAGAGCCCTTCAACACCTTCCTGACATTCTCAGAATAAATTCCAGCATCTTTAACATGACTCCCACACACCCCCCTAACCTTAACTGTCCTCCCTCATGTCATCAACTGTGAATCTCATGCCACTTACCCTTCTCTCACTCCCTATACTCTAGCTACATGACCTTTTCCAAGCTTCTTGTATGTCAAGATCTTCCAGGCCTAGAGCCTTCATTAATGCTGTTGCCCCCATCTGGAAGATTTTTCCCTTTGCCCTTCAACTGACTACACTTCTCCAATCTTCACATCTCAGAGGCTCCAAAGATCCTTCTTCGGAGCACTCCCTGACCCTCCTCGCGATCCTCAGCTCTCCCAGCAATTTAAGGGCAATGACCATCCCATTTTCTGTATAGCACTCATCCCAGTTTTCATTACATATTCTCTTGTGTGTTTGCCATGTTCACCTAAGACTAATGATAATAAAAGTAGTTGCATGTCTTAAGAGCATACAATATACTGGGCATTAGACTGACCATTTTACATATTATCACTTTTTATCTTTGCAATGACCCTATAAAGTAAGTTCTGTACTGTCATTTGCCCCATATTCAGACAAGAAAACTGAGGCACAGAGGGAAGGGCTAGAAAATAGCAAAGATATTACTTAAAATTAGGCTGTCTGACTAACAAAACAGCACTATGCCATGTCGGCTTTCACAAAATATGAAGCTTTACTGTCAACTCCAAAAGGGCAGGATCCCTATGTGATTTGTGGCTTACTGTAAAGCATCATATCTCATTGTTTAACAGTATTTTTTTTTTTTGAGACGAAGTTTAGCTCTTGTCGCCCAGGCTGGAGTGCAATGGCACGATCTCGGCTCACTGCAACCTCTGCCTCCTGTGTTCAAGCAATTCTCCTGCCTCAGCCTCCTAAGTAGTTGGAATCAGAGGTGCCCACCACCAGGCCCAGCTAATTTTTGTGTTTTTAGTAGAGATGGGGTTTCACCATGCTGGTCCGGCTGGTCTTGAACTCCTGACCTCAGGTGATCCACCCACCTCAGCCTCTCAAAGTGCTGGGATTACAGGCATGAGCCACCACGCCCGGCCCTGTTTCACAGTATTTAACATCAGTGCTTGCCTAAGCCAGAGGCCATGCAAACATCTGGCCAGTGAGAATCAGCATAGGAGCTCTTCAATATGTTCACCCTACTGAGATTTACCAATTATTTTTTAATATTAAAAGCTATTTTACTTATAGTCTCATTTATATAATCTTATTATTTATAAGCTCATTTACAAAGCAAATAGGTATATATATTCGAGAATAATAAAACTGGCCGGGCACAGTGGCTCACGCCTGTAATCCCAATACTTTGGGAGGCTGAAGCGAGTGGATCACCTAAGGTCAGGAGTTCAAGACAGCCCGGCCAACATGGTGAAACCCCATCTCTACTAAAAATATAAAAATTAGCTGGGTACGGTGGCGCACGCCTGTTGTCCCAGCTAGTTGGGAGGCTGTGGCAAGAGAATCACTTGAATCTGAGAGGCAGAGGTTGCAGTGAGCTGAGATTGAGCCACTCCACTCCAACCTGGGTGACAGAGCAAAACTCCATCTTAAAAAAAAAAAAAAAAAGTCCGGGCGCAGTGGCTCATGTCTGTAATCCCAGCACTTTGGGAGGCCGAGGAAGGCAGATCAAGAGGCCAGGAGATTGAGTAAAACCCCGTCTCTACTAAAAATACAAAAAATTAGCCAGGCGTGGTAGCGGGCATCTGTAGTCCCACCAGCTACTTGGGAGGCTGAGGCAGGAGAATCACTTGAACTCACTTGAGGCAGAGGTTGCAGTGAGTAATTAGCTGGGTGTGGTGGCAGGCACCTGTAGTCCCAGCTACTCGGGAGGCTGAGGCAGGAGAATGGTGCAAACCCGGGAGGTGGAGCTTGCAGTGAGCCAAGATCACGCCACTGCACTCCAGCCTGGGTGACAGAGTGAGACTCCATTTCAAAAGAAAAACAAAACAAAAAAAATTATATCTGTAAATATCCTAAAGTTGAGACCTGTCTGACTTTCCTACTGTTTCCTTAGCCTCAAATTACTCAAAGTTAATGAGGCGCTACATTAATAATTTTCCGGTTATTGAGGCGCTATGAATACCAGAAACAGAAATACAATCCAGAAAACCACACTAAAAACCCAACAGGCAAAAATATGGGGTCCGCTTAGTGTTACTGAAAACACACAATTCTTACTGTATTTCTAGAGTTCCTTCATCCAACAAATGTTTATCAAGCACCTCTGCTGCATCAGGCACTGTCCCACCAGCTGGGGTGAACAAATGGGCCAAGTCCCTGTTTTCATGAAACTGCATTCTAATGGAACAATTAACAATTGTCAGGTGGAAGGAAGTGTTATGCAGAACATTGAAGGGAGGTCAGGGCATAGGGTTACTATCAAGCTATTTTAGAAAGGCTGGTGAGGGCTGAACACTCATAACGTGACTTCTGAGCAGACTCGAATGCTGAGCAGACTCGAATGAAAAAATGAGAACTTCACTAAATCCTACGATTCTTCAGTGTTTTCAAGTTTGCATCCAAAAGACTGAAACACAGTAATTTCTTCCCTTTATTCTATAAATAGGGAAACTACCTGAACATCTTCTAGAAAGTGGAGGTGGGGCCACGGTAGGTCAATTGTGGGGAAGAAAATGTTGAGGAATTAAATGATAAAGCCTAATAAAGCTTTCTATTTGCAACAATGAATTTTTAATCGTCAAAACTGAAGGATCTCAAAGAACTTTAATGTGTACTTCCCCCACCCTGCTACCTTCAGAAGGAAAAGTTGTCATCATAAATGTTTTCTAAAGACAGAGATGAAAGGAACTGCTCAATTTCACAACTTGTAATTATTAGAGGGAAAAGTACTTAATGTTGAAAATATTAAGTGAGCATTGACAAGGAATATGAGACAAAGATCAGCACATCATTTTGGCTAGGAGAGAAATAAGAGCTAAAGGGAGAGAATGGTGCCTCAGCTAATTCATTCATTTTATGTGCTTCTTTATGATAAAGTTTAATAAATTTTTTTCTAAAATACTTTACCTTCCTGAAACCACCAGAGTTCCATCATCGAGTAAATAATCCTTCACATTCTGAGGAAGTGGAAGAATGACACTAAAAAAAAAAAAAAACACACACTAAAAAAGGCATCATTTTAAAAGATCAACTATAAGCAGAGAGAAGAATGTCCACACTTGATTGATTTTGGATTTATTTAATATAATACAAATTTATTTAATATAAAGTAGAAAATGTTAATGATGTACGTTTGGTAGCAGCAGACAAGGAATTAGAATAATATGATTAAATAGTGCGGTTCACCTTATTGCCACAAAGATCAGCCAAATCCAAACAACCAGATGGAAATCATAGTATGAAAGCAACAAGCTCAATAGGATTCTGAGTGAGCACAACATTTCTGTGTCTTTAAGAAATCAGAGACCAGCAGATACTTGCTGCAACACAGGAAATGCAGCAAAACAAACCAGAAGATGACTAGCGTTTGGTCACCTTCTAAAGATAGAGGACAGAAGTAGAGTCAAGATCTGGAAACCATTCTTGGGTTGGCAATGAGCACCCACAGCTAAGAATTCATGATACTTTTGGATGTGTCTTGCTGTCATTCTATTCAGCTGATCACCAGAGATAAAAGCTGCTTAAACTGGGCATGCTTTAGCTTAATTTGTTTCAGATAATCATAATTAAGGATGGCAAAGTCATATTTGAAGTCTTGGGATAATTTGTTTTTTACCTTGAAATTATAAATTATCAAAAAGCCCTACCACAGATACCTAAGAGTGTTGGTATTATTTTGATCTTGAGGCATATACATTTTCAAAAAGTGAAAAGCTTACAGCCTGCTTTCAGGAAGTTAACACAACATCAGTGACTTACGTCCCATTTATTTATGGATCAAGTTTTTTTTTGGCACATTACAAATGGTTTTGTGCACAAAAAAGATTATTCATGGGCTACTTCGGTTTTAAAAATAAGTATTTGATTTATCAAAGGTACGATTTCACATTCAAAAATCTAGCTCTGGCCAGGCGCGGTGGCTCACACCTGTAATCCCAGCACCTTGGGAGGCTGAGGCGGGCGGATCACGAGGTCAGGAGATGGAGACCATCCTGGCTAACACGGTGAAACCCCGTCTCTTCTAAAAATACAAAAAATTAGCCAGGGGTGGTGGTGGGCGCCTATAGTCCCAGCTACTCGGGAAGCTGTAGCAGGAGAATGGCGTGAACTCCGGAGGTGAAGCTTGTAGTGAGCCAAGATCGCTGCCACTGCACTCTAGCCTGGGCGACAGAGCAAAACTCCGTCTAAAAAAAAAAAAAAAAAAACCTGGTTCTTCCTCAGGCTTTCAATTTCATCTAACAAACCTTATTATGTTTGAAAATCTACTAAATTTTAACCAATTTCAAGTGAAACTCTGTAACTTAAAAGTCTCTTTAAAAATTTAAATTATATTTATAAACTACTCAATTTTCTTTTTTAATATTGGCTGATTACAAATAAGCCTTTCTAAGTACCTTACTCTTACAAAGCTAACAAACGAAATTGTTAAGTACAATGAATCCAAGGTTCTACCAGACATTCCAATACTATTTAAGAACCTGAAACTTTTCTTATACGTTTTAACTGACCATTCTGAGCCTATTACACGTTTTCAAGTACATATCCAATCTTTATTGAATGAAACCATTATATAATGAATCAGCAATTACTGAAATGTTGGCTCAGAAAATCAGTAAGTGCAAACCCCAGATTTTCTATAAACACCTTTAAAAAAACTGAGAGACGAAATCGTATATATTAATAGTTGCCGCCCATCTGATGCTTTGAAGTATTTATACATTGTGGAATGGTTAAATGTAGCTAACTAACAAATGCATTGCCTAACAGAGTTATTTTTGTGATGAGAACACTAACATCCACTCTCCGTTTTTCAAGAATACTACATGTATATCGTCATTACAGTCTCCATGCTATACAACAGATCTATGTACTTGTTCTCGTATCCAACTGTAATTACGTATCCTTTCACCTTCCCAATCTCCAACCTCTGGGGAGGTGGCGAAAAGCAATTAAGCCACCGAGTGGCCTTGGGCAGTGATCACCTTGCGCCTGGGGCCATTCTAAAAGTAGTGGTGGTGAACTCCCAAGCCTAAACTGCGTTAATGCACTACTCCTCCCGCCTCTGACCCTCACTGAAACCACAACTGACCCTCCTAGCCAGCACACTCGCTGGCTTGCAACAGGGCGCAGACAACTGCTTACCTACTTCCCTCTCGACACACTCCCTCCCATGCAGTCGCTAGAAGGCCTGCATTTTTTGGATGGCAGTAAGATTCGCTCACAAGTCGCAGTTCCCTTTGGCCGGTAGGCCGGACGAACCCCCTCCCATCTCACCTCTTGATGGTAACGCCTCGGAAGAGCGGGTACCACGCGGAGAACTGGCAGTGCAGCACATGCTCCTTCTTCATTCTCCAGCTGCCGCCGCCGCTGCCTTTCCCTCTCTTGCCTGCACCCTCCCGGAACCCTGGGCTCCGGCCCCGGAAGTGCCCGCCGAGCTATTTTGGTTCAAGGACTCTTCCGGTCCCTAAAGCAAGAAGGAACAGCGAGAAAGGGAAGCGGAGAAGGAGAATCCCGGGGTATACGCTTGACACACACGCACACAAAAAGAGCTTTAGTCTCGAAAGAGGAATTACTGAAATGTTGAAAGAGGAATTTTAAGAAGTTTACAACTCCGTCTTTGCCCTAGACACACACTGACCCGGAAAGTAATCACCTGAAGCTAGGTCAAAGGCGGGGTTCTACGGATGCCGGGAGGAGGGCGCGCGCCCATCCTGTTAGCACCGCGAGAGGCGCCGGTGTCTCTAACCGTGGCACCGGCATCGGCTGACACTGCTGCCTCCAGCTAGTTATTTCGTCCTCTTCCGTTCTTCACCCCTACATCTTGGAGTAAGTAACCGGGGCAGGCCAGTCACAGCACAAAATCTCTTTGGGGAGGAGAAGTAGAAGGGGAGAGGGAGCACATCTGCATGGTGCGTGCAGCCGCGCGGTGTCTCCCAGGCTGCGGCTGGCACGCGTCCAGGCGCCCAAGAGGGAAACGGGGGATTGGAGCGGAGGAGCCTGGGCTACTCCGAGTAAAGAAAGTGGGGAACACCACAGCTAAGTGTTGGTTCCAGTGTAAAGGTTGCAGCATCTGCAGAGGAGTAGAATGCTTGGCAGAGGGAATACCGCCTGTACGATCCTGGGGGGTTCGGCTTTGGGAGGGAAAAGGCGAGAGGTAAATTTGAGAAAGCGGAGATAAAAGGAGACTTGTCTCCTTGGAGCGTTGTATTCGTTTAGTCTGGCCTCGCAGAAGTTATCAACCTGGAAAAACGCAGATTTTTATCAGTATTCCTGCAGTGATCGAACCATAAGACTGGAAGAATTCGAATCGAACTTGTACTATCCTTCTTTTTTCCTTTGCTTCACTCCTGTCACCCAGCAAAGTTCAGTTTTGTTTCGTTAAAGAGAATGAGAAGTAACCAGCTGCTTTTATTTATTTATTTGAGACGGAGTCTCTGTGCCCAGACTGGAGTGTAGCGGCGCAATCTCGCCTCACTGCAGCCTCCGCCTCCCGAGGTCAAGTGATTCTCCTGCCTTAGCCTCTCGAGTAGCTGAGAGCGTGCGCGCCTCCACGCCGGCTGATTTTTGTATTTTTAGTAGAGACGGGGCTTCGCCATATTTGCCAGGCTGGTCTCGAACTCCTGACCTTAGGTGATCTGCCCGCCTTAGCCTCCCAAAGTGCTGGGCTTACAGGCGTCAGCCACCGCGCCCGGCCTACCAACCAGCCGCTTTTAACCCCTAGTCGTGTCGCTTACCCTACGAGCATTAGGCTTGTGCGAGGCATCTGTGTCTAAAGATATCTCCTTAACTGTACATTCTTCCTGGTCCACCTAAGTAGTTTTAAATTAGAAACAGCCCCACAGACTGCAGGCCTCTTCAGAAGGGTATTCCTTAGAATAATAAACAGAATTCTCTGCGTATTTTGAGTTAGAAACTCTTCCCCCCAGGAATATATACATTGTTTTAGGTTTTGTTTTGTTTTTCTCAAAAATGTTACTGGCTAAGTGGCTAGTTGGAAGCAGTGCTTTAAAGAATAACATTTTCAAAGCAGAGGTAAATAGATTATAATATTGCAGAGTATGTTGGTGGGGGTTGGACAGTAATGGTTCATTTATGCCTTGATCCGGAATTATGCAGTCCTTTCTATTTTGAGGGAAAGAAGCAATATTGTATATATGTCTGGAGGGTGGTGGCAGAAAGACTTAATGGCAGGCAGGAGCGGTCGCTCAAATAATTGTTTTGATTTGTCTTAGAAAGTAAAAAATTGCAGCGGAAGGAGATGTCAGCATCATTGGGGGATTTATTGAGGTCAGATGTTTTCTAATGAAGATAGGAATAAATGTACGGAAGAAAACAGATTCCGGGAACACATCCCTTCTGCGAGGAGCAGTACTTTAACAGCCCAAGAAACATTTGAACATAGGCCGGTTGCGGTGCCTCATGCCTGTAATCCCAGCACTCTGGGAGGCCGAGGCGGGTGCATCACCTGAGGTTAGGAGTTTGTCCAGCCTGGCCAACATGGCGGAACCCCGTCCCTACTAAAATTACGAAAATTAGCCGGGCGTGTTGGCGCATGCCTGTAGTCCCAGCTAGTCGGGAGGCTGAAGCAGGAGAATCGCTTGAATCCGCGAGGCGGAGGTTGCGATGAGCCGAGATCGTGCCGCTGCACTCCAGCCTGGCAACAGAGCAAGACTCCGTCTCGGAAAAAAAAAAAAAAAGAGTGTAGAGGTTAAGGCAGTTGCAAAGCTTTAATATAGAATTGCAGTTGTGTGTAGAAAAGCAGCTAAGTTTGTAAGCTTAAATATATAGATACTACAGGGAAGGAATTTTTATAAATACCTTTTATTCAGGCTGTATACTTTAGAAGTGTGTTCAATGACTTTTTAGTATCACAGTTGATTTTAAGTAACTTGTTACACATTTAACTAGCATCAAATAAACTGACATTATAAATAGGAGATGCTCAAATACTTTGAACGGATACAGCTAAATAAGCGTTCAGTGTATTTGAACCACTGTGGTTGTCTTCACTAAGCCATGAAGTCATTGTATTCATCAAGTTTCTCCAATAAAACCTTTCGACAGTGGAAATAGTTGCTTTTCCTCCTGCATGCTGAAAAGTCAGTAATCATGTGATTATGGAGGAGGAGATTTATTGTGCAATTCCTAATGAAATAATGAAAAACCACATTTCCTTCTCTGAATCCATAGCATGACTAATCATCCTAGATTAATATTTTCACCTGTCTGCTGGTTTTCTTCACCTGGATGTCTGCCATCATCTCAAACACAGTGTGTACAGATTTGAGCCCTGCATCACCCCTTTTTTCTTCCGATGTCCCAGTCTCCCTTAAAACCATCTTCATGGAAATTAAATATCACCTTGCCACTGCTACCACTCTACTCCAGACCTGTTATGTCCTGCCTGGACTATTATAAGTGGTTTTTTGCAGTCTCATTACTATACATCTGTAACCAATTCACCTTCCCAAGGGTCATTACAGTCAGTTCACTGTTGCTCAACCAGAATTAAACGTGAGGATTATAAACCACCTGGTAAATGATTGCTGGAGATCACCAAGTGGCATAATTTCAGTAAACGTTAATTCCTCCCTGCCCACCCCACTGCCACACCTGAAGAGAATGAAAAAACAAACAAAAAAACCCATAAGTGAATTCAATTGTGGGTACCCAAATTTTTTTTTACTGCAAATGGCACAAAAGAAGGATACATCAGAATATTATCCTTTTTTTTCTTGAGACAGAGTCTCGCTCTGTCGCCCAGGCTGGAATGCAGTGGTGCAGTCTTGGCTCACTGCAACCGCTGCCTGCTGGGTTCGGGCTTTTCTCGTGCCTCAGTCTGCCGAGTAGCTGGGACTACTGGCGTGTGCCACCTCACCCAGCTAATTTTTTGTATTTTTTGTATTTTTTTTTTTTT
>NW_012114411.1:769409-773215 GCF_000951035.1 Colobus angolensis palliatus | reverse complement strand
TCGCCCGGCTAGTTTTTTGTATTTTTAGTAGAGACGTTTTGGTTTTTTTTTGGAGACAGACTCTTACTCTGCCACTGTGCTAGAATGCAGTGACATGATCTCGGCTCACTGCAAACTCCGCCTCCCTGGTTTAACTGATTCTCCTGCCTCAGCTTCCCACTTAATTTCTTTCAAAGTGCCTTGTTGATTTCTCTATTCAATTATTAAACTGTTCCAACTGCCTGATGACCCTCTTTGTCAATCAGGAGTTCTGCTTATGATGTGGGCTCCTGCATCTTGTATTTGGTTGAGTATTGTTGATATTAACAATATTCATCTTTATCAGGGAGAGACTAGCCAACATATAATTTCTTGTTAGGATTTTTTGCTTCACTTTGCAGCCTCAACAGATGGCAGGGATTCAGGTACGGTGATTGAATAATGAGCCTCAGTGCCAACTGCACAACCAGACTTCTGAGTTCATAGTTTAACTTCTGGAATCTAAAATCCCACTTAACTTTTTATGCAGCTGTTGTTACTAATACTGGCATAGTGAAGTTGGTGAAAATGTAATCACTTCCTCCCTTTCAGTAGAGGGCTGTACTTGCTGCCTAACCCCAAAATTAGTTTATTTGGTGTTTTTTTTGTTTGTTTTTTACATGGGGTCTCACTGTGTTTCCTAGGGTCATCTCGAATTCCTGAGCTCAAGCGATCCTCCCACCTCAGCCTCTACGAGTAGCCGGGACTATAGGCACATACAGTGCATGGCACTGGCCCCCAAAACTACCTCATATCACAACAGTAATTTGTGCCATGCCAGTTAGCTTTGTGTGCTTTGTTGGCCTGCAGTTTTGGGGGGCAGAGATCCAATCACATCTGTGTATGGCCTTAGAAATGTGTTCGCAAATCATCGTTATACGTGGAGTTGTTTTGGGAGTTTTTTGGTGGTGGTGGTTTTTCCTTTGTTGTTGTTTTTGTTTTGAGACGAAGTCTCGCCCAGGCTGGAGTGGTGCAGTGGTGGATCTTGGCCCACTGCAAGCTCCGCCTCCTGGGTTCAAGCCATTCTCCTGCCTCAGCCTCCTGAGTAGCTGGGACTATGGGCGCCCGCCACCGCGCCCAGCTAATTTTTGTATTTTTAGTAGAGGTGGGGTTTCACAGTGTTAGCCAGATGGTCTTGATCTCCTGACCACGTGATCCGCCTGCCTCGGCCTCCCAAAGCGCTGGGATTACAGGTGTGAGCCACCGCGCCCAGCTTTTCCTTTGTTTTTTAAAGGAGGAGGTGGAGGAGGAGCTTGAGAACCACAGAGCTTGCCATACACTCAAAATTTCTCACCCTTTCCCCGGTGTCTCTGCCTTTGTTCACAGGTATCTTCTAGTTGGAATGCTTTCCCTCCACTCTTGGTCTCTAAGCCATGTCTTCACATCAAACTGTCTTTTAAAAATCTTGCCTGGGTGCAGTGGCTCACCCCTGTAATCCCAGTGCTTTGGGAGGCTGAGGCGGGTGGATCACTTGAGGTCAGGAGTTTGAAACCAGCCTGGCCAATATGGTGAAACCCCGTCTCTGCTAAAAATACAAAAATCAGCCAGGCGTGGTGGCACGGGCCTGTAATCCCAGCTGTTCGGAAGGCTGAGGCAGGAGAATTGACTGAACCCGGAGGTGGAGGTTGCTGTGAGCCGAGATCGCGCCATTGCACTCCAGCCTGGGTGTTGCATCGAGACTCTGTCTGAAGAAAAAAAAAAAAAAAAAGGCTTTATCGTTTTCCTCACTGCCTCCCAAGTGGATGTGTGTGTCCCTCCTTTAAAACACCGTGGTATGGTGGTGTCTATGAGGCAGGTCTTTGCCCCAGATGTACTTGCTAAACTGTAACGTGCTCAAGGGCAAGCATAGTGGTCAGTGTGCACGGAGTGTATACACAGACGTTTCCACTGCTGGTGCTCTCAAAGCTAGTTAGAGACTTCTGCCTGCCACTGCGCAAGGTGTCTAAAAATCTTACAGCATGTCCCCTCATTAATGGCTTTTTGTGTGTGTGTGCTCAGGAGAATTGCACATCCAACACATCTAGACCTTCAGTGTTCAGACTGAACTGAGTTAAAACGATTTATGAGAATTAAAACGGCTTGTGACTTTAAAGACTAAGGACCATCATAAGTGAAATTGTAGAACACTCAACATCGTGTACATGTATATTTTTCATACCATACACATATTGGCAATATGCAAATGACCTTAAATTCTAACTATTGAAGTGGATAAAATGTATATCAAAGTTTGCTTTTAAATCTTTAAATAGCATTGAGTCCGTTAAGGCAAACTCCATTGCAGTGGTGGAGACGCTGGCATACGAAGCATGGGATTTAAACCTCATTTCTCCTTCTTTCTGCAGCATGTTGCTGGTAGTGACTAGCCCCTGACTGGCACTGTTTGGCTTCTGCTTTTGAAATAGTGCTAAAAACAAGATTCCTTTTCTGTTTCTTAAAATTTCTGAGGTACTTTTATAGTCCTTCTGAAATGTTTGGGAATCTCATAGTATGAATATCTCATAGATATTCAAAAGAATATACTTTTGAATTTGCACATTTTTGTCATTACAGAATCCGTGAATTGCTGCACAATACCGTTTCCCTTTGAGGCTGATGCATTCCAAAGAAATACTCTTTATTAGTGGCCAGGCGCAGTGGCTCATGCTTGTAATCCCAGCACTTTGGGAGGCCGAGGCAGGCGGATCACCTGAGGTCAGGAGTTCGAGGCCAGCCTGCCCAACATGGCGAAATCCCATCTCTACTAAAAATGTAAAAATCAGCCAGGCACAGTGGTGGGAGCCTGTAATCCCAGCTACTCGGGAGGCTGAGGCAGGAGACTCGCTTGAATCTGGGAGGCAGAGATTGCAGTGAGCCAAGATCACGCCATTGCACTCCAGCCTGGGCGACAAGAGCGAAACTCCATCTCAAAAAAAAAAAAAAAAGTTTACCTAATAAATTATCATCCATGGTACTTTCAAAGGAAAAAGTGCCTGTTTTCTTAGTAGGGCTGCAGGTTTCAATATGCTAAATGACTGTCTCTAAATATTTAAACTTCTGCGTGGCTTACTTCCTGTTACCTTCAGGTCTCCATTCTGAAGTCACCAAATTCAACAGGCCTTGCCTGCTCACTCCATGTGGATTACTCTTTCCATCTTCCCCACACTTCTCATCCTTTTTAATCTTTCTCATGAAACGCTGAGTCACTTGACATAAATTTTTGTTCTTCTTCACTGTTTCTCCTTTTTCCTTACTAGAAAGTGAGGTCCAGCGCGGAGGGGATCTTTGACTGTCCCACTCACCGCCACTTTTTTTTTTTTTCCAGACAGAGTCTCACTCTGTCACCAGCCTGGAGTGCAGTGGCGTGATCTCAGCTCACTGCAACCTCTGACTCCCAGGTTCAAGCCATTCTCCTCCCTCAGCCTTCCCAGTACCTGGGGCTACAGGTGCGCCCCATCACGCCCAGCTAATCTTATATTTTTAGTAGAGATGGTTTCACCGTGTTGGCCAGGATGGTCTCCATCTCTTGACCTCGTGATCCACCTGCCTTGACCTCCCAATGTGCTCTGATTACAGGTGTGAGGCGTGAGCCACCGTGCCCGGCCTCACTGCCACTCTTCTAACGCGTCATCTCACCTTTCACAGGTTGGCCACACGGGACTCAGCCAGGTTACCTGTGATAGTCAGTCAGATACTTGATTTGTAAAGGCACTTGATGACTATCCATACAGTTTGTTTGTTATTGATCGTATTTTAGGATAGGGAAGCTCGCTGTTGATTGTATTTTAGGATAGGGAAGCTCGCTGTTG
>NW_012114411.1:728367-768989 GCF_000951035.1 Colobus angolensis palliatus | reverse complement strand
TTGTATTTTAGGATAGGGAAGCTCGCTGTTGATTGTATTTTAGGATAGGGAAGCTCGCTGTTGATTGTATTTTAGGATAGGGAAGCTTGCTGTCTCGGGTACACGCTGAAGATCAGATGGGTAGTATGATTACTTTGAATCCTAGAAGAAACAAAGAGCAGACTCACTTTTTCTTCTAAGACAGTTGGGAAGAGAGTTGATGCTGGGTGGGCTGTATTTTCCTTGAAGCTGAAGTTAGGTGGCATAGGTTAGAGAACTGTGGAACATAAGAGGGCGATCTCGGCTCACTGCAACCCTAAACTCCTGGGTCCGAGTGACCCTCCTGCCTTAGCTTCCTGAGTAGCTGGGACTACGGGTGCCCACCACCATGCCCGATGTTACCCAGGCTGGTCTCAGACTCTTCGCCTCCCAAAGGGCTAGGATTACAGGTGTGAGCCACTGTGCCTGGTCTAAGTAACAGTTCTCAAAAGAAACAACAGAGAAAACACAGGGGAGGAAATTAACAGTGAAGTCATTCAAGAAAAATTCCCTGTAAAGAAGCATAATAAGAAGTTTCCAGATGGAAAGGACCCACTTCACCTCCCAGTACAATAACATGAACATGAAAGTGTGACTAACTACAAGCTTCCAGAGGAGGAAAACAGATGACATGGCAAAAAGATGAAGAATAAGAATAGCTTTGGACTTCTCAACAGCAGCATCAGAAGCAAGACAACTAAGCAATGCCTTCCAGTTTCATAGAAAATTGGCTTTGGGCCTATAATTCTATATACAGCTGAATTATCAACCATGTGGGTAACAAAAAAAGACTTTGACCTTTGGACAGGCAGGGTCCAAAAAGGAAGGAATAAAGAAAGAGGAAATAATAATATACAATAAATGGGATAAAGGCCTGCTCTATTCGTAACAGAACTTGTAGTACTACCCGATCCTTTCTCTGCAACTATGACTGATACCTGCTGAAACTTAAAAGTAACTGGGGAGGTGAGGACAGTGGCTCATGCCTGTAATCCCAGCACTCTGGGACACCGAGGCGGGAGGAGGATCGCTTGAGCCCAGGAGTCTGAGACCAGCCTGCAAAACATAGTAAGACCCCACCTCTACCAACAGTTTAAAAAATTAGTTGGCTGTGGTAGCGTGCACCTGTAATCCCAGCTACTCAGGAGGCTGAGATGCAAGGAGCACTTGAGCTTGGGAGGTAGAGGCTACAGTGAGCCATGATTTCGCCACTGCACTCCAACCTGTACAGCAGAATGGAGACCTTACATCTCAAAAAATAAGTAAAGTTAGGTGTAAAGGATAGATAAAAGACTGAGAGGTGGACATGGAGAGTGATAAATAATCTTTCTGCTGTCTTCCCTTGGAAAGAACTTAAGATTCGGAGTCAGAAAAATCAGGCTGGGCGCTGTGCGTGGCCTGTAGTCCCAGCACTTTGGGAGGCCAAGGAGGGCAGATCACTTGAGGTCAGGAGGTTGAGACCAGCATGGCCAACGTGGTGAAACCCCATCTCTACTAAAAATATAAAAATTATCCAGGCATGGTGACCTACGCCTGTAGTCCCAGCTACTCGGGCTGAGGCACGAGAATCACTTGAACCCAGGAGGCGGAGGTTGCAATAAGCTGAGATCGTGCCACTGCACTCCAGCCTGGGCGACAGAGTGAGACTCTCAAAAAAAAAAGAAAAAAAATCTGATGAAGAGTGTTGACCTCTGAGTGCCTAGAACAGGCACGGCAGGAACTTGGCTGGTGTGGCTGAGTGTGACTGGGACTGCTGTCACTTCCTGCCTTATCCCTGGACCTCCCTGTTCACAGTTCCACCTGTGGCAGTTCCCTCAGATACTGAGACAGGCAGCGTTGATGGTAGATGAATTTTTTGCTATTTAAGTACTTTGACTAGTGGCCTGGGGACTAATGTTTAATTCAGAAAAATAATTTTAGCCTAAACAAATCTCATTATCTTGCAGGGTGAACTTCTCACCTGAGGGCTATAAAGACTGGTTTGAAAATGGAGAGCCAAGAACCAACGCAATCTTCTCAGAATGGCAAACAATATATTATTTCAGAGGAGGTATAACTTGGTTTTCATTTTCCTTTCCTTCCCCCACATAAATCTGAGTTTAATAGAAATATATAGGCTATTTGTTGTTACAAATGGTGGTTTTTCATTCTTGAAGAAGGTCATGAAGATTTTTCCTACTTCCTTTTTTGAGCTCGGGCACATTTTGCTCTTGTGTAGGAGGAGTAGTGTGTCTGTATATTAGTGAAATTGAGACTCTAGGTAGATTTGGGCTCTTAACAGAAAAATTCTTAATCCTTACTGTGTTTCCCTAGATAGAAGAAGAAAGAATATATGCATTTGAGGACTTAGATATTTCATATGTAGTTGTCACAACTTGGCTGTTTATGGTCTCAACATGAGTGTTTACGAACGATAAAAACCTACTTTGTTAATTGTAGTCTAAATTCCAGTTAATTGTAGTCTAGAACCAATGTATGTCTGTGTGTTACTCAATTTAGCTTTAAAAGTCTTTTCCTACAGGAACCATTGCAGTGGATAAATTTTAAATCCTTCATCTTGGAACTCTGATCTTGACACCTTTCTGGAATTCCTTTTGATTTAAAATCTTTCCATGTTGTCTGTGAACAGATCTGCTGAAAATTATTAGGTTGCTGCTGGCAAGAAGTGAAAGATAGGATAGTAGGAAAAAAGCTACTGCTTTATACGCAGTGGCGCTTTCCTCTCAGTTCAGTATAGTGCCATAGGTAAGTTAGTCTTCAACACCAGAACTCCCCAATGTCTAGGCAGAACGAACCTGGGGTGTCCGTCTGCGGTTGGGTGGGAAACCCGTGTGTCATGATAGGAGATCCAATCCCGGACCTTGTTTCGCCACAGTCCGCCTTCCTGTGTCATCACTGACAGGAAAATACCAGTGTCTAGAGATGGCCGTTTCTACATACTAAACTCACCTGTGTTATATGCACCCAGGTCAGGAGACAGACCATCAAGAGCGTCCCAGGAGACCCTCACCCTGTGTGCTCCCTTCCGGTTACCTCCATGCCCCACCCCCGCCACCAACTCCCGGGAGTTTTAGACTGTCATTTCTTTTCACCTGTTACTACTAACCCCAAGAAATCTCAAAAAGAAGCAGAAAGGCCCTTTGAAAAAAACAACCCTGAATACCTACCTGCTCTGAACTGAAAAACATGCCCGCAAGTTATTGGGAAGGAAACATGGTTATTGGGAGTCTGGGGAAGGACAGAGGAAATGTGAAAGAAAAAACCTTTTAGATAAAAACAACTTGGTTTGAAGGTTTCCCAACTTATTATCTGATATCCTTTTAGTTAATTTCAGAAGGAAAATGGGTCAAGCTTGAAAAAACAACGTACATGGATCCTACTGGTAAAACTAGGTAAACTTTTTTTTTCTTATAAAATGTCCATTATTTGGGTTCTCAGGTTATCTGTTGAGTGTTTTACATAAACTTTGATGTTTTCTTTTTTGTAAACAGTTTTAAATAAAGAATCTAATTTAGCTGTTTTTCCAGTGTTAGGATGTTTGGATCATTTATAATTGCTGAATAAAATTGGGTTGTAAATGTGTTACAATAACTAATCAGAAAAGTATTTTAATACCATTCTCCCTAAGTAGACAAGTATAGACCTAAAACTTTTGGGCCAAACCTAATTTAAGCTGATAAGGCGACAGAATAATTAACAGTACATGTTGCTTCCTTCTAGTAGAATCAGTTTTTAATTTCTAAATTAGAAGAAATAAAGAGAAAACAACAACATTGCTAATTTTGAGGTATGTGCCTGCCTCATGGAAATGCAAATCAGGAAAAAACATTTTGTACACCCTATTTCATAATATGTATCAATAGCCCTAAAAGTACTGTACCCTTTGACCTAGTAATCCCAGTTTTAACAAAGTGTTAAGGGCCAGGTGTAGGGGCTCACGCCTGTAATCCCAGCACTTTGGGAGACCAAGCAGGGGTGCGAATCGCCTGAGGTCAGGAGTTCAAGACCAGCCTAGAGAGCATAGCAAAACCCCATCTCTACTAAAAATACAAAAATTAGCTGGGCGTGGTAGCATACACCTGTAATCCCAGCTACTTGGGAGGCTGAGGCAGGAGAATTGCTTGAACCCGGGAGGTGGAAGTTGCAGTGAGCTGAGATCGCACCACTGCACTCCAGCCTGGGAGACAGACTGAGACTTTACCTCAAAAAATAAATAAATAAATAAATAACCAACAGCAAAAGAAAGTATTAAGTGAATTAGTATTCAGAATTTAATTTATGTATAGAAAATATTCACCAAAAATTTAAAAGACAGAAAAACTGAAAGCAACCTAAATATCTTAAAAATAGGAAATGAATTGTTATAGCGTATTGCCTTGGTAAAATTATAGCGTATTGCCTTGGTAAAATCTCTGCAGCTGTCTAAAAAGCAGATTCTGAAGACAACCTAGCAATATGGGAAAACTTCCTAAGTTGATAACAAAGTAGCAAAGTGTGTATATGCTTTTCAAACTCTGCCAAATATGTGTAAGAAAACGCCGGAAGGAAAACTGTAGCACAATGAGAAAAAAGCTATGTGGTTAACCCTTTTTCTTTTACTTTCCAGATTTTTGCATAGTAATCTTTTGATACGGTAAACTCTCAGAAGAAAATAGTGTGAAAATGAATTTTTTACTTAGTGAAATATAAAAAGGAGCACAACAGAATGAGAACGAAATTTAGTAACCAGATCACATGATACAAATCCATCAATATGAAAACTCCATTTGCAAAGTGATCCAGTAAGAGTACATGGTTTCCTTGTGATGAAATAGATCATCAAGATGCAAATACGTGGAGTTGCCAGTAAACAACTCTGATGATATCTGCCTACTAAACTAGCAAAGCCCTTGAGAAGGCCTTTTGTAGGAGAGCTGTGGGAAACATACTAAGAGATAGATAGCACTGTTGAATTAAAACCAGCAGTAAGAAAGCTAAGCACAGTATGATCCATCGACCATGAAAGACTGTAACTCTTCACTTAAAATGCCAAGTGAGTTTGATATGGAAAACTAAATGTATGAAGTAAGTAGGGTCCAAACCCAATACAGAAATGTGGCAAGGCCCAAATCTTAGGGAGCACCATATGTTCAAATGTATTTTTATTTGTGAAACTATAGAGAGGTTGGAACCCAATGTATAGTGATACAGTTTGGTTCTCTTTTTCCTATCAAATTAAGTTTATAACACAAAACATAGCCCTCAACTCTAATGAGTCTAAACATGTGTTTGAGGCCAGGCACAGTGGCTCACGCCTATAATCTCAGCCCTTTGGGAGGCCAAGGTAGGTGGATCACTTGAGGTCAGGAGTTTGAGACCAGCCTGGCCAACATGGTGAAACCCCCATCTCTACTAAAAATGCAAAAATTAGCCGGACATGGTGGCACATACCTGTAGTCCCAGCTACTCGGGGGGCTGAGACAGGAGAATTGCTTGAGCCCAGGAGGTAGTGGTTGCAGTGAGCCGAGATCGCACCACTGCACTCCAGCCTGGGCAACAGAGTGAGACTCCGTCTCAAAAAAAAAAAAGATATGTTCGCACCAGCTCGTCTCTTCACCTGACTGGTCTTCTGCCCTTCCTGCATTTCCTATTCAGGTGTACATCAGAATCACATGGGGACTTTTCTGAAAATATGATGAAGTCTTACTTCCAGAATATCTGTTTCAGTAGATTGGGAGTAGGCTGTAAAATCCACCAAACTACCATATTTATAGCATGGTCAGGTCCATTCTTGCATACATAGGTTTTTCTTCCTGGCCTCTGAAGAGGACTTACGTAAAGCACTAATATCTCATACCAGAATGTCACCCTTTGAGGAATGAATCTTTGTACTTTCCAGTGTGCCACGTATAGGTTATAGGATGTGTTATCTCTGACCGGATATAAAAGCCTGTGTGTACAGGTTGAGCAGCCCTAATCTGAAAATCTGAAATTCAAAATTCTGCAAAATTCAAAACCTTTTCAGTGCCAACATGATGCCCCAGGTGGAGAATTCCACACCCGACTGCATGTGACAGGCTGTAGTCAAAACACAGGCATACAGCACGAGCATTCAGTGTCCCCCCGGGGAAAAGGGACCCTCCCCTTCAGCTCTGCTATATCCTTCTTTTATTTTTTATTTATTTTTTTCTGAGACATAGTCTTGCTCTGTTGCCCAGGCTACAGTGCGGTGGTGTGGTCTCAGCTCACTGCAACCTCTGCCTCCCTGGTTCAAGCGATTCTCCTGTCTCAGCCACTCGAGTAGCTGGGACCAGCGGTGTGCGCCACCACGCCTGGCCAATTTTTGTATTTTTAGTAGAGACGGTTGTTGGCCAGGATGGTCTCAAACTCCTGACCTCAGGTGATCCACCCACCTTGGCCTCCCAAAGTGCTAGGACTACAGGCGTGAGCTACTGCCTCCGGCCATATGCTTTATTTTTTAAAATTATTTAATTTTTTTTTTTTTTTAGTAGAGACAGAGTCTCACTGTGTTGTCCAGACTGGTCTCAAACCCCTGAATTCAAGCAGTCCTCTTACCTTGGCCTCCCAAAGTGCTGGGGTTTCAGGCATGAGCCACCACACCCGGCCCGATATATCCTTTGCACGCACACAGCAGCTTCCCTCCGCAGGCACGCCCGCAGAGGGTCATGAAATGGCAGGTGTGCAGGCCGAACGCCCCAGCAGCGGTTTCCCCGCAACACGCTCCACGGGGCTGAGACCTACGTGCATGACTCACTGTGGGGTCCTTTTGCTTATTTTCTGCTCTGTGGGGTAAAGGTACTGTTGAAAATGTCAAAAAGGCCTGCATAAGACCGAGAGGGTAAGGCAAATATTTCAAAATCTGAAAAACCAAACGCTGAAACACTTGCAGCCCCTGAATTTCAGGTAAGGAATTCTCAACCTGTCCAGCTGTCGCTTGGTGTCTGTCGGGGTTAGTTCCAGGACCCCCCTGTAGATACCAAAATCCACGGATGCTCAAGTCCCTGGTGTGAAATTGCATATATTCAATGTGTATTTGCCTATAACGTACGCACATCCTCCCATGCACTTCATCTCTAGAGAAATCACAGCACCTAAGACATTGCAAATGCTGTGTAAACAGCTGTTGTACTCTATTGCTTAGGGAATAAACGCAAGAAAAAGCGTGGACATGTTCAGGATAGATGCAGTTTTTTTCCGAAATATTTTCAATCTGTGGTTGGTTGAATTCACGAATGTGGAACCCACGGATACAGAGGACCGAGTCTAAGAGAGAACATAGCAGCTAGAGAATCCTATGTTCCACCGTCTCATTCATGAAAGGGGATGTGGGGTTGATTTTGGAAATAGAAAAATATTCCAGTAGTGTGTGTCTTTACTGACATTCAAGACAGTGCCGAAGTCACCCGCCGTGACCCTCCCGCCTCTCGTGTTGGTGAACTAGAGGGAGGAAGGCCAACAGGCTTTCCTGTAACAAAGGAGACTAGGAATAGGATGATCTCACTGGAAGCAGAATCCTAAAGCTAGCAGAGGTTTTGGAGATAACATACTCCTTCCTGCTTTTTACGAAGGAGAGAAGAGTCTCCAGGAGGCTGGCGCTCTGGGCCCAGCTGGTAGGCAGGCAGAGACTAAGAGCTGACTTCCAGCCAGGTGCGCATCTCACAGGCCCTCTAAAGTTGTTGGAGCTCTCACAGGGCAGTCTCGTTTCACGATTTCTTATCAATGCGTTTCTGTTTTATTGCTCGTGATTTACGGCTCGTTACTGCTTATTTCCTTCACCTTAACCACGATAATGATGCTCCTCTTTCTGTTTCCCTTATTCCTAGTGTTTGGGATGGGACCTTCAGTGCTTTTCCCAGCACTGTCTTCTTCAGTCTTTAGGACTAACCTTAGGAGGCAGCAGAGAGAGCTATGCCAACAGGTGTTTCATCTCTTGCAATCTGTATGATTTACTTACCAGCATTGCTTGTTGGTCAGCTCCTTGCTACTAACAGGAATGTTGGGGCTGCTGTGAGTTGTCATAGAAGTCTGAGTTTCCTGTGTTCATTTCGATATATTTGCCCTTCAGAATTTGGGTACAATGCTGAAAGACCTACAATTTCCAGACAATCTTTTTGTTTTGTTTTTTAAAAAGCAGATTAAATATTTGAACAATTTTAATGGTAATATGACAAGGTCCAAATTTTAAGGACAGCCAGATAGAAAGCATGAGCAGGAGTGTTCTTCCGAGGAGGGTATCTTGGAACTCTTACTATTGAGATACAGGTGGTAACTCCTTTTTATCCTAAGCCCCAGAGCCACCCATGTGTCTCACTTCCTTTAGAAGAGATCCTAAAATTGTTTTCTTCTCCACTCCAGTCTCTTACCACTGCTCTCTTCTACTGTAGGGAGAAGAGAGTGAAGGGGGAATGTCCTTTTATGCCTCACCCCTTTAAGCTGCATAATTGATTCAGTAACTGGGCTTCCTGTGCAACTGGGCCCCGTGTTCCAAGGCCAGAAAGTAGAATAGCCACAATAGCACAGATGCTACCCAGAAACTGAGCTGGGTACCAGTCAGAAACCAACAGCTCACCAGGAATAAAGCCGTAGGAGAGAGCAGGACTGTACTGTTACTCAGCCCACTTTTTCTAGGTAAGATCTCACACATGCAAAGGAGGGCACTTGCCTACATTTATTAATTCATCCATTAATAAATGGGAAGGTTCTTCCTTCTTAAATTGTGTATTTTAGGTCACATATTTTAAAAAGCAACATGATAGAAAAATCTCAATAGTTCACGTTGTCCACAGTAGCTTTTGTTCTTAGAGACAGGGCGAGTCTTTTCCTACAGCTTCATTTGCATTACCTGCTTATTCATCCACCACTGGCTGTGCTCCTTGCCCCGAGACACAGGATCCAAACTAAAATGTTCTGAGAAAGCGGCAGCCCACGCGCGCAGCAGGCTTTCTGTTTCTGGGGCACCCAGAGGGTGAGGTGTAGGGTGGCAAGAGTTTTCGTTGTGAATTTTCAGAAGCGATAGGAAAGCAAAATTGGCTTTTTTAATGCAGACCTTTATTGCTGTGGTCTTCTTGACCAATATCATGAGTACATTTGCATGCAATGAATTTAAGACGTTCTGGTTGTACACAGAAAACCTAAGAAAATTCTCCTCTTTAGCACTAACGACTTTTTTTTTTTCTTCTCTGCCTGAACAGAACTTGGGAATCAGTGAAACGTACAACCAGGAGAGAACAGACTGCGGACGGTAGGAGTGCAAACCTATTCCAGCCCTTCAGAACGGAACTTAGCACTTGGGATCCTAGGAGGGTGTTCAGTGGAACCAAGTTAACTCCTATCACGTTGTGTCTTTAAATCTCCTGTTAGTTTTTGCCGTGCCATGGAACTAAATTAAGCTTTCTTTATAAGTAACTTCTGGCTTCTGCTATCTAAGCTCAGAACAGTGTTTTGTGGGGAAGTTGTTCTATGTTTATAACTAAATGTAAATCAATCTAGTTTGAAGGCACACACTGTGTCTAGACGTGTTATGACTCTAGAAATCCTTGTGTCCCGTTTGAAGGATCTAGGTGAGAGCCTTTAGTTTGGGAAAGTTACTTGGCACACTTTTATGCTTATGGACCACTTGCTTTACAGGTTGATGAGGACACGGAATTAATTGGGCAAAGCCTGTTCCATTCACCCTCCCCTCCAGGCACGAATGCCTTGACTGCAAAGAGCCCACAAACAGTCCTGAGAATCACTCTGGTCGAGGGGAAGTTGAGCACTAGGCTTTTCTTATTTTTCCATTTGGTTTTGGTTTCCATTTTTGCTGGAAGCCAACAGTCGCTGTGCTGCAGCTGCTGGCTTCACAGATGGGAAGCTATGTGGAGCCAGGGGACCCTGCTGGGCACTTTGTGTTTTCCGAAACCCAGTCGTTTTTGTTTTATGTTTTAATGAAGGCCAAATAACTTGAGAGAAAAGGTCTTTGACTCTAGAACTGGAAAGTCAGTCTTGCTAGCATTTATTGCACACAGTGGAACTTACTTGACTTCTTGCTCAAAGTTGACCCAGGAGCACAGGGACGGCGGTGGCCTCACCAGGGGTAGGGCTGCCACGTGCTGGGAAGTGGTTCTGTGGGAGGGTGGTGTCGTTGGCAGCCTTACATCCTGGAACCTGTAGGAAGTGTTTCGTTTTAGTTCTGATTTTAGTTTTAAGAAACTGACAATTAAACAGGCATTATGTTTAAAAAAGAAAGTGTAAACAACATAGAAGTGATTATTTTTAATTACATTCTTAAAATAGTTTCCAAGATTAACGGCCAGTATTGTAGATTAAAGTGGAGTTTCTTAAAGTCTAGGGTTTTCATTAGCTTGCGCTGAACAATGTGCTGGCATTGCTGACCTCTCATTAGGGATTTCCTTGATTCCATTTCCTGGTGACAGGTGTCGCTATCATCCCCGTGCTGCAGAGAACGCTTCACTATGAGTGTATCGTTCTGGTGAAACAGTTCCGACCACCAATGGGGGGCTACTGCATAGAGTTCCCTGCAGGTGAGTCACTCAACATCCAGTTGCTTCTTAGGGATGTTGGCCTGAACCAGGGTAAAGCCTGAGAATCGCAAAGCTCAGCTCTGCAGTTTTTAATCTGTCCTTGTGGTTTTAAGTAAAACTAAACCATTTCGTAGCGAGGCCCCCAGGACACCCCAACAACCCTCTGAACCCGTGAAGGTGACACAAGGCCACCTCCCACCATCCCACCCTCCTCTTGGCAATGCTGCCTCCAGCCTTTTTTCTTTTTTTTGAGACGGAGTCACGCTGTATCACCCAGGCTGGAGTGCGGTGGCGCAATCTCAACTCACTGCAACCTCCGCCTCCTGGGTTCAAGTGATTCTCCTGCCTCAGCCTCCCTAGTAGCTGGGATCACAGGCGCCCGCCACCACGCCCAGCTAATTTTTTTGTATTTTTAGTAGAGACAGGGTTTCACTGTGTTAGCCAGAATGGTCTCGATCTCCTGACCTCGTGATCTGCCTGTCTTGACCTTGCAAAGTGCTGGGATTACAGGCGTGAGCCCCTGCACCCGGCCATCTCCAGCCTTTTGAGTAATTGCCCTTCCCCTTTTCAGCTTATTTCATTGTTTGTCATTAGCCATCGGCCCTGACAGGAAATTTCCATTAATAAGTAGGCCAGGCTTTTTGTGTTGTTGTTGTTTTTTTTCTTTTTTTGAGATGGAGTCTCACTCTCTCACCCAGGCTGGAGTGCAGTGGTGTGATCTCGCCTCACTGCAACCTCCGCCTCCTGGGTTCAAGCGGTTCTCCTGCCTCAGCCTCCTGAGTAGCTGAGATTACAGGCGTGCATCACCACACCTGGGTAATATTTGTATTTGTAGTAGAGACAGGGTTTCACTGTGTTGCCCAGGCTGGTCTCAAACTCCTGACCTCAGGTGATCCACCCACCTTGGCCCCGCAAAGTGTTGGGATTACAGGCATGAGCCACCGGGCCCAGCCTAGGCCAGGCTCTGAACTCCAAGAAATATGAATGGAGAAGACAGTTTGCTCTGTTGTGTGGAAACAGGCCAAGGAGAGACTCTTCATTTCAGCTAGAATATTTTTTTCCATTGCACAGTAATTAAAACTCTGAAGAATTTATTGCCCAATATTATTGTAGGACTTTATTGGATTATTCCCATCTAAAGAGATTAAATCTCATCTATTTGTTATTAGTGGTATATTATTATTATTATTATTTTGAGACGGAGTCCTGCTCTGTTGTCCAGGCTGCAGTGCGGTGGCACAATCTCAGCTCACTGCAGCCTCCACCTCCCGGGTTCAAGAGATTCTCTTGCCTCAGCTTCCTAGTAGCTGGGATTATAGGCATGAGCCACCACGCCCGGCTAATTTTTGTATATTGAGTAGAGATGGGCTCTCATCATGTTTGCCAGATTGGTCTCAAACTCCTGACCTCAGGTGATTCACCCACCTTGGCCTCTCAAAGTGCTGGGATTACAGGACTAAACTACCGCACCCAGCCAGGGTTTTATATTTTAAAAGGCCAGCCAGTGGTAACATATGGTTAACAACTACCATTTTTCTCATTTCCTCACCATTTTACTGAAGGCTATTTAATTGCCTTTTTTTTTTTTTTTGAGACAGAGTTTCACTCTTGTTGCCCAGGCTGGAGTGCAATGGCGGGATCTCGGCTCACCATAATCTCCACCTCCCGGGTTCAAGCGATTCTCCTGCCTCAGCCTCCTGAGTAGCTGGGATTACAGGCATGTGCCACCACGCCCAGCTAATTTTGTATTCTTAGTAGAGACGGGGTTTCTCCATGTTGGTCAGGCTGGTCTCAGCCTCCCAAAGTGCTGCAATTACAGGCCTGAGCTACCACGCCTGGCCAGGCTATTTAATTACTTTTAATATTAACATTAATAATTTATTCTCTGACTTTTTTTTCTTTGAGATGGGGTCTCTGTTGCTGAGGCTGGTGTGCTCTGGCACCATCACAGCCCATTGCAGCCTCAACCTCCCCGGGCTGAAGTGATCCTTCCACCTCATTTTTTGTATTTTTTGTAAAGATGGGGTTTCGCCATGTTGCCCAGGCTGATCTCAAATTCCTTGGCTCAAGTGATCTGCCCACTTCAGCTTCCCAAAGTGCTGAGATTACAGGTGTGAGCCGCCATGCCTGGGCTTTTTTGAGATTATGTCTAGCTCTGTTGTCCAGGCTGGAGTGCAGTGGTACAGTCACAGCTCACTGCAGCCTTGACCTTCTGGGCTCAAGTGATCTTCCTGCCTCGGCTTCCTGGGTGAATCGGCTTATGGTCTGCAGGCGGGCATCACCACATTTGACTAATTTTTAAATTTTGTGTAGAGATGGGCTTTTGCTTTGTCGCCCTGGCTGGCCCCAAACTCCTGGCCTCAAGTGATCTTCCTGCCTCAGCCTCCCAAAGTGTTGGGATTACAGGCGTGAGCCACTACACCCAGCCTGAGTTTTTATTTTCTTTTTATTTTTTATTTATTTATTTATTTTTTTTTTGAGATGGAGTTTCGCTTTTGTTGCCCAAGCTGGAGTGCAGTGACACGATTTCAGCTCACTGCACCCTTCGCCTAACAGGGTCAAGCAATTCTCCTGCCTCAGCCTCCTGAGTAGCTGGATTACAGGTGCGCACCAGCACATCTGGCTGTTTTTTTGTTTTTTAGTAGAGACAGGGTTTCACCATGTTGGCCAGGCTGGTCTCAAACCCCTGACCTCAGGTGATCCGCCCACCTCGGCCTCCCAGTGTTGGGATTACAGGTGTGATCAGCCTCATTATATTTAATTCCTTTCAGGAAAAAAGAGTCTGCATTGCTGCTCCCTTCCTCTTCCTTGGCCTCTCTGCTCACTCCTCACAGTGGCCATGGCAGTCCCTTGACGTCCACCAGTTTGCTCCTTTCTGGCCTTTCATTCCTGGGCCTCAGTGTTTTCCTGGGAGGAAGACAAGACAGGTGATGCTGACAGCATCCTACATGTAAGGAAGCAGAATATGAACCGGCTTCCTGTGCTGCAGTCACACAGCAAGCTCCCAAGCCTAAGCCAGTTGGCCACCACCAAGTCACATCTCACAGATGCTTCCTGTGCTGTGCAGAGCAGCGTGGAGATGGTCAGGAAGGATCATGAAGGATCTGGGTCTGAATAGGATGACTGGGTGATGCCATCAGAACCTGATTCATCTGCTCAGAGTTATATTCTTTTGCCTTTTTTTCTATAAAAATTCCAAGCTGGGCACGGTGGCTTAAGCCTGTAATCCCAGCACTTTGGGAGGCTGAGGCGGGTGAATCACTTGAGGCCAGGAGTTCGGAAGCAGCCTGGCCAACATGGCGAGACTAAAAATGCAAAATTAGCCTCTACGAAAAGTACAAAAATTAGCCGGGCGTGGTGGTGTGTACCTGTGGTCCCAGCTACTCGGGAGGCTGAGGCCGGAGAATCGTTTGAACCCGGGAGGCAGAGGTTACAGTGAGCCAAGATTGCACCACTGCACTCCCGCCTGTGTGACAGTGAGACTCTATCTTAAAAAAAAAAAAAAAAAGTTCCAATCCTCAGGTTTCTCTGTAAGACCACTTTTCACAGTGCTCTGATACTTCTAACGCAGTGCAGTAGCAGCTGTGTTAGAAGAATGAGGGGTTCAGCCAGGCGCCGTGGCTCACACTTATAATACTAGCACTTTGGGAGGCCGAGCGGGTGGATCACGATGTCAGGAGTTCAAGACCAGCCTGGCCAATATGGTGAGACGCCAATATGGTGAAACCCCATCTCTACTAAAATTACAAAAACTTAGCCAGGCATGGTGGCAGGTGCCTGTAATCCCAGCTACTCCGGAGGCTGAGGCAGAGAACTGCTCAAACCTGGACAGGCAGAGGTTGCAGTGAGCCGAGATCGCACCACTGCACTCCAGCCTGGGCGACAGAGCGAGACACCATCTCAAAAAAAAAAAAAAAGAAGAAGAAGGAGAATGAGGGGTTCAAAGAACCGCATTTCCGGCTCCCATCATACCAATGATTTGAACTTACAGGTCTCATAGATGACGGTGAAACCCCAGAAGCAGCTGCTCTCCGGGAGCTCGAGGAAGAAACTGGCTACAAAGGGGACGTTGCCGAATGTTCTCCAGGTTGGTATTACTTGAAAATTCACCAAGCAATAGATTCCTCAGTGTGGGAAGGGATTGATTATTTGGGTGTTCTTTATGCTCAGAATTCACTGAAGAGAAATCATAGATTAGGACTGGTCACCGAGTGTAAGCGAGTCTCCCCGCCCAGGAGGAAACTGGAGCCAGAAGGGCCTGAAGTTGGGGGAGAATTAATGAAATTAAATTGCCTTTTGGTTGAGTGCAGTGGGTCACGCCTGTATTCCCAGCACTTTGGGAGGCCAAGGCAGGTGGATCACCTGAGGTCAGGAGTTCGAGACCAGCCTGGCCAACATGGTAAAGCCCACCCATCTCTACTAAAAATACAAAAATTAGCCAGGTGGCACACACCTGTGATCCCAGCTACTCGGGAGACTGAGGCAGGAGAATTACTTGAACCCAGAGGGCAGAGGTTGCAGTCAGCTGAGATCACACCGGTGTACTCCATCCTGGGCAATAAGAGCAAAGTGAAACTCTGTTTCAAAAAACAAATAAATTGCCTTTTGGAATTTCCCACACCCTGAGTTTTATTGCTCACCCACCTCATCCATGTGTTACCCTCATCACTGGAAGATTTTTTGAGCTTGATGTGGTGAAGGGATTTTACAACTTGTCAGTACCATCTAACCCCGCAGACCTAGCAAGCTTGACTGGGGCCCTCTGGGGAGAGTGAGTGTGCCCAGATGCTTTGCAGCCTGCAGGTCTGCCAACCAAATGTGAGAACTAGTTTTCCTGCATCACCTCCACGTCAACGCTGAGCTGCGAGACGCATCTTCTTCCTAAGACCGTAGTGAAACAAATGCCAAAGGGATTGATGCATCTGACTGTCCCTTCTTTCCACAGCCGTCTGTATGGACCCAGGCTTGTCAAACTGTACCTTACACATCGTGACAGTCACCATTAACGGAGATGATGCCGAAAACGCCAGGCCGAAGCCAAAGCCAGGTATGTGCGCATCAGCCGTGTTGAAGGTGGTGCGGTTGCATTGTGTGTCTTGGAACTTGCTGCTAGTTTGATTTATTAAAAGAATGTAGTCTTTCATAGAAAGAATCGGTCTTTCTTTTTTCTTTTTTGAGACGGAGTCTTGCTCTGTCACCCAGGCTGGAGTGCAGTGGCGCGATCTCAGCTCACTGCAAGCTCCACCTCCCAGGTTCACACCATTCTCCTGCCTCAGCCTCCAGAGTAGCTGGGACTACAGGCGCCCGCCACAATGCCCGGCTAAGTTTTTGTATTTTTAGTAGAGACGGGGTTTCACCATGGTCTCGATCTCCTGACCTTGTGATCCGCCCACCTCGGCCTCCCAAAGTGCTGAGATTACAGGCTTGAGCCACCGCGCCCGGCAGAATCGGTCTTTCAAACAGACTTCGTCAGTATTCTTGTCTCTTCCTAATCATGTATTTTAGCATTTTTCTTTTGCCACTTCATTGATCTTTATGCTTTCTTTGTAAAAAAAAAAAAAAAAAATGTTAAGTGACATATTTCCCTGTTTTCTGTATGAAGTGTATTCCCACTTAGTAAGATGAGCTTCAGGCTTAAATAGTTAACAGTGAGAAACTTAAATCACCCTGGTTTCCGTCTTCACGTGTATTGTAAGAATGGCGTCAGTTCCCCTGTAGCCCCAGCTGCCCTGGACAGTGAAGCAGGAGGATCACTTAAGCCCAGGAGCTGGAGGAGCTATGATGGCGCCACTCTGTGACAGAATGAGACCATGTCTCTCTTAAAAAAAAAAAAAGGCCTAAGTAATTGTTAAGGGGCAGCAGCTTATTCACTAGTTCTCTTCGCTCTATAATATCCTTAGCAACTTTGGATTCAAAAGCTGTTAATGTCTCTGTCAGTTCCGTGTTGTCTCCCATCCTTTTAAAGGGGGTATTTATAGGTGCACCACAGTAAATCAGTATCCGTGATATTCTTTAATTTTTTACCCTCTTCAGTTGTTCATATTTATGTTTCAGTATCCCACTGCAACTAATTTTAAGTCTTTTTTGCCGGGCACGGTGGCTCACGCCTGTAATCCCAACACTTTGGAAGGCTGAGGTGGGCAGATCACTTGAGGTCAGAAGCTCGAGATCAGCCTGGCCAACATGGCGAAACCCCGTCTCTACTGAAAATACAAAAATTAGCCGGGCATGTTGGTGCGCACCTGAAGTCCCAGCTACTCGGGAGGCTGAGGCACAAGAACCCCTTGAACCCAAGAGGCGGAGGTTGCAGTGAGTCAAGATCACGTCACTGCGCCACTGCACTCCAGCCCGGGCAACAGAGTGAGACCCTGTCTCCAATAAATAAATAAATAACTCTTAATTTTTGAACTGCACATATACATGTAACACACTGTGGAAAGTTTGGCAGTTCCTCAGAATATTAGATACAGAATTATTATATGATCTGGCATTTCAGCTCCTAAGTCTACACCCAGAAGAACTGAAACAGGGACTCAGACACTTGTGTGCCTGTGTTCATGGCAGCCTCTGGAAACAGCCCAAGTGTCTGCCAGCAGATGGATGCATGCACAAAACGTAATATACACACAAACACACACACGCACTGAAACATGCGGTAACATGATGGGCAAATACTGTGATTCTACAGATTCTACTGTGATCTGAGATGCCCAGAATAGACAAACTGGTAAGAGGAAGACAGTAGAGTAAGGGCTACTAGGGATGGGGAATTAGTGCTGAGTGGATCCTGAGTTTCTGTTGGGTGTCATGAAAAGTTCTGGAGGTGGATACTGGTGGTAGTGGTTGCGCACCATTCTGAATGTTATTTAATGCCACTGAATTGTACCTTTGTAGTGGTTAAAATGGAAAGTTTTTATATGTTCTGTATATTTTACCACAATATGGAGATTCATATCTATAAAAAATATACATCTTACCGAATATGCTTTAAATGTTGCCACTTAACATGATGTGGAGAACAATAACTTCATATTGCTCGAGTCTGACAACGTATATAAATTAAGTTAGCAGAGACCCAGGTTTCTGTGAAATTCTTAAAGCCTTTTTGATGCCTCTTGCATAAAAGTCTTCCCATGCTACCACTCCAGGCCTTGCTGAAATGTTCTCCTTCTGTTTATTTCCAGGGGATGGAGGTATGTTCCACACTCCTCGTGGCCGAGTGTGTACGGCTTGTTGTAGTGGTGATGGCTGCAGACATTTTGAGTTGTTTGGGTAGGCTCTTGATGTTAGCTTTGTTTTCACTTGCACTTTGTCTGTTTAGAATTTGTGGAAGTCATTTCTTTACCCAAGAATGACCTGCTGCAGAGACTCCATGGTAAGCATTCTCCAGACCGCCACCCAGCTTTCCCCGTCCCCATCCCAGCAAATTAGGTACTAAATATAACTCCGTATCTTTATCTTTTTGATACCACTAAAGTCAAATGCCTGGCAACTTGTAAAACTTGCAGGTTACCACTACTAATTTTCCTTTCTGGGTGGCACAGAGTTTGAAAGTAGGAGCAAAGCATTCTGGGTCAAGTGCAAACTTTTGGTAGGGGCTTTTTCTCCTACATAGCGGCCCAACTGACATTCCTGCTGAGTAGCCAAAACGATTCTACACTTTAAACCTTCAATCCATAGTGATGCAAAAGTGTGGGTAGAGAAGCTGTTAGCTTTTCCTCGAGTATGCTAGTATGAGGGACAATCCTTTGTGGAGGCTATATGTTCGAGGAGAAATTGATGATACTCCAACAAATACTTGAGGTATTTCCTGTATACTCGGCGTGATACGCTTTTCACATAATAAACCAGACTAGCTGTGTTGCCCTTAGAAATCACTGGCCATAGGCCGGGCGCGGTGGCTCACGCCTGTAATCCCAACACTTTAGGAGGCCGAGGTGGGCGGATCACAAGGTCAGGAGGTCGAGACCACGGTGAAACCCCGTCTCTACTAAAAACACAAAAAATTAGCCGGGCGTGGTGGCAGGCACCTGTAGTCCCAGCTACTCAGGAGGCTGAGGCAGGAGAATGGCGGGAACCCGGGAGGCAGAGCTTACCATGAGCTGAGATCGCACCACTGCACTCCAGCCCAGGCAACAGAGCGAGACTCCGTCAAAAAAAAAAAAAAAGAAAAAAGAAATCACTGGTCATGTAGATGCATTGTATACTTCCGGGCCACCCATCTTTTAGGGACTTTGTAAACAGTAGGTAAGCTTATGGAGAGAAAACTCCTTTGATAAAACCATGAGAGGAGACACTGTATGGAGACACGACATGGGCCTTTCAAGGAGCACCTCCCTACGGGCTGGCAAATCCCTGTCACTCATCCAGAAAGCAGCAGACACTTTTCATCACGGGAATATTTTATTGGGTATAAGTGTTTTAGGTAATTGATACCTGATTTTTCTACTGTTTTTAAGTGATTACTTCAAATGTGACTTGAAGCATTGTTTGGCCTGAAGCTTTAAGGCCAGTTTCTTAAGCTTTTCCCTGAGCGTCAGCAGCTTACAGTTTCACTGAATGAGCAGGGCGCCTGGTTTTGAAATGTCTGTTATTTGTTTGAAAATCTGAGTGTGTCTTTCAAAGGCTGCTGTGATTTATTTGGATAAAATCAGATTTCAGATCCCTCAACAGCTTCCACTCCGGCTTCACCTTTCCAAAAACTAGATCTAAGTCTAGGCCACCTCGACAGCTGAAAGCCAGAGTTAGAACAATATACTGAATGGATGCAATACTTTATCTGGCATGTATTTAGAGAAAGGCGTGACAATCAGTACGAGGCAGCGCAGCTCGGAGTCACAGGCCCGACTCGGTTTGAGGCTCCGCGGACCATAATTAGCTGTCACGTCAAACAGGTTCCATAGCCTCTCTCGGCCTTTTTCATAAAACAGGAACAACAACAGCCCCTCCCTTGGAGGAGGTGTGTGGAAAGTAGGGTGACGTAGGCGAGTGTGAAATGCCATGCGGGGCTATCTTTTAGTAGAAGAGTATCCTTTTTTAAAAATGTCTTCCTTCTCCCTTCCACCTTCTTAATTTCCCTTTTGGTCTTAGAAGAGGGAGAAAAAAATAGAATAAGTGAGGTAAGTGAGGGGAGGTGGAGAGAGGGCTATTGTGGCCATAAAGGAGGAGGGATAAAAGAACCGAATTGCCCAGCTTTAGTAGAATCAAAACATAGTAATAAAACCATTTATTCAACAAGCAACATTTGAGAAGTCGGAAGGAAGGTATTACACTTTAAGATCAGTTTGCTGGCTGGGTGTGGTGGCTCACACCTGTAATCCCAGCATTTTGGGAGGCTGAGGTAGGCTGATCACTTGAGGTCAGGAGCTCCAGACCAGCATGGCCAACATGGTGAAACCCCACCTCTACTAAAAATACAAAAATTAGCCAGGCATGGTAGTGCATACCGGTAATCCCAGCTACTCAGGAGGCTGAGGCAGGAGAATCGCTTGAACCCGGGAGGCGCAGGTTGCAGTGAGCCAAGATCGTGGCACTGTACTGCATCCTGGTGACAAAGCGAGACTCCATCTCAAAAATATAAGAAATAAATAATAATTTTAAAAAAGATCAGTTTGCCACAGGGTAGCATCTGCCAGTTACTAAGCACCTGCTATGCCCAGGTGAGTAGGACATGCTCCCTGCCTGCAAATGTTCCCAAGCTTGTTCCCAAACAAGCGGCTAGGAAAACAAGAGGCTGATTTTACATCTGGCAACCTCCATCTGAGTGAAACAGAAATGTTAATGAAAGCCTGTGGTAATAAGGTCCTGAAACCTCATTCTTGGTAGTATATCTCCAGTCCTAACATGCACACAGTTTAACTTGCCAGGGGAAAATACATATCCCCTGGCAGCAGAAAAGACGGAATCCCTAACATCCTATATAATCATCACCATCTAGTTTCAGAATAGCAAAGCCCTACCCCAGCTATAAATGAGGTATAGTGATTGGCTCTATACACTTCCAACTTTACTGTTTTAACACATAAAATCATTATCCCTGATGTTCTTGTCTCAGGCGAGGAATGTAATCTTGCCTTTATAGTCTTTAGTCTTTAAGATCCTTCTAGGCAAAAAAAAAAAAAAATGTATCACCAGCATCTAGCATAGGAACTGGCATATAGTACTTGCTCCGCAAATACTGATGGAAGAAGATGTTTTGTCCTTCCTTAATGGCATGATCTAAGTTGTTTTCTTTGCTTTCCACAGCTCTGGTAGCTGAAGAACATCTTACAGTGGACGCCAGGGTCTATTCCTACGCTCTAGCGCTGAAACATGCCAATGCGAAGCCATTTGAAGTGCCCTTCTTGAAATTTTAAGGCCAAATATGACACGGGCCATTTTTGTAAGCAAGACCACCAGGCCTTCTTCACTAAGACTTTGTATTCAACTTAGTTCCATGTAGATTTGCCATTAGCTTTTTCCTAAAATAAAAGCACAGAACAGATGTGGTGGTGGTATGGAATTGCAATTACAGGTAGGTTGTGACCCTCATTTAAATAACTCCAGCTAAAATTAACAAAAAAGAAGATAAATGCAAGTACGTTTACTCCAGCTTTTAAAGGTCAGCAGCAGTTAACTACAGCTCAATTACTTTTCTAGTCTAGTCTGGTAGACAGGGATATTTGTACAGGAAAACAGACCTGAGTTCCCAATTAGGTCAACTATTTCCACTCTCAACCCCCACTGTAAAATTCTATAGCTGTGCATGGAAATAACCGTGTACTCCATTGGTGTTTAAAACAGCGTTAAAATGAAAAAAAGACTCTTTGGCCTCTTCTAATTGAATTTTTACTATGCAAAATTCATCTAGGGTAGTTGAATCCAACTAGGGTAGCATTCAGTAGAATCCGCAACTAGTTTAAGTCCACCTATTTACTGAAGCTGAACCAGCTAATTTTAAGTAAGGAAAATGGTTGATTCCATTCACTACACCGAGGCTAGGAGACTAATGAAAATTCAGGGCCATCCCTCAAGCATCTGCACATACTTGAGCATCTCTTTTCCTATCCTTACCTCAAAGAGTACTTGAAGTTTCTGAGAACAAATCCATAAGGCTGATATGGTTTGGGGCAGTAATATCTTGATGTTAAACCATGAATAGAACCAGCAAGATCAGCCAGTATGTGAAACCCAATACAGAGTACTTCAGAGCAAGAAGTACAGATTGATGTGGTTCCCATTTCATTCCAGCCTGAAACCCTGTCATCCAGCAGTTCTACCAGTGTCCCTGGGCCATTTTCTTAGCCTCTTGAGTGAGTTTAGCTCTTTCTGTGTTGACTTTTAGGGCCTCCAGCAGCTCCATGATTTTCCAGGACTTTCCAGTCTGACCCCCACAGAAGTCTCAGGACAATTCCCATCCAGCCCTAAGTCATGTTTCTAGCCTGGCTCCAGCGGGTAAGCCAGGCCCTAAGAACCATATGAAAGGGCTCTCCAGATAAAATCAGGGTGCTAATGCCAGAATGCTACAGTATATCCATGTGTCCACAGGCTCACTGAGCCCAGGATATTTTTCTGAGTGAAACTGTTAAGATCTTTATACTGGACATTCTAAAGATAAAACAATTATGGAAATACAGAACTTTATAGATGAAGCTATCTAGCACTATACATGTGAAGATTAAGATCCAACTACTTCCTATAATGGTAGCCTTCCCCTATGCCTCTAACCCTTTCTTAAATCTCGATTTCAATCATAATCAGGCATTGTGATTCTTCAAAGCTCTAACTCTTCCTTAGCTCGCAAAGCCACAGGCTATCATTGAAATCGAGAGAGAAGGCATCTGTAGGTGGGCGCAGCCCAGTCTTTCCACATAGCCCAGTTCCTCCCCAGCCACTCCCCATGGGCATGACCTCTGCAGCTGACCCTTATCCTCTCCTTCTTCCTAAGAGTGCAACTTAGAAGTGAGAGCCAAATCCTAGGATGTATCGCTAAATGCCATTTCTATTTTTTATAAACATGAAAACGTTGTGCTTTGGAAATTAAGTCTGTTTGAGAACTGGCAGTCTGGCTGGCACTGTTTTAAAATGTTGATTTGCCCTGCATTTAAAAACTGAAGGTTTCCTATGTATTAAAAGCCATATTTCCACCTTCTTAAGGGGAAAAAAATCGGCCATCATAACACCACTGGGTCGATGTTTTTATGGTAACTGAGGCCCTCGGCGGATGCTCTCTGAGCCATTAACATCCTGCCTGCCTTTATCTGCCTTGCCCCTGCGATAATTTGGCTTTGTAAGCATAAGCTACATAAGACATACTACACTTAAGAAACTAAACAGCAATGAAAACCCATACTTCTGAAAGGGGTGTCTTTTAAAAATTAAGTTTGATCTTTTGGGAAATAAAGCACATGGTTTTCAAAATGATTTACCAAGAACTACGCTTTTAAATGGAGACTGGGTTATTGTTTTGAGATCACTGTTTTCCTGTTTCCTCCCAAATATTAGTCACATATATGATTACCCGTAAGTTGGTCACTGTCCGTCAATAATTTAGGATTAAAGTTTGAAGTGTAATTACATTTGACTTTTATAGGCATCTCAGGGTGGACTTCTTATAAATACACTGAACTTATACAAATGATCTTATTAGATGTTTAATATCAGATTTGTTTATTTTTTTCCAACACAACTGAATCAGTTTTCTTAAATAAAATTTATTGTCTACTGTTTACACTCATGTTGCTGCTGTGAGTACAACAACAGACACAAATTCCTAGCATGAATTACTCATTGTTCACCCCCACTAACTACAGACATTGCTTGAGAATTAGATCTTTGCTTTAGGGATTTAAACGGAAAAGAATCAGGGCCTAGAATCTTGAAAGAGTATTCTCAAGTGACTGGTTGGAGTTAGAAGGCATAGCCAGTACAGGCCAACAGCACGATGACGCTGTCACTAGGAAGGGAGGAGGAGGCGGAGGAGGCCTTAGAAGCAGTTGTTTCTAGTGACAGAAATAACTGGAGACTTGATTTTGCCCATGTGGGCTAAGTGGCTGCTTTGAGAAGGGACAAATAAAAATGAGGTGGGGTGGGGAGTAGGGATACCATGAGTTAAAAAAGTATAAAAAGTAATTATCTAAAATATAGATTAGATATAAATGTTCCAGAACTCATTAAATAAGCTCAAAAATACTGGAAAGTGGCAATTTGAACTACATTTATTTTTAAACAAGTGGGGGCAATATTAAGTGTTTTGAATGTTATGTGCAAAACGAATCCATGTCACCATCTCACTGTCATGATTTAACACAGCAAGGTAGATACATTGGTTTCCAGCATTACAGGCAACACTAGATGTACTTTTTTAAATGAATAATGTAAACTTGAGTTTTAAGGCAGCGGGTACTAATGCTGCACACAGACTTAGCTCGGTGCCCATTTCAGAGACGGGTCAGTCAGCACTGAAACAAGAAATTGAGGGGAGAAAAGGGGAATCACCAGTGTCATCTGACAAAAGCGATCCCTCCAGATGTTCTCCCTTTCACGCGCACAGAATGAAGTCTTTGAACATTCAGAAAAACAAAGCACCCATGCCACCAACTTCGGCCTGTTCTTTCACAAAGATTTCAAAATACTGATAAATAATAGTGACTGCCAGCAGGATTCCAGTGCCGGACCCAATGGCCCCCAGGAAGTCGGCCAGCACCGACAGGGCGCCGATGCACAAACCGCCAAACGCAGCCGCGGTGGGAATGTACCTAGGAGACAGAACCCCGAGTTAGGCAGCAGCAGAGACGAAAACAGGTCGAGGCGCAGCAGCCATAGCTGGGTCTAAAGCCTCCCTGAACTCCAGGCGGAACAGACTGCTGTATGGAGGGGTGTGCAGGACACGGCGTGGGAACGGGAGCTCTGATCCAGGCAAACACTCTGACCTTAATTTCCAGAAACCAGTCAACAGCTAAGAAAGACAATATATGATCTTACAGGAGATGAGATTCCTGGACAGATTTAAATATTAAGATGTTTAAGATTTTTAAATGAGTAACCTTTCGTTCCCTCTTGTGGAATGAAGAGTAAGTATCAACAAATTTATGTCATAAGATTCTGCGAATCCACTTAAGTAATTTAACCTTGGCTGCACAGTAGAATCACCTGGAAAACTTAAAAATGGAATTTAAAATACTGAAAAAAGATTAAAGGCGGTGAGAGGTGAAACAAGAACAGCAGGATGATGACAACTGGAGCTGGAGATCCATCATACTATTCTGCAGTCTGTGTTCTAAATAAATAAAAAGTTTAAGGAAAAATACTGGTGCCTTTTCAACAAATGGTGCTGGGACAACTGGATGCCCCCATACAAAAGAAGGAATCTGGATCCCACCAGGCACGGTGGCTCACGCCTGTAATCCCAGCACTTTGGGAGGCCAAGGCAGACAGATGATTAGGTCAGGAGTTCAAGGCCATCCTGGCCAACATGAGGAAACCCTGTCTCTACTAAAAATACAAAAAGTAGCCGAGCGTGGTGGCGCATGCCTATAATCCCTGCTACTCGGGAGTTGAGACGGGAGAATCGCTTGAACCCGGGAGGTCGAGGCTGCAGTGAGCCAAGATGGTGCCACTGCACTCCAGCCTGAGCAACAAAGCGAGACTCCATCTCAGGAAAAAAAAAAAAAAGCTGGCTGGCCCTGGTGGCACACACCTGTGTTCCCAAGCTACTCTGGAGGCTGAGGTAGGGAGGACTGCTTGAGCCCAAGAGGAGGAGGCTGCGGTGAGCTGTGATTGTGCCCCACTTCACATCCACTAGGATGACTGAAATTAAAAAGCCAGAGCTAGTGCTGGCGAGGACAGGCAGCAGTGGAACCTCATACACTGCTGGTGCGAATGTGGACTGGAGCAGCCACCCTGGAAGACAGCTGAGCAGCTCCTCAAAATATTCAGCACAGAGTTAGTTACCATGTGACCCAACAATTCCACTCCTTGGGAAATGAAAACATCCACGCAAAATCTGTACAAGTATGTTCACAACAGCATTATTCATAAAAAGTGGAAACAACCACATTTCTATCAACTGATAAAGTGTGGAAAAGCCTACAATCGAATCTTATTCATGAAAAGAATTCAGCACGTGGACTGTGAAAACAAAATAACATACATTGTATGATTCCATTTACATGAAATGTGCAGAAAAGGCACATCTGTAGAGACTGCCTGGGCTGGTGGTTGGGCGGGTGGGCTAGTAGGTACAGGGTTTCTTTCTGGGTGGTGACAATGTGTTTAAAATCCAACTTAGGAATGTACAAGTCTGAATATACTAAAAAACACTGAACAACATACTTCGAGTGAGTGATTTACATGGTATCTGAATTTTATCTCAATAAAGCTGTTACCAAAAAAATGAAACTCTGATGTCTGGAACTCACCCCAGACCAAATAAGCCACGATTCCTGGGAAATCCTTTTTAAAAGTTCTCTGGTGATTTTATGTGCAGCCAGCCAATGCTGAGAACAGCACTGATCTGCAAGATTTTATCACTGGGATGAGCAGAGCAGTGACCACAATTTCAATTAATAATTCAGTTGTCGGTTTTGACATGGAAAACAAGTTCTGTGTGAAATTTTGATTCATTTGTCTGAATGGAAGGGCTTTAAATATGAACTTGAACAAAGAAAAACATTTAGCCATCACTGAAAGACTGAAACACAAACACAGGCCTATAAAGGTGTCAATCTAGCGGCCTTACCTATTAAGCTCATGAACCATAGAGGTATCTCGGTGACCCCTCATTACCATCTGCTGTTCTTTCAGCTGTTTAGCTACCTGCCGAGAGAAAAGCTACTTTGAAAATCCAACTCCAACATTTCACTGCTTACATCTACCACGTTCTATGCGAAGTGCTTCCCACACACTAACAAGTAACATACAGTAACCTGAAAGTTACATTGTCCTATTATTCACATTAAGCCTAGGGAAACCAAAGTTTCAGTGCCACTCCATTCCATGTTAACCATATGAAACCAGTGCTTCTCATCCCTTCTTCAATTACCAAACAAGGTTTTGTTTTGCAGGAGGGTTGCAAACCACTGTAACAGCTAAGAATTTTTTACCTTTTGGGAACCAACTTTTAGCCCGTTGGGGTGACACTGACTCATTAAAAATGTATAAATTAAAGTTATAAAGGAGTGTATCAACTACTATTTTGACAATTAAATATGAATTTTCCAAAAACAAAGTTTTTACTTTTTTTTTGAGACAGAGTCTTGCTGTCTTCTAGGCTGGAGTGCAGTGGCGTGATCTCGGCTCACTGCAAGCTCCGCCTCCCGGGTTCATGCCATTCTCCTGCCTCAGCCACCCAAGTAGCTGGCACTACAGGCACCCACCACCGTGCCCGGCTAATTTTTTGTATTTTTAGTAGAGACAGGGTTTCACCGTGTTAGCCAGGATGGTCTTGATCTCCTGAACTAGTGATCCGCCCATCTCAGCCTCCCAAAGTGCTGAGATTACAGGCGTGAGCCACTGCACCCAGCCTATTTTACTTTTTAAAAATTTTTTATTTATCTATTTATTCATTCATTTTGGAGACGGAGTCTAGCTCTGTCACCAGGCTGGAGTTCAGTGGCACCATCTCGGCTCACTGCAACTTCCGACTCCCGGGTTCAAGTGATTCTCCTGCCTCAGCCTGAGTGGCTAGGATTACAGGCATGTGCTGCCACACCCAGCTAATTTTTGTACTTTTAGTAGAGAAGGGGTTTCACCATGTTGGCCAGGATAGTCTCGATCTCCTCACCTTGTGATCTGCCCACCTTGGCCTCCCAAAGTGCTGGGATTACAAGCGTGAGCCACTGCACCCAGCCTTTTTTATTTTTTTGAGACAGGATCTCGCTCCCTCACCCAGGCTGGAGTGCAATAGTGTAATCTTGGCTCACCGCAACCTCCACCTCCTGGACTCAAGCGTTAATGCTCCGTCTCAACCTCCTAAGTAGCTGGGACCACAGGCACGCACCACCATGCTCGGCTAATTTTTTTTTTTTTTTTTTGTATTTTTTAGTCATGACGGGGTCTTGCCATGTTGTCCAGGCTGGTCTCAAAACTCCTAAGCTCAAGCGATCCAGCTGCCTCAGCCTCACAAAGTGCTACGATTACAGACGTGAGCCACTATGCATCGCCAAGAGTTTTATTTTAAAATAAACCAAACACTTACATCTTTGGCTGAGGAGCCAGACACTTCAATCCATGTCTTAGAGAAGAATGCGCATGATCCCAACATGAAGATGATATAAACAACAACATGGACAGGATCCTCAAAGATGGCGCCCATGGACTCGGGAGGAGAAAGATAGTAACACAGGCCTCCAACTGGGTAAGAACGTGCGGGTCCTCCCCCACTGACATCCTACAGAACAGGGGTACAAAGAACAAGTGGTCAACCTAATTAGGAATACATTTGTATGACATTTCAAACTTCTCAGAAATGACAGTGTTTTAAGTTCAAGGCATGTACAGCTAGTCATTCAATGTAGCTTCAGAATGTCCTTTTGTGTCTAATACCTTCATTCCTTCAAAGTTACACAATGAGCACCTATTACATGCAAGACACTGAAAATATTATGAGTCATTTTTAAAAATTGTAATATATTACGAAATCTTCCATTACTGAAAACAGGAATATGATTACATTTACAATCGACCTCTGATTATACTTAAAATCTGAAAATTTCTGAGATATGAGAGTATCCAGTCAGAATATTCCGATCCCTATGAAAATATTAATGCAATCAACTAAAATATTGACATAAGACTTTAACTTGCTGCCTAAACTTTATGTGGTTTGTATGTTGTTATAACGAGTAATCTTTTAATAAGTATAACACCTGGATTTTTATCTACACACTTAAAAAGTCTTATAGAAATAGGAACAGTATTATTTGCTCATATTAAATAAAGTTTTGGGGTATACAGATAGGGGGTGAGAAACCAATTTTTAGTTGCAATGATTACAGTACCTGGTTCTTGAATTTATGGCTGCCAAATGCTTTCTTTACTGTGCCCCTGGAATCACTGATCCCAGGTCAAAAGCACTATCTCCCAATAATTCTCTCATTAAGAAGCAGCTTACTCAAGGTGATAACACAATTTGTACAGGACCAGCTACTCAAAGCACTAACCCTAGGAAATTCTCATCAGAGTAATAACTACTCCTGGACTATTCTGAGGAGGAGAGAAACAGCATTCTTCTTACTCCTGTCTCTAACTTTCCTGTCCTCGTTGTAACATTAGCCAGAATACAACAGGTCACATTTGTGTTAAATGAATGGAAAAGAAGTATTATGAATAAAGGAAATCCTATTCCCTTCAACTGATATGTAAGAGTTACTGTCTTACTCTCTTAAAAAAAAAAAAAAAAAAAAAGCTATTTCTTTAAATGGCATTCAGTCAAAGCAGAAAGGTACAATGAAAAAGCAGAGGTATAATGAAAAAGATAGTATATGAAGACAAATGCACAGAATAAACACCATATTGCAAGAATAACTGTACAAGAAAATACTATTCTTTGGTGGGGTGTAAATTCTAGAATTACATACTGTGGCAAAGAATAAAGGACATTAGTCTTTTAAAATTCTGTTGTTTTTGAGACACGGTCTCATTCTGTCACCCAGGCTGGCATGCAGTGGTATGATCATAGCTCACTGTAGCTTCGAACTCCTGGGCTCAAGCGATCCTCCCACCTCAGCCTCCTGAGAAGATAGGACTACAAGCACGTAACACTGCACCCAGCTAGTTTTTAAATTCTTTTGTAGAGATGGGGTCTCGCTATGTTGCCCAGACAGGTCTCCAACTCCTGGCCTTTAAGCTATCCTCTCTACTTGGTCTCCCGAAGTGCTGGGATTACAGATGAGAGCCAACACTCCTGGCTAAAATCTGTAATTTTAAGAGGGAAAATGCCCCTTTGTTAGGTGACAGAATTTAAACCTATGAAAATTCAGTCCCACAGTAACTCACACTTCAATAACAAAGTGGCTAGATTGCTTTAGAAAAAATTATGACAAGGGGGACGTATATGAGAATGTACAGGATTATATTACTAGCAGCACCGCTGTCTCTACCATCTAGTTAACAGCATGCCTATCTCTAGCCCAGCTCATCACAAGCTGGTTTACTGCCATTCAGACCTTGAAAAATGGAGGAGGCCTGGAGGCAGGGTGGGAGATAGGAAAGGATAGGATGAGTCCAGTATCTCATATGTTAGCAGCACAAATAGCATTTTTTATTTTTAGTTTTTGGAGACAGAGTCTCGTTCTATCACCCAGGCTGGACTGCAGCAGCATGATCTCGGCTCACTGCAACCCCCATCTCCTGGGTTCAAGCAATTCTCCTGTCTTGGCCTCCTGAATGGTTGGGACTACAGGCATCTGCCACCATGCCTGGCTAATTTTTGTATTTTTAGTAGAGATGGGGTTTCACCATGTTGGCCAGGCTGGTCTCGAACTCCTGACCTCAGGTGATCCACCCACCTCAGCCTCCCAAAGTGCTGGGATTACGGGAGTGAGCCACTGCGCCCAGACAGCAAAGAGTATTTTTTAGAAAACATTATTATAGACAATACTGGAATAAGATGACAAAATAGGAAATTACTTTTATGAAATCAACCACAATTTTAGCTTAAAAGGTCATTTCAAATGAGATGTGAAAGTGCTTCCTAGACAGCAAAATAATAAAAAGCACTTGGGCAATCTTAACTTCTGCAACACTTACCAGTTCTTCCAGATAGGTACTAAACTCTGCTATATAGGTAAGTGAATCTGAAAATATTATAGCAAATGTTCCAATGTCGACCTCATTCCGTTAAAAATACAACCATGAAATACAAATTATAATCAACTTTAAATAATATAAATAAACATAATACTCACGGCCCACTGTCCTAGTAAATTTACTAAAAAGTTGCCACTAAATCGAACAGACAGCATCTGGGAAATAACATACAGGTTTGACACCAAGGCCGACTGGAGGATGATGGGGATGTTGGAGGTGTAGAAGAGTTTGATGGGGTAGCTGCTGTACTGTCCTCGGTAGCGGGCCGATTTAATGGGCAAGTCAACGCGAAATCCCTAAAAAAGGAAACCAAGAGTAAGTGGGGGAACTGGACACATTAAGAAAAGAACAGAGACCAGAGAGGGAAAACAAAGAACAGTGGGGAGGATGAAAAGACAGTGCCGGCCGGGCGCGGTGGCTCACGCCTGTAATCCCAGCACTTTGGGAGGCTGAGGCAGGCGGATCCTGAGGTCAGGAGATCAAGACCATCCTGGGCAATGTGGTGAAATCCCATCTCTACCAAAATACAAAACATTAGCCAGGCATGGTGGCGGGCACCTGTAGTCCCAGCTATTCAGGAAGCGGAGGCAGGGGACTCGCTTGAATCCGGGAGGCAGAGGTTGCAGTGAGCCGAGATTGCACCACTGCACTTCAGCCTGGCGACAGAGCAAGACTCCATCTCAAAAAACATAAAAAATAAAAAATAAAAAAATAGCCGGGTGTGGTGGCACGTGCCTGTAATCTCAGCTATTCAGGAAGCTGAGGCAGGAGAATCACTCGAACCCAGGAGCTGGAGGTTGGAGTGAGCTAAGCCACCGCACTCCAGCCTGGGCAACAAGAGCAAAACTCTGTCTCAGGAAAAAAAAAAGCAAAGACGATGCTAACAAAGACGTTCTGCCTTTTAAAGTGTCGAGAGTCTGCTTCCTGCTGATGGGCCAAAACAAAAACCAAAAAAGTACAGAGACTCCAATATCTCACACCCTAAAATCAGAGTCTGGAGACTCGAATTGCAAAATTGTATTTCCCCTGATCTTAAACTCTGACTTGTCAAACACTAGCATGTCAGATGGCATTCTCTTCCAGAGCACAGTGAAAATCTACATCCCACTTACTCTGGTGAAAAAATTATACTTACTTGGAAATATATAACAACAGCAAACACAAAAACTGTAGCAATGAGGTTCATGAGATTGGGTAAGTTCTGCCGATAAAAAGCCTCCCGTAAAGCTCGGACTTTGTCTGTCCTGGTGGCCAACAGATGGAACAGAGCTATGACCGCGCCCTCGAACTCAGTGCCTGTGAAATCAAGACAGACACGACCTGTGGACTCATTGTCCAAAGCTGTCCCAAAGCTCAAACAAATAACTGTGAAAGTCCAGTATACAGCAGAAAATATGAGTCAAAAGAATTCGCCAATGTTTGCTTTATGATATAGCCATGTGAGCAGGTTCTACAAATATTTAGATCACTGAGGCAAATCTATCTTTTTATAGCATAAATCTGAAGTTTTCTCAAGAGACTATTCTTGATGAAAACATACAATGTAAAATTTACCAAAGCAAAATTTCATTCATAGAGATTTGCCTCTCCTTTACTTTAGGGAAGGAAGAGGGTATTTTTAGAAAAAATAAAAAAGCAGCAAAGCAGAGCAGAGATGTCAGAATTAAGAGATAGATGTCACTCTATCAAGCCTGCCTTGAAGTTTACTGCACCAAGAACATTAATAATCATTACGATTTTCTTAAGGCTGGGATCAGAGTTTAGGTATTAACCACTTAGGACAGTATCTGTTAGAAGTGGAGATGAGGAAGGGGAAAGAGAGAATGAAATATTTCAAAACTTCGGTGCTATTACAAAGCCAATTAGAAGAGCAGCAAAGTAGGAGTGCTCCGGGTGGATTCAATGAATAAGTCTTTTCATTTGAAAAATCTAAAATCCACTACCTTGTTATCCCCCTACGGATGCTGAAATCAGTCAAATAAATGACTTCTGCAGCAATGCCTTAAGCAAGGTTAACAAACAAAATTTTAAAAATCTGTTTGCAACCACTGAAATTTTAAATGAGCAGAGGCTAAAATTTGGATACTATTCTCTCTGAGGTAGTGTTGCTTACTCCACAAATCTCTGCTTATTAAGTTTTGAAGAATTCGCATTCCTTATCCCCTAAGAGAGCAAACCAGAATGGCTCTAGGCATGTACTGCGACACGATGGGTTTTTTTCCAGCACACATCCAGCAAAACGCGTGCAGTTGCAGTCACTGTGCGATGTACCTCTGCCAGTGTTAATGGTAGTGGGACTAAAGGCCTTCCAGACAATGGTCTCACAGATGTTGGTGGCAATAAAGAGGGAAATCCCAGACCCCAAGCCGTAACCCTTCTGTAGCAGCTCATCTAACAGCAGCACAATCAAACCAGCAACAAACAACTGTGGGGAAAGAAATGCAAGTAAGCAGAAGCAAGAACAAACTCAAGAAAGGGGGAGAGGAACACCATTGGCTATTTCCAAGCTAGGGGCGTTTTGAATATTAAGGCCTGACCGTTGCAATTTCACTATGATGACCAACTGCCTCTCTGGCCTGCTTTCATTTATTCAGGCCAATCCAGAACAGTAAGAGGACTGGAAATACTGTTGCGTTATAAAGCAGACATTTCAACTTTAAAGTCTATTTACACTTATCTGAATAGTTTCTTTTGTAATGTTTAAATAAAGCCTGTTTGAAAAACACACTGAAACAAAAAAATGATCACAGTATTCTAGAATTTATGACAGCAAGAAACTGAAAACATCCCAAATACCTCTAAGGAAGTAAAAAGTCAGATGAATTCTGGTATAATAGCAAGATGGAAATGTACACTGCCATCAAAGGGTAAGTCTAAGGGCTGTGCTGATCCTTTGAAAAAAGCATTATATATGTATTATATATATGTATATTCTATACAATGTGTACAGAATAAAAAACTACAACACAAATATGTACTCAAATATGTACTCCAGCAACAATGTAAAAATGCATTCTATACACATAGTGACAAAGACTGAATGTAAATTTGAAGACAGTTAAGGTTAAGCTCATAATGTTTTTAAAAATGAAAGCATACTAACTTTAATTTATGGGATATTGAAAATTCTGAACTTGCTTCTTGGAGAAGACATTCCTGTAAAAGCATGCATTAATGAAAAACAATCCCTAGCCTTTCAAGTGACCTCCTCAGTCATCTGACCCCTTCCCTGCACTGGAATAACCTAATCAAGACAGGAAGAAAACATGCTTCCATGCCCCCAACCTCACACACGTCCCCACTTTAAAGACACCCTCCGGCAGAAGTGAGGAAGTCACTTCCATTCCTCCCAGTTCTCAAGCCGCCCACCCTCATTTTGTACCCACTTTATCCAATATCACCTGCTCGAAGAGTGACCAAACTAACCACATGAGACCCTTTTAGGCATGCTTACCTTACACAGTGTTGTTTTTTCCTTAACTGCCAATTCAATAGTTGGACAGAGCCTAACTTGTCTATTTACAGTCTTTTAGTCTGAGTTTCAATGGACAGGAGAAAGGGTACGATTCTCCAAACTTCTAAGAGAGATCATGCTAATCCTTTACTGCTTGAAAACCAAGTTTGACATTTTGACAAAATAATGTGGAGGTTAGGACTTACTACCGATTCTATTTAACCACAGTCATGTCATGAGTGAACACACACTCCCCATCATAAATCGAGAAACCCATCCTATGCAGGAAATAACAGCTGTCCATGAACATCAGCCACCAGACAGCGTCGTGATGGGCCTTGAGAAATGAGCTCTCCAGAGTCCCACAGCAGCTCTGAAACCACTCGTTCTCCAGACCCCTGTTCAGAACAGGGACCATCGGACTACACAGTCATTCATATCTGTCCTGTGAAAATTAAACTCGGGTTTTTCCAAAGAGAAGAAGAAATTATAAAGAAATGAGAAACGGTTCCTATAATTAAGGGAATAAAAGACAGTACATATCATGCATGCCTGTGAAAAGGGATAGGAACCCAGGAAGTGGCAGCAGTGTCTACAGTGATGGGACCTGAACCCTAACCGCGTGTGCACGGGGAATGGACGACATGTATGATGAGCTGGTATAAACATGGCACTTAACATTTTAACCCTGCATGGCACCTACACACAACTTAGTTTTGTCAAACTACCTTTTAAGTATGTCAAAACACACTTACCTTTATTACATGCCATGCACACTGATATTCTCTAATAGTTTTTTAAAATTTTTAATCAAGACCTGCTATTTAGATTTCTAAACTCACTAGCTGAAAAACACTAACCATGTGAATGAAAACATGAACAAATAAGGTGAGAAATACCTTCCACAACGGCATGCAAACAGTTTTCAAAACCTATGTTTCTGGGTGAAACACATTGATCCAATCATAGCTCTTCAGTGTATCCACATATTTTCAATCTTAGCAATGCCTTGAAAAGACACAAATTGGTCACTGCCCACCTATAATCAAACGCGACATATCTCTTTCCACATTAACACAGAAGAATTCACCGTAACACACGTTTGTATATCAGAATTCATGTAAATGAATTAGTGTACATCCACTTCACTTGTTTCATTCTTGGACTGTAACTATTTCTGATTTCTGACTACTGAAAAATAAACATCAAAATAGCTTCACTATTTCATATCAATTTAAATCCATAACTGACTCCGTAAGAAGTCAATCCTATAGCTAGCTAGCTGAGAATCACTCAATGGAGATTCCTTAGGAATCTGAATATATCCCTAGGTAAGATACTAGAGACATTTTCTTGATGTATAATGTTGTACGAGCTACATGCCAGTTCTAAGTGTCTTTTAAAAATCAAGATTATTCTAAACTCTGGATTGCATAAATAAAGTGCTATAAAGAAATAAAACTGAAGGCAACAGTTGGCCTGTCCATACCCTCAACGATGCCTAAAGCATATGAAGAGAAACCCCAAGCACTGAAAGGTCCTAAAATCAGACTCCAGAGTATCTTCTCTCCCCACCCAATGCGCCTCCTTCCCTAATTCCCAAGGGCTGTAAATTTGCCAAAAGACAAAGTTAGTCTTTTTTATTTTTTAGAGACAGATCTCACTCTGTTGCCCAGACTGGAGAGCAGTGGTGTGATCTCGGCACACTGCAACCTCCAACTCCCAGGTTCAAGCAATTCTCCTGCCTCAGCCTCCCTAGTAGATGGGGGATTACAGGCATGCCTGGCTAATTTTGGTGGTGTTATTTTATTTTATTTTTTGAGACGGAGTCCGGCTCTGTTGCCAGGCTGGAGTGCGGTGGCACAATCTCAGCTCACTGCAGCCTCTGCCTCCTGGGTTCTGCCTCAGCCTCCTGAGTAGCTGAGATTACAGGCATGCACCACCACGCCTAGCTGATTTTTGTATTTTTAGTAGAGACAAGGTTTCACCATGTTGGACACGATGGTGTGAGCCACTGCACCCAGCCAATTTTTCTGTTTTAAGTAGAGACGGGGTTTCCCCATGTTGGCCAGACTGGTCTCAAAACACCTGACCTCATGTGATCCGCCCTCTTCGGCCTCCCAAAGTGCTGGGATTACAGGTGTGAGCCACCACACCTGACAGTTATTCTTTAAGAAAACGTATCTTCTACCAAATGGGAACACACTGGGGATCAGAAAGCTTCCAAAGAACTTGATCATTCATTAAAAATTTCTGCCCCAGACCAGGCGTGGTAGCTCACGCCTGTAATCCCAGCATTTCGGAAGGCCAAGGCAGGTGGATCACCTGAGGTCAGGAGCTCAAGACCAGCCTGACCAACATGGAGAAACCCTGTCTCTACTTAAAAAATACAAAATTAGCCAGGCCTGGTGGTGCATGCCTGTAATCCCAGCTACTCAGGAGGCTGAGGCAGAACTGCTTGAACCCAGGAGGCAGAGGGTGCAGTGAGCCGAGATTGCACCACTGCACTCCAGCGTGGGAGACACAGCAGGACTCGGGCTCAAAAAAAAAAAAAAAAAATTCCTGCCCTAGTCAAATTACAAAACAGTTCCATCTCATTAGAAAAGTCAGTTTATTGTTAATGCTAAATAAATACTTGAATAGTATAACTTTTGTGGATATAAATTACACTCATTAAATAATCTTATATTTTGCTTCCTACATAACGCTTCTAATTTAAAAAACAGAATGCTCTGCAATCCCAGCACTTTGGAAGGGTGAGGCGAGTGGATCACCTGAGGTTGGGAGTTCAAGACCAGCCTGACCAACATGGAGAAACCCTGTCTCTACTTAAAAAATACAAAATTAGCCAGGCCTGGTGGTGCATGCCTGTAATCCCAGCTACTCAGGAGGCTGAGGCAGGAGAATAGCGTGAACCCGGGAGGCGGAGCTTGCAGTGAGCCAAGATCGTGCCACTGCACTCCAGCCTGGGCGACACAGCAAGACTCCATCTCACCAAAAAAAAAAAGAAAAAAAAATTCCATTCCCAAGCATCCATTTAAAAAACCCATAGAACATATTTATGTGTGTATAAATAGTGTTTCACTGACTCTAAGATATTACCATTTAAAACATTATTTTGTGTACTACTAAGAAAAGAATACTGCCAATTAACTTGTGACAAAATACCTTATTACAAAGAATTTTAATTTTCTACTTACAAAAAGGTATTTTAGACCTCAAGGTAGATATTTGTCATCTAGCTTGCCCTTCTATATTTAAACAATAACCTTCATTTCAATAACAAATCACAGCAGATTTTCTGACCACCTTTAGACAGCGACTGAACTCAAACAGCCGTTCTGTCAAGAACACACTCAGCCAACTAACATCAGGACGACGTGAACAAGCTGACACACGCGTGGGCAGTGACACCACCACTGTCTCCTGGCGGACCGCAAGTGGAAGGCACTGTTTACTGTACAGAAACATCCTGATTCCAGAGACATCACAACGTGACAAATGTGCATCTCAAGAATCAATGCAGTTGATCCATAATTCTTGGTATTGTGCAGTTATGAAGCTCTTAGAATAAATTTGAATTTTTCACATCAACACAATTTGAACACATCACGGTCATAGAAGGTTTTTAAAAAAAGTACACATATCACTTCAGTAATCAAGATACTATAATCAAATAATTCAACGGTAAAAAAATGAACAAGTCAATCACCTAAAGAACTGTTAGAAAAGAAAAAAGGAATCAAGCTGTTTTGTTATCTGCATAGGAAAATATAGGATTTCTTACCTGAATAATGATAAGGAGACAGATCCCGGCACCCATTTCCGCAGGGTCCCCGTACATCCCCGTCATGACATACACAATGGCTTGCCCGATGGTAATGATCATACCAAACACTGACGAGAAGTGGGGGAAAGGAGAGCACGCTTACCACCAACGACAAGGAAAGCCCGAGAAAACATCTTTACCGCAAGCAGTCTCAAACTTGGAAAACGCTCTTGAACTGCATTAATGCTCACGTTTCTGGGCTCCATTGAATAAAGCTCTATCTTTCGGTGTATCTCCCACTTCAATGATTTTGGCTCCAGCTAACAACTGCATAATCAAACCAGATGTTACAATTGGGGAGATACCCAATTCCATTAAAGTTCCTGGAGAGGAAGGGGAGAGAAGTGTGGAATGTTTATTGTACACGATACAAACGGATTTACGGGTGTCCCACTCCCTAATTACCTCAACTGAAACACACATGTAAATTTTAACAAGCAAATTTTCATTTCTTAAACATTAATTGCTAAGAAAAGTTCTCATTTATTAACACAATCCTGCAACAATGCCCTGAATAAAAAGTACTATAGGCCTGGCGCAGTGGCTCATGCCTGCAGTCCCCCAACTTTGGGAGGCCGAGGTGTGTGGATCACTTGAGATCAGGAGTTCCAGAGCAACTGGCCAACAAGGTGAAACCCTATCTCTACTAAAAATACAGAAATTAGCCAGGTGTGGTGGCGGGCACCTGTAATCCCAGCTACTCAGGAGTCTGAGGCAGGAGAATTGCTTGAACCTGGAAGGTAGAGGTTGCAGTAAGCCGAGATTGCATCACTGCACTCCAGCCCGGGCAACAGAGTGAGACTCCATCTCAAAAACAAACCAAAAAAAAAGAATTTATAGTGAGAAATAAGAAAATCAAATATGCCAATTGTGTAAGGAAGGTATGGAATTAAGTAATTCTATACTGCTGAGACTTTTCCTGGGCCACTCTGTCACATCACTCCCTTCAATCCTGTTTTCATAAATGCTGAAAAGGTAGCCTTCATGTCAGAAAATATTCCACCTTAAGGGGGATTTTTTATGTCATCTCAGATACTTCCTCAATAGTAAAAAAATAAAAACAGGTTTTAGTGTTTAAGACACTAGATGGATTTATTGGCCAGGCGTCGTGGCTCACACCTGTAATCCCAGCACTTTGGGAGGCCGAGGCCAGCGGATCACCTGAGGTCAGGAGATCAAGACCATCCTGGCCAACATGGTGAAACCCCATCTCTACTAAAAATACAAAAATTAGCCAGGTGTGGTGGCGGGCACCTGTAGTCCCAGCTACTCACGAGGCTGAGACAGGAGATTCCCTTGAACCGAGGAGGCGGAGGTTGCAGTGAGCCGAGATCACACCACTGTACTCCAACCTGGTGACAAAGTGAAACTCCATCTCAAAAAACAGGCCGGGCACAGTGGCTCATGCCTGTAATCACAGCACTTTGGGAGGCCGAGGCAGGCAGATCACGAGGTCAGGAGTTTGAGACCAGCCTGGCCAATATGGTAAAACCCCTTCTCTACTAAAAATACAAAAGTTAGCCAGGCATGGTGGCACGTGCCTGTAGTCCCAACTACTCGGGAAGCTGAGGCAGAAGACTCGCTTGAACCTGGGAGGCACAGGTTGCAGTGAGCTGAGATCACACCACTGCACTCCAGCCTGGGCGATAGAGTGAGACTCTGTCTCAAAGAAAAAAACGAAAAAAAACAGACATTAGATAGACTTCTTAAATCACCAAAATTTATTATTGCAAAATAGCTCTAGTCCAGAATTAGATTTAATCAAGCTTTAATAAATACCTGATATAGGAAATATGGCATTTCAAATCAGTAGAGAAAAAAAGAATGGACCTTGGCAAAAAAATTGGCCATTTTTAGGAAATTAAACCTAGATTCCTTACCTGATGCCTCATGCCTCACATCAAAATAAATGCTACATGTATAGAAATTCTGTCTTTTTTTTTTATACAGAGTCTCGCTGTCATCCAGACTGGAGTGCAATGGCATAATCTTGGCTCACTGCAGCCTCCACCTCCCGGATTCAAGCAATTTTCCTGCATCAGCCTCCCGAGTACCTGAGATTACAGTCGTGAGCCACCATGCCCAGCTCATTTCTGTATTTTCAGTAGAGATGGGGTTCCACTACATCAGCCAGACTGGCCTCGAATTCCTGACCTCAAGTGATCTGCCCTCCTCGGCCTCCCAAAGTGCAGGGATTACAGGCATGAGCCACTGCGCCCGGCCTCCATGTATAGAAAATTTAAACATAAAGGATAAATGACAAAAATACTAGAAGGAAATATGGGTGAGTAGCTTACCATCTTGGGGAAGAAAGTCTGTTTAAGCATGGCAAAAAGTCTAGAAGCCACAAAGGAAGAGATGGATAATTAGCTACAACTATGAAACTTCCACGTGGCAAAAGGCAGCATAACGGTTAGAATAAAACTATTTAGGCGGGCACGGTGGCTCACGCCTGTCATCCCAACACTTTAGGAAGCCGAGGCAGGCAGATCACTTGAGGCCAGGAGTTTGAGAGCAGCCTAGGCAACAAAGTGAGACCCTGTCTCTACAAAAAAACTAAAATACTAGCCAGAAATGGTGGGGCCCTGTTGTGGTCCCAGCTACATTGGAGGCTAAGGCAGGAGCATCACTTGGCCCAGGAGGTCAAGGCTGCAGTGAGCTATGTTTTGCACCACTGCACTCCAGTCTGGGCAACAGAGCAAGAGCCTGTCCCAAAAAAAGAAAAAAAAAAATTAAACACAAATGACAAAAAGTTCTATTCTCTAATATGCAAAGAGCTCCTACAAATCAATTAAAAAGTGAACAAACTGGCCAGGCGCAGTGGCTCACGCCTGTAATCCCCACACTTTGGGAGGCTAAAGCGGGTGAATCACAAGTTCAGGAGATCAAGACCATCCTGGCTAACACAGTGAAACCCTGTCTCTACTAAAAAATACAAAAAATTAGCCGCGCATGGTGGCAGGCGCCTGCCTGTAATCCTAGCTACTCTGGAGGCTGAGGCAGGAAAATT